>NW_011888911.1:3006139-3080875 GCF_000151845.1 Pteropus vampyrus | reverse complement strand
CTGGAGTCAGAACCGCGGCCGCGTCCGGCCTGAGGAGTCAGAGCGAGTGGGGTTTGCAGGCGGATCGGGGGGACAGGGGAACACGAGTCAGGGAAGCCGGATTCCAGGGGCCAACTCGGGGGCCTTCGCCCCCCGGAGGAGCGATGATTTGTAGGGTTACCGGCTTTGCGCGGATTGTTGGGAGTCCTTGGTGCTGTGGGGGAGGCGTGGGGCCCACGGTGAGGCTTGGGCGTCGGGAGCCCTCCTGGCTTGAGAACTAGAGCACGAGTTCGTAAGAGGGGATGAAGAGCAGAGGGGGATGGAGCAGGATTTCGAGTCTAACGCGCAAAGTTTGCGTCTCTTTCGGGTTAGGAGTGCGGGCTCTCCCGGCTCCCGAACCCGAGGAAGAAACAAGAGAAGCTGGCCGCTCTTTCCGGGTCTCAGTGGGAGCGCCCAAGGTGCCTGCACGGCAAGGAGACCCGAGCTCCGGATAGGACTGCGGTGAGGCTCGGAGTGCTGGTGCGTCGGCCCCGAATTAGGGCTAGGTTTCGGGGCCAGGCTGGAGTTTGCGTTATAGGGTCCAGGCTGATTTCGGAAGGGCCACTGAGTAGTTTAGGCTAGAGCAGGAGGGCTTGAGGTGGGAGTTGGGGGCCTGGGGTTACATTTGAGGCTGGAGTCGGAGAAACGGGTGGCCTTTTTAGGATTTAGGCACACATCACGGCTTATTATTGGGGTTGAGGCTACTGGAATTTGGGGATGGTCGCGCGCGCGCGGGTCTCCACCCTCCGTGAGTGGAAAGCGTTCGGCTAGGCGATGAAGTAGTTGATCCAAGACATGGCAGGCGAGCCCCGAATTTCTGCTGCTTCTCCCCGAAAGCGTATCTGGAAGAGAGGAGTTAAAGACGCGCAGGACCCGGTCCTAGGAGAAGGATTCTGGCAAGCGGACAAATTGAAGGGGGACGTTTTGGGCGAAGCTACAGGGCAGCCTTACTGGGCTCGAGGTGAATCCGAGGACCGTGGCGGATCGGCGGGCTTCGGGAGCCATTCGGGGGTCCGCGGGCAGAGCGCGGCGAGGCCGGTGCTGGTGGCCTGCGGGGGACGCGGCCTGCTCGGGCGCCAGCAGCGACGTGCTGCATCGCGCCCGGGGAGTTCGGGCTGCGACCGAAGGCAGGGAGGGCTCAAACTCCGGCGCCCTGACCTGAGCCTCTGGTTCTGGACACACAGCCTTGGCCGGGTCCGGAAGCCCACGCGCGGGGTCGCGGGCGCAATTTTCCGCCTGGGACAGGGGAGAGCTCGGGGTCCTCGACCCTCACTCTCTTGTCCCGGGACTTCTCCAGCGTGTTGACTTCTCGGATTTCGAATGCTCTGCAACTGGTGGAAGCCAAAAGCTTCGCATTTTCGGCAGTTTTAGGCGACCCCTCTCTCCCAAACTGAGAAAATGATGGTGTTGGAACACAAGATAAATTATGCGAAGCCTAACCCCAGCCCCCTCCCCCCGCTCCTTATTCTGCTTTCGCGAGGCCTCGGGACCTTGGGGGAAGGAAGGGGGGGCTCCTGTTTCTGGACTCGCGGTCTCTCACTTGAGCCGCACCCTCCCCCACCCCCACCTCTACCCCCACCCCCACCGCGACCCGGCTCAGGTCTAGCTCCGGGAAGCCAGCGGAGTCCCGACCCTGGAGGTAGGTTATTTCTCTGGCCAACTAGCGAAGCAGTGTGTTGGGGGGTGTACGGAAGGAAGGTTTGAAATTTCCTCCTCGCAATCTTGAGCTCACCCTTCCAGCCCTCGCACCCCTCGCTGGGGCAGCCAGACCGCGCTTCCGGGGCGCAGAAGACGCGCAACCCACGAGTGGCCTCGGCGGCGCCGGGTGCGGCGGCCGCCGGCTGCGGAGCTCCACGCTGTTGTTCTGCGGGCTTGGAATTCGTACACTCTCTCCCGCCGAGAGCATGTGTGCGGAATGGAGCCGTGACCCCACCGAGACTCCCCGGTCATCGCGTCCCCTTTGTGAGCGAGAAAGGCATGAAAGCCGAGAGAAAGAGAAGCTGCTCAGAATAAGGGCAGGGGGTTACTGGAGGGAGATGGGCCGGCCACCGCTCACAGTAAAATGCCTCGTGCAAATTGCACTGAAGTGTACCGAACTCGAGACTGGCTGTTTTATGATCCTTTCTGGGAGTTTACTGCTCTCTGCTTTTAAGTCTATAGATTGCTTTAAGTTAATGAAAGTGCTGCTTTCAAAAGGGGCTTTTATTGTGGGGCCATGGCGAGTCCAGTACCTCCCCTTTACTCTTCCAAAATGGGCCTGTTTAAAAAGAGAGACTCCTGGAGTTCCCGCATGGACAGAGCTTGGGGCGGGACGCCATGTGACAATGAGGATTAATAAAAATCAATGTCCAAGTAATTCAGAAAGACGAGTTTACTTCTTTTTCAGCCCAGTGTCATCTGTACGTTCCTATCTTGCCTTTTGGACTTTCACTGTGTCTGACTTTAAATGTTGCTTGGTGTCTGCCCCTTACACCCCCTCTCGACGTTGCTTTATGTAGGCCTGACTCTGTTGAATTAAAGGCAAACTGGATTTCGGGATTTCAACTGACTGCCAAATCAAAAGGCAACTGAAATATTTACTTGGGGACTGGAGGAGGGGGCTTCGCCTTGCATTTAGTAAGATAGCTGTGTTAAAATGTCTCGGAGAAAGGCTGGAAACCTTGAGAAGAAACACGGAAGACTATTTTTTTCAGCGCTCTTTTTCTCTTTTCAATCTATTTGGCACAAAAGGTGAGATGACAAGGTTTTTGACTAGGTTCTAACACGGAAACTGCAGTGGGGCTGGGCTGTGGCTTTGACCACATGTCATAACCATTTAAACTGTGGTTAGTTGTTCAAAGCTCAAAGCTTCTCCAAGCTGGGTTTCATTAACTCTACACCAGTTGCCTGGAAGTTCAGTAGCAATAAATTGTATAAACACATTCGAAGTAAGTTAGTGATGAAATAAGGAGAATTACTGTCTTGTGAGTGGAGAATCCTGAATTCATGGAGTTCTAGCTTAACTGGAAACATGCCTCCTCTCCCGTGGCCTTGATGTTTATGGGTGTACCAGCGTGTGTGTTAAATTTCTTTCTGCCATGTCCATCTTCAACCCCGGGCTGTAACTCATTAGGGACCAAGCATGCCTAGAAAGCAAAAGGGCTGAGTTTTAAAGGGGCTTCTATTAGCCTGATTTAGAAACCAAACTAAACCATCAACCTGACTTCCTTACCCTGGGTGAATGCAACGTGCAACATGAACAGCAGCAGAGCAGGCCAAATTAGATTTTTAAAATGTTAGCAGCTTAATAATACTGTGTTGTTAGCAATTGAATTTGTTTTTATTAAAGAAACAACCTATAAAATTTATAGGCTCCCAACATGTTGCAAGATTTCCTTGCTATTTATTTAGTGCAACCCCCGCCCCCCCCCCAATATTCTATCTATCTCCAGTTTCAGACTTTTGTTCCCGATTTATTTAATTTGGAGCACATTTTTTAAATTAGTTCGAGGAAGGTGAGAAATGCTGTTGTAAGTTTTCCTTTTCCTATGCTGTGTGGCACAAGGCCTGCGATGCTGAGATATATATAAACGTGTGATGCAATTGCTAGAGGTGACGGCATGGGAACCGGAGTGTCTGATCAAACAAAATGAGGATCAGAATGTGGAGAGGGTGAAAGCGATGCCACAGAGGAAAATCAGAGGGAGTTCTATGGAAAATGAAACCATCGTGAGCCACCGTTAGCCTTGATTCTAGCCAACACCTCACGCTTTGTATAAAACACTTCACATGAGATCCATGACTTATTGAAGATTGAATTCTATTGAGAAGCAGAATTTAGAGGGAAGGAGCTGCCCTGGCTGGGTTCTGGCCAGGCTGCCTGGCCAGCTTGTTGCAATGGGGATCTGCTAATTTAATTAAATCCAATACCTGGTGGGAAAGGGAGGAAGGAGATAATCAAGGTTGGCAGGTCAGCATCCCGAGCTAGTGTTTAGGCTGAAATATGGGGGCCAGGCAGCTTTATACCCTGTTACTGCCTGGCTACAGGACTCCAACAGTCATTTAGCTTCCAGATCTCGGTTTCTCTATCTGTAAAATGAGTGCATCCCATGAATTGCTCATAAGGTTCTGAGGAGCGAGTCCTGTATGAATCCCTCACTGGGTGCACTCTAAATAACAAAGGGAACGGGAGAGAGAAGGCTTCTGAGCAGCAGTCACATTCTTCGGTGTGTTTTCTTTGCCTGTTTGGCTCCACAGCCTTTCCCCACAATTCTCAGGAATTCTAAGACTTGGGTGAAAGGGCTGATCTGCCTTTTTTTTACATCCTAGAATTTGAAAACCCTACTGTGATCCCAAAAACCACCTGCACTTCATCAGGAGGGACAATTAAGTTGCTGAGTTGAGGGAACCGGCATGCTTATTCCCAGTGGTGCTACCTGCAATAGCTTTCATGCATCAGATGAACACAGAATCTGACCTATCAGAAATCCAGCCCCTTCTCTTTATGCCATTGGGAGGAAGAGGCCTGAGCACTGACTGGTGTGTGACATCTGGTCGGGCTGGGGGATGGGCGCTGGTCGAGAACTAGCTGCCTGACCCTCGTTTAGCGCAGTCTCCATGCTGGCAGATCAAAGCAGATTCTGGGCCAGAAAGCCCAAGAAGTTACACCCGGCACTTATACAAAAGTGTATGCACTTGGAGACTCCTTCTGTTCCTGTGTCCGATTTTTCAAAGCCAGCCCTGATTCTGGAGACGTGGCTCCAGTGGCAGTCTTGCCTTTAAATCTCCCTCGCGTGGGGACTTCTGGGGGGTAATTTTTTCCTCCACACGGCCTTCTCCAGCATTCAGCGCAACATCTTAGTCTCCATTCTGACTGGGGGTAAGAGCTAAGAGACTCGGATGGGGGTAGAAGGAGCACTAGTTTTGCTAAGAGAATGCATGAGAACAGGAAGGCCCAGTCCTTTTGCCAGATCCCCCAGGAGTGAGGGCGAACGAAGCCCCAGCAGCTCAGGAGGAGCTCGCTGCAAACGCGGTGTCTTCAGGGGGACCTGCTGTTTGGCTTGGAAGCCTCAGCGCAGGCAGTGCCTGCCTGGGTTTCTAATTACAAGAAGGACGTTTCTGCTAAGACCTATCTCACTAAAAACACATCCCTGTGTGTAATAAGAAACCCTAAACCAGGCAGGATATTTTAAAACTGAAGCAATGAAGATTAGATTAAGTCTCCACCAAACAGCTTCGTTCTCGTATTATTTTTGGCTGGAATGTGGAGAAAAGCAGCTGGCCCTGGGGCCCCGGGCGGACTGTGAGGGTTCCGATGGAGCTGGGGTGGGTGGTGTAATTGTTAGTTTCTCTGCTGAATAGGAACGTGGCCAAATTCAGTAGGGCTCAGTCAAGGCAGTGGAGGTGCCCAGTAGGGAACTGAGGGAGCCCCAGAATTGGGGAGGAGCCAGAGAATCACCCAGAATCAGCAGGTCATGGAGCACGGAGGACGCTTCTAAATCCCCCACCTCTTTAGGATCCAGTCTTTTGTGTTCAGCTGATGCTTCCACTCCCACAGCTGTCCTCTGCCTAGTAAACCCACCCATTCTCCACGAGGCCTTTGGAGGAACTTTAATCTACTGGGTACTTTTCTAGGTGGAGAGAAGGAACAGATAGATAGTTGTCCAAGAATCCTGGAAATGGAGCCCAGGAACCTGGCATCACAAGCCTCGTCCTGCCCTTCTGTGAAGGGGCAGCATGGTGTTCGTCATTCGGCAAGTATGTAGTCTCTCCTGTGTGCCTGGCGCAGGCCTAGGCATCAAGGATACAGCAGCAATGACAAACAGAACACACACCTGTAACCACCAAGTTCCTGTCCTCAGGAGCTTGCTTGCTGTGGAGACAGAGCAGAGTACGGGCTTGGCATCAGATAAAACTGCAGCGAGAGCCTGTCTTTGTAGTTACCGAGCGGATGAATTTAGACATGTTGTTTAGTGTCTTTGATCCAGTTTCCCCACCTGCAAAATGAGAAATAAAAATATAAAGCTCAAAGTATTGTGGAGCGAGTGTTTGTAAAGTTCCCAGCACAGTGTCTGGCACACAGGAGAGACCAGTCAGGGCTCTCCTCCTCGCCATTATTTTGGACCGAAGATCCAGTGGGTGGGCTGCCCGGCTTCCTCTTCCCTTTCCTTTTTGCTTCCCCAGGACATGGCCTGGCCCTTTCACAGGTCACTGGCACCGTCAACAAGTGACGAACAAACAGCCGTTCGCGCTTTGCCCCGGTGCTGCCTGATGTGCGCAGACGGCCGCAGGGGCTGTAGTAGGAATCTGCCTGTCCTCGGGGGAGGTGCAGTTTGGGGGACACGCTGAAGTGACATGACAAAAGTCATAGGTCATTGTTAATCAGAGGAGGCGAAAGCGGGATGGGATGCTGCCAGGTAACTAGGGTGGAGGTGAGCAGGGAGACTTCCGGAGGAGGTGAGCTCTCAGCAGTGCTCACGGGGATTGCTGGGGCAGCCTGAACTAGAGTGAAGAGTTCAGCACCCTCTGAGCACACCAAGTGGGTCACTGCTGCCTCGGGAGTATCACTTGGGCCTCACGTTGAGGGACTCTTAAGAGGATTTTCATGTTGACTTCTCAATGGGTAGAATTTAGGCTAACGACTTAGTGCATGAAGCAAACCAGCTAATTCCATTCCTGACTACAGTACAGCTCTCTACCTAGTAGTATTCCTGCTTTTCCTAAGCTTAAGAGAGCAGACATTCTAGGCCCACACCTGGCCCTCTCGGGGACCACAAAACTGACCTGTCAGAGTGGTTGGGATGGTAGAGAGAGAGGGATTTGGATTGGGAGTCAGAGGATGGTCGTCACTGGCTTTTGTGACCTTGCAACCAATGACTGACCTTTGGAAAATGGTTTCTTCACCTGTCCAATGAGGAGCTTGAGCTTGCTCTCGGAGGTTCCCCTCAGCTCAAAGTTCCATGATTTTGTTTCCTCCCAACTGGATTGTTTCATGCCCGGGCAATTATTGACCCCCATGGCCCAGTACCGCCCCCCGGCAAGCATGGTGACAACACAGCCTCGGAGGCAGGGACTGTGAGGGTGTGGCCCCCGGTTGCCTCCAAGAGGACAGCGTGTTCAGTCTGAAGACTCACTGGCCTCTTTCTAAAAAGCTACGTTGGCTTCTTTTGTTCAGACAGTGTGGTGGTGGGGAAGGAACACAGGCTTTGCAGTCAGATTCTTGGTTCTGACCCTGGTTTTACTACTAACAAGCTATGCGTCCTTGAGCACATCGCTTAACCTCTCTGAGCCTCGGTTTTCTTAGCTGTACAGTCAGGATAATAATAATACGGAGCACATGGGAATAGTGAAGAAAATGTCTGAAAGTGCTTGGCACAGGTAAGCTCATGGTGGATATTCGTGTTCTTTCCCAATTAAGCACATTCTCATGCGTTCTCTCATTTTTGATCCTCTCAACTTTGTGAAGCAGGTGAAATGGGTATCATTATATCATTTTATAAATGAGAGTTTAGATAGAGGTGAAAGTGGCGGGTCCAGGAAGGGAATGTGGTGTGTCTGCCTGTTCACGGGGAAGCGCGTTCATTAGAGTAACCCAGGTCTACCTCTTACAACCATGGGCCTGTCTTTAGCCTCATGGAGATAAAGCCAGCGCCTTGCTGAGCTCTGAGAGTTGCTCTGCCCTGTACTCCACCTATTCCTCTCCTGAGAATCTCTTTAAAGGAACCAGACAAACCCATCTCCTCTGTCACCCATACTTTTGTCTGGCAAACACTGGGGAGAGCTATCAGCTGTTATGGAAACCCAAACCTAGAAGAAGATCTGTTTTTTTCTACTTCCACAAAGCCTTCAGTTACAGGTGGGGTTGGGCTGGCCAGCACAAAGGAGTGGAGATAGATTTAGGGACAAGGAGGTATAGTAATGGCGATGGCTGGTAGCGGCAGAGCTGCAGTACAGCTTTCCTGCCTCCCCACCTGCCAGCCCAAGCTGTAAGAGGCCCTTGGTGACAAGAATGTGCCCAGGGGCTGACACTTAGGGTTCTCCCACTCGCAATCCTGACAGACACCAAGGGACATTTAGCCTATTAGTGGAGGCCTACTGTGATTCAGTAGGGGGTAGGCATAGTCTCCCTAATTCTAGGGTGGCACAGGTCTGTGATAAAGTAGGAGGAGTGAGAACCGCCCCCAGAGGTTGTCTAATTGTCCTCCCTCTGTCAGTCCGATGTCACTGAATACTGCTCTATCCTGAGGCCTGTGATAAGCTGTGGGAGTACAGGCCTGCTCCTGGCCTTCTCAGGGGAAGCCATGCTCTGTGTGGATTGTGGATTCTAATTCTAGGTCAGAGGCAAGAGAAGCCCAGAGACTGTGGGTGTGTGCCCAGGGCCTGTAGTCATAGGTGCTTGTTCTTACTCTCGAGCCTTTCCTAGCAATCTATCCGCCCGTCAACAGCG
The DNA here is from genome assembly GCF_000151845.1 of Pteropus vampyrus. Lineage (NCBI taxonomy): Eukaryota > Metazoa > Chordata > Mammalia > Chiroptera > Pteropodidae > Pteropus > Pteropus vampyrus. The sequence continues at coordinate 3,072,432 of NW_011888911.1, read as the reverse complement.
TGGCCTGAGCCCAGCGGTGTGCTGTGTGGGGTTAGGGCCTGTTCCTGTAGGAGCTACAGAGTCCCATTGGGAACCTGAACAGAACACATCTACATGAAAACAAGCCATGTGACTCTGACACTTTCGTAACTTCCTTGGATCTTAACATTATCATTTTATACAAGGAGGAGCTTAGACAGGATTATCCTCAAGGCCTCTTGGGTCTACTAGTCTATGACTACATGCTAAAGTGTGTGGTCCAGACCACCAGGCACCACAAGACTGGAGACGGCGCTGGGACGCCAAGGAGCTTTAGTGCTAGGGCCTGTCACTCAGACCAGGGGATGGGGATGGGGAGATGTAGATGTAGTTAGTGGCTGTGGGCCTCAGTTATTTGGCTGCAGGGGCTGGGAGAGCACCTGCTGAGAAGGGCCCTTCCAAGTCTCCAAGGTTCCAGGAGGACCATGGGGACAGAAATCCAGCAGGAGAGCCCTGTGGTATGGGCGCTCAAGGCTGCTGCTCTCCTGTAGCTGGTGTAGAGTGGTGGTCTTGCCCTGCTGCCATGAGGGGAGACCCTCTCCCAGCCCCTCCCCCACCATGCCTTCTCTCAACTCTGGGAGAAGAGGGCTTGACTCACAGTGGGACAGTAGCCCTCTGAGGCCCTCCTCTCTGTGACATGATCTGGAGGAAATCCAGGGAGCTCCATGGATTCTCCTAGCCTTCCATGGAGGCCATTTTCAGAGAAAGTGACTTGCTCCTTGCATAGGCATAGCTCCCCTCAGGAAGCCACCTCCATCCATTGGAGCCCCTTGGTGGCAGTGAGATGGGGACTGCTACCTCCCACTGACTTTCAGATCGTCAGGAAAGCCCCTTTCCAAGCTGGTCTGCTGGAATACTCTTCAAAGTCATTTCCATTGGATTTGGAAGGAAAGGGTGGAAGGAGAACTTTAGTACTCCTGGGAGTGTGTTAGCTGGGAAATGGGGTCAGGGAGGATGGGAACTTCCAGGGCATCCTTTTGCACAGAGCCCTGACCAGATGGAACTGGACTCTTCCAGGGTGGAGGGGACGGCTGCCACAGCTCTCTCGTAGATCAAGAGAGAAGGATTTTGCTGAGCTCTGGGGTTTCTGGGTAGCTGGACAAGGCCACAGATTGGAGGCTTCTCCACTGTGTTGGGGCCTGTCATTCACTGTGGACCCTGTGCTGGGGACTCTCACCCCTTTATTTTTATCCAGTGAGGCTCAGAGAGGTGAGAAAATTGTCCAAAGTCACCCAGTTGGTTCTGTGTGATCCTGGGTCCAGTGGTCTTTCTAGCCCAGCTTACTGCCTGCTCCAGGGAGTTGTCTGTTTGGGAGAACGTTTCTGGATTCCTTGCTGCCTTCCTTCCCTTCCCCCTCCCACCCCAGGCCCCATACTCCCCTGCATCTGTGGCTCAATGTAAGATATAGAGCTCTGGCCTGGGTAGGTCACCAGTGTGATGGGATGACTGAGGCAGGACAGTGCAGGGCAAGCCAAAGGCTTGGGTCTGAGCCTTGACTCAGCCATAGGCTCACTGGGTGACCTTAAAAGCTGGCCCCACTTTCCTTGTCAGTAATTGGTGGTGATAATGCCTGTCAGGGCTATGGAGAGTTAATGTACGTAGATGTGTCAGGCACGTTATACACACATAAATGAAAGCGCCCACTTAGTGCCTGGCACGTAATCCGTGGGGGGAAAATTGGTTGGCAGAGACTCTATGTTTCTTATTAGATTAAAGTAGAGCACACACGCAAACACATACCTCTCTCATACTCACTCACAGAGTGATGACAGCCTATTTAAAGCTTTAAAGCTGGCCTGCCATGTCTGTCCCACAGCCTGGGTACGAACCATTCCCCTTGGGAGGCTTGCCAGATCCTATCAGAGAGCCAACGAACTTGAATTGCATGCCTACTATGTACCATGGTTGTCCTCATTTATGTTTTCCCATGTAATCCAGTGCAGAGAGTATATTTGGGGCCTATAATAGTTCGGCCCCTGCCAGGTCTCCTCAGCCTGAATGAGGCCTTGGGTTCCTCCCTGCTGGTAACATTCATTCGATTGATTTTTTATTTAGCACCTTCTATGTGTCAGAACCTGCAGAGGTACTGGGAATACGACCGTGAACTAGCCGGCTGGGCTCCCTGCCAGGAGAGTTTAGAGTCTTTGGGGGAAGGCAGGCATTCGGGTTCTGTAGGTAATTAGCGAAACCAGGACGAGAGCCATGGAGGAGTCCAGGAAGTCGTGAGAGCATAACTGGGGAGTGTCACCTCCTCTGGGGTCTTGGAGGGCGTCCTGGAGTCTGTCCCTCAGATGAAACCCTTCCCAGGGAGAGATTTGGCCAACTCTTCTATCCCGGGGGCTCCTTTCCCATCCCAGACAAGGACAGAACAAGGCTAGAGGAAGACAGTAGGCACCAGAAAAATACAGCCAGGAATTTTTGCTCTCACCTGCATTTCCTATCTAGGCTGCCTCATAGAGCATAGCCGGTGATGTCCCCACTCCCACCCCAACGCACCATCAGACTCCGTGAGGACACAGCTTTCGGGAAGAGCCTTTAGGAAAAGCAGCCGCCCCCTCCCCATTCTTCCTGCAGCTCCAGCTAGTGCCGCTATCACACCTGGGGGTCCTTGGTGATGTTCGATTCACATCTTACCTGAGTCTGATTTCTGGGATGCCCTCGTGGGCAGCAGCTGTGAGCTTAAGGGGAAAGGTTCACCTTTCTGTCTCAGCACCAGCTGGGAGGATGTATTTATCGGAAGACCTGGCCCCATCCTCCAGAAGGGATGGAGTCAACTTTCTAACAGTGTTTCCTAGGTGCGGTGGCCAAGGCCGTGCCATCTTTTCGGAAACGCTGGGGATAATTTGTGGATGTTCTGCAGTCTGGTACTTTGGAGGGGGCAGTGAGGAGAGGCAGGAGGGAGTGATCAGAGAGATTAATGGATTTATGTAACTAGGGCTGTGAATTCAAAGTTACATGGATATGAAAAGAAAGATGCTCTCAGGAAAGGGCCGATGGTGCTGAATAGATTCTTGCGGGAGGTTCAGGCACCCCTGGGCTGGCAAAGGCTATCTGCCTTGGGGTCAGACGGGTAGGGGTGAAAGCCTGGCTTCGGCCATTTGCTGGATGTGTGATCCTGGGCGATTTCTCAATCTCTTTGAGCCTTAGTCTCTTCTCTTTTGTGAAAGGGGATAACAATGGCTCTTTGCAGGGGATTAAATGAGATAACCCAGCAAAGAGCCGGGTCCAGTTCCTGGCCTCTGGGTGGTACCCAGTGTATGTGCATTCCTTTCCTGTCACTCTCCATGGTGCCGGACACAAGACCAAGCAAGTACCTGATCTGGAGGCAGGAGGGAGTGGGGTGCAGGAAGACCCTGGGCGTCTCTGGGGAACACAGCTGAAATGGTTGTCTGGGGACACTGCAGGCAGGGACATTGGTGTCAGAGCCCGGTGAGGTTTCCTGGATGGCAGGGGAGGCAGTGCTCAGGGTCTCCTGGAGGAACCAGGACAGCATTGGTGGCCTCAAATAGGGCTGTGAAGCACAGGTTCTTTGAAAGAGGGAATGAGGAGGAAAGAAGGGAAGAAGAGGAGGGGAGAAAGGGAGGAAGGGAAGGAGGAAGGAAGGGAAGGCAGAAGGGAGGAAGTGAACATCTATGAAGCGTCTACTATGTGCTTGTTATTGAGCTAGGTACTTTAGCACCCGTTATTTTATTTTATAAATTTAGAAGCATAGAATCTTAAAGTCATGAAGTTTTAGAACCGGACAGTACATGAGACATCTATTCCAACCTCTGTATTTTATATCTAGAGAAGTTTAAGTTCAGAGAGGGGCAAACTTGCCTAAGGTCACACAGGAAATCAGTAGCAGAGCTGGATTAGAAACTGCACAGACCAGGGCAGTTGGGGCACAGCAGGAAGAGCGTAGGCCTCCGAATCAGACTAGGTTTGACTACAGACACGCTTATAGAAACTCGTTTACTTTCTGAGCCTCAATTCTCTTAGATGTAAGATGGGATAGTAATTCTCAGCTCTAGTGGTGGCCGTGACAATGAAAAGAGATAACTTGTGTAAAGTGCCCGATGTGCTATCAGGGGCTCTGTGGACTCGGGTCCTTTGCCCTTCCAGCCCTGCTCCCTCCCAATCAGCTCACGGCTCTGGCCACACCCCCAGAGCCCACCAGAGAGCCCCTAAGTTGGTCTCCCTTTGTGCCTCTAGAAGACCTGGGGCATGCATTCATTCTTTTATTCAGTTGTCCTTCAAGTATCTGTGGGTACCTCCAGTGTGTGCCAGGCCTTGTTCTGTGCCTGGGATAGAAAGGTGAGCAAAAACAGCCTCTATCCTGATAGAGTTTACAGTCAGATGGAGTACAGAAATGTTGATAGAAAAAAAAAATCATACAAATAAATATGAGCATGCAAGAGCTTTGAGGGGAAGAACATAAAGTATGACAGCATTTAATAGGAAGATTTTTATTTGGAAAGAGAAGGAAGAATGTCTCTGAGGAAGTGACGTCTGAGCTGAGACCTGAAGGGAGAGCAGGACACAAGTGAAGAAAGACCGAAGGGAAGGGTGTTCCAGTGGGGGCAGCAGTAGGTGCGAAGGCCCTGGAGAGAGAGGAAGGGGTGGATAGGTGGCAAGGAGGTCGGGGCAGAGTGACAGGGTCGGTCACAGAGTGACAGCTTGGAAGAGCTTGGGACAGAGCACAAGGAGTCTGACTCTGGACAGCTGCGCCTTTGGGAGGGGTGGGAGAACCCTGTCTGAGATTCTGAAATGGAGACCAGGCTAATGTTTGGCTCTGGGCCTGAAGAGAGAAGCAGATGTCTCCAAACTTCAGGTTTTCTTCCCCCAATGAAAATAATAATGATCGAAATTATAAATAGGTGACAGGTCCATGGTGGAGAGAAGGGAGGTAAAAATGAACAAATGAAGAAGGCGCTTTGCCTTCCTCATGTAAGTGAACAGTGTCAAATTCGTTTATGTTAAAGCGTTAATGATTTGGAATAAAAGCGAACGTCCTCACCATGGCTGAATCTCTACCTCCCAGTTCCATTCCTGTCACAGTCTTCCTCATTCACTCTCCTCCAGACCACCCCCGGCTGCTCCTACTTCAGGGCTTCTGCATTTGCTGTCCCCTCTGCCTCGAGCACTTTCCCGTGGTATCTGCCTGGCTTGTTCCCTTGGTCTTTCCAAGTGTCCACTCTGATGTCACCCTCTCAGCGAGGGCTTCCCTGAAGGCCCAATCTAAAATGAAATCCTTTTCTCTAATCCCTGGCTCTCCCTACTCTCCTTTATTTTCCTCCAGTAATGATCAGATTTTGTCTCTTGTTTTTCCAATGCTGTAATCTGGAACGGTGCTTGTATGTAGTAAAAGTTGATGCTTGTGGAACATGGAGAGCTGGTTGCTTGTGAAATGATTTGTTAGGTTCATTCATTGAAAGATGCTTTTTTTCCTTCCTCTGAAACTGGCTCGTGGAATGTCAGAATTGGAAGGAACTAAGTAACTGGTCTTTGAACAACCTTCTCATTTAACATCTGAGTAAACAGAGGCCCAGAGAGGTCAAGGGGCTGATGGAAGCTCACACAGCACAGAGCAAGGATAAGAGCCCGAGGCCTCTGGGATTCACTCCAGGACCCTTTCGACAGAGTTTTGGGTTCTCTGCATGACACAGCTCCTAGGGGAGGAGAGGTTTGCTTTGTGGGCACCCAACTTCCTAGAAGTTGGGGGACAGAGACGGAGGGTGGCCTGAGGGCTCTGGCTTCCTTGAATTCTCCTGGGGCCACAGGGCCTGAGGGGCTGCAATTCCATTCCAAGATTTCTGTTGTTGCTGCTCAGTTCCTGTGAGACATTTCGGGGCTGTCTGTGGGGGTGTTGGTAAAGGTGGCCGCTGGCTACTGACAGGCAGACATGCCTCTCTCTCTGCACTCAAAAGTGGAGTGAATGAGCTGTCAGTCTTTACAAAGGTCAGTCCACAGGAAATGATTATGCAGCTCTTACTTGGTGCTTCTGCCTAAGATGGGACTAATGCAAATAAGTGTCAGCGTCTGGTCCAGGAACTTGGGGTCTAGCTAGGGAGATACTTCACTAACATCAATATCAATATTAAAATAATGATGATGATGATGATAATAATAATAATAATAATAATAGCAGCAAACATTTAGTGAGTGCTTCCTATGTACCAGACACTGTTCTAAATACTTTATCCGTATTAACTCATTTAATTCTCAGGATCTCTCACTGAGATAGATGCCTTACCTCTTTTACATTTTCATAGGCTGCGGCACACAGAGGCGAAGCTACCTGTTCAAAGCTAGTATGTGAAGGAACCAGGATTTGAGCCCAGGCGGTCAGTTGCCACTGTTCATCTTTTTATTCATTAAGTTAAATAATAAATAGCACGTGACAAGGATGCAAGACCCATCATGAGAAGGTGGTTTGAGGTCAAGGGAGGTTGGTTTCCGCTGAAGGCTGAGATAGTCTGGGATGGCTGCCTGGAGGAGGTACTGCCTGGATCAGAAAAGGAAGGTTTGGATAGCCAGAGGGAGGTTTTGCCCTCTTGGTTTTCCATACTCGGATGGAAGGGAACAGTGTTTAGGACTGCCTGGTGAGACACTTGTGGTGGGGGTGAGTGCTCTCCTTTGATGCATGTGTTTGGAGATGACAGACATGGATGAAACCCTCACCAGCCCCCCACTGAAGCAGTTCCTCATGATCTCGCTTCATAAAGACTCTGCCTAGGTTCTCTCCTGGGCAAGACACTCAGGATTTAGGCTTCTCAAATGTTCGAGGGAACTTCCGAGAAGATCCTCTGCATGTCTCCCAGATTGTGGCTCTTCTTTCTGCAAAACGGGCTGGTAGTTCCCCCACTGTGGAGTCGTAGTGAACATTTGATGGAGGCGACGTCTTGAAAGAACCTGGCCCAATTGGCGTCAGGTACTGAGCATCTCTGTTCATCTGTTCATGCCCCTCAAGCCCAGCTCAACCCAACTGGCCACTCTTGGTCTGAGCCTGGAGTTGGGGCACAGAGAGAAAATTTCTTTGTGTGACCTGGCCCTATGGGGCCGTACTGGGTGACAGGCGTCAAGCTATTCCACTCAGAGTAGGAGTCACTGATAATGGCCTTCAATTATGTTTGTATCCTGAAAACACATTTGCTTGCTTTTGGAGCCACAAAGCACAAGGAAGCCTCAGTCATAAGGCGGCCAACCATCTTGGTTTGCCTGGGACTGTACTGGTTTTAGTGCTGAAAGTCTCATCTCCAGGGGACCCCTTAGTCCAGAGAAACTCGGGGCAGTTAGTCACCCTATGAGTCAGTCAGGAGGTAGAGGATGTTGTGGGACTGGGGCTCCTGCACCTGCTAGCAGTTGTCCCATTGCTCCTGTCCCATTGCTCCTGTTTGGCTTCTGAATCTCCCAGCAATAGAAGTTCATAGAAGGCCTGGTTGAAAGATAAAAGGCTTTGGCTTTAGACGGATCAGAGTTCAAACCCCACATCTGCTGCATACAGTCAGCTTGGCTTTGGCCAAGGGTCTTAACCTGAGTCTCAGTGTCCTCACTGGTCAAAATGGGGACAATAGTAACGATGTCGTGGTGCCATGTTAGGAGTCCGATGGCCTGATGCGCATAGAGCTCCACGTGACAGGTGTTACGTGTAGCAGGCTAAGCCCTCTGAGCCATCACTTTCATTCCCAGCGTTGGGATGTGATGGAAGAAGTAGCTGCTTCCTTCTCTCAGAGTGGCTGTGCTGGGAAAAGTTCTCTTCAGCTTCGCCAAATCAGCTGCACGTGGCTTGCCATGGCTGTGTCCTGGCAGCAGCTCTGGAGAGGGGCCTGTGAAGGACTCTTGTTTTTTTTTTTTAATTTTGTGGAGCAAGAGATGGAGAAAGGTGACCTGCCGTTGTCCCCGCCATCGAGGCTGAGCTGACGGGCAGAGTTCTAGGGCTTTCGATGTGTCTCTTCCTCTTTCCCTGACTCTTCTGACTTTCTGGAAAATAGGAAGGCTCGCTGAACACAATGAAGCTTGCAGGAGGGATGTCGGAGAGCCTCTAGTCTAATTTGGCCTTCTCTCAGGTGAGGACTTTGGGACCAGGGAAGTTGTGACTCACCTGAGGCTTGACCCCTAGTTAGTGTGCAGGCACTCCCTACCACAGAACCTGGCCCAATAAGCTGTGGAGTCCTTTCATCTCCAAGGGACATGGGACATTATGGCTGCAGTGTGGTTTGTCTGCTTTGAATTCCTGGCCAGCTACCCTCTGCCACCGTCACCTCCTCCTGGGCCATATCTCCCTAGTGGAGAGTGAGCTGTGCCCATGGGACATCTACTCCTTTTTTTTTTTTTAATTAATATTTTTACGTGGACTCTTTTTTAATGGTCAAATGAAACTAAGAAAATAAATATCATTTCCAAAGACATTCTAAAATTCACAAGAAGAGGTGATTTTCTTCAGATCAACTATTTTCCTGGATTAGCTGCACAACAATTGACTTTAATGAGCTGGGGCGTCAGCAGATTTCATTCACTCAATGAATGGAGTGTTCATTAAGTGCCAGTATGGGCAGGGAATGGTTTCATCCAGAGCAGAGAGTATGAATGGGCTATTACTCTGAACCGAATATGTCTGTTTCCTGTGGGGTTTTCCTCTGTTGCCTGTGGATCCTCCATTTGCTCAAATATATTTTAATTTATTTAGTACCCACTGTGCACTGGCCACCATGGAGGGAGACAAAAGAGGATGAGATTTGGCCTCTGTGCGAAGGAGCTTACAGATGGAGTGAAAGTTAAATTATTTTGGAGGAGTTACATAATAATATGTGAGAGTGGCTCATCACGAGATGTTACAGGACACAGAGGAGTAATTACCAAATGAAAGGCACTGATAAGAGTGAGGCTCTCAGAGGAAGGAGAGATCAAGTGGGCTGCAGGGATCAGGAGAGACTTCATGGAAGAGGTGGGTGGTGTGCCAAACCCTTGGCACTTATTACCAGATGGGAGGCTTGGAATGTGGGTATGACTAGCCCCACTTTTACGTATGGTAAACAAAGATGGTAAGTCTGAGTCAGAACCCAGGCCCATCTGCACTTAAACTTTTTCCATTAGAAATCCTGCCTTGCATGAGCCAGGCCTTGAAAGGTTGGGTAGGATTAAATAGGCAGAGAGAGGGGAACCATAAACAAGGGAATGTGTGTAGCAAGATGATGAGCAAAGAAATTACTTTGTGGTGGGGCTTTGAGCCAACCAGCCTGGAACGGGAAAAGCCAGCCTGGTCCAGGGGAGAAGAGCCTGCAGCTTCGGGCTCCTTGTGAAATAAAGACCTGAGCCTCTGGAACTTTGCGGGTGCTGACATGTTCCCTGCTCTCTCCCGAGGATCTCTCCTCCCCACACCCAGGAGCATCTGATTGCTTTTCCTGGCCTTGAGTCGGATACCTTGAGTTGAAAGAGGCTGGCATCTTCTCAGAAGAGCTAGTAAATCCCTAGTGACAATAATAATAATAACAGCACATCTCATACTTGTATCGTATTTTTCCTTCTACACAGTCCTTTCACTCGAAACCTGAAACGAACAAATGAGAAAGACATCCTGATGGATGAACATAGTCCAGGGCTCCAGGCCACTGTTGCTCAGACTTCAGAGGACAAGCCAAGTTCAACTTCCTCAGGCAGGTTACTCACTGTTTTCCATTGTGTGTGCAGTACCTGGCACAAAATAGGTGCTCAATAAACATTTGTTGAGTGAATGCAATTTGGGGGCGTCCCACTCCATGTGTGGGTACCTATGAAGAAAGCAAACAACATCCCTGGTCCTTCTTTCCTGGAGTTTGTTCAGTGTCCTGTGTGCCTAGTGTCCCCATGCCTCAGTTGAGTAGAGGCCATTGCAAAGCCTATGTGCATTTATAGCTATTGAATTCAAGGTCAAAAGAAATCTTTTTTTTTTTTTTTCCCTTTAATTAGGCTATCTGGTTCAATTTAGCTTTACATGAGAAATTAGATAATTATACTCTATCTTTCTACTGTCCTTTTACAGTATGCTAAAATATATATAATAAAATTTGCCATCGTAGTCATCTTTAAGTGTACAATTTTGTTGCATTCATTACATTCACAGTGTTGCACAAACAGCACCATATCTATTTCCAAAACTTTTTTTTATCACCTCAAACAGAAACTCTGTACCCATTAAGCAATAACTCCCCATTCTGCCCTCATTTCGGCTCCTATTAACCTGAAATCTACTTTGTCTCTATGAATGTGCCCATTCTAGATATTTCATGTAAGTGGAATCATAATATATTTTCTTTTTTATCTGGCTATTTCACTTATCATATTTTCAAGGTTTATCTGTGTTATAGCATAAATAAGAAGTTCATTCCTTTGTAAGGCCGAATAATATTCCATTGTATGTACATACTATATTTTGTTGGATACTTGGTTGTTTCCACTTTTTGGCTCCTAGGAATAATGCTGCAATGAACACTGGCGTACATGTATCTGTTTGAGTCCTTATTTTCAGTTCTTTTGGGCATATTCCTAGGAGTCGAATTGCTGGGTCACATGTTCTAAGTTTAACTCTTTGAAGAACTGCCAAAGTGTTTTCCAACATGGCTGTACTGTTTTATAATCCCACCAGCAAAGCACAAGGGTTCCAATTTCTCCATCCTTGCAAACACTTGTTATTTTCTGTTTTATTCATTCATTCGTTCGTTCGTTCGTTCGTTCATTTATTTATTTATTATTATAACCATTCTTGTAGGCATGAATTGGTATCTCATTGTGGTTTTGATTTACATTTTCCTAATGACTAATGATGTTGAACATCTTTTCGTGTGCTTATTGGCCATATGTCTATTTCCTATGGATAAATATCTATTCAAGTGCTTTGCCCATTTTAAAATAGATTTGTTTGTCTTTTTGTTGTTGAGTTGTAGTTTTTTATATATTCTGGATATTAAACCTTTATCAGAACATGATTCGAAAATATTTTCTACCATTCTGTATATTATCTCTTTACTTTCTTGATAATGTCCTTTGGTGGACAGAAGTTCTCAATTTTAATGAAGTCCAATTTATATATTTTTCTTTTGTTGCTTATACTTTTGGTGACATATCTAAGAATCATTGCACATCAAAGGTCATGAAGATTTATCCCCGTGTTTTTTTTTTGAAATTTTATGGTTTTAAAACATGGTTGTTGATCCATTTTGAGATAATTTTTTAATGTGATGTGAGGTAGGGGTCTGGCTTCATTCTTTTGTATGTGGAAATCTAGTTGTCCCAGAACCATTTGATAGGGATTGCCTTGAACTCGTAGATCTCTTTGGGTGGTATTGACATCTTAACAATATTAAGTCTTCCACTCCATGAAGATGGAGTGTGTTTCCATTTATTTAAGTCTTCCTTAATTTCTTTTAGCAATGTTTTTTAGTTATCAGTGTACAAGTGTTTAACTTTCTTGATTACATGTATTCCTAGGTATTTTATTCTTTTAGAAGCTATTGTAAATGGAATTGCTTTTTAAATTTCCTTCTCAGATTGTATATTCCTGGTGCAAAGAAACACAGCTGATTTTTTGGATATGATCTTGTACCCTAAAAGTTTACTGAATTTGTTTATTAGTTCTATTTGCTTTCTTGTAGATTCTTTGTGATTTTCTGTATTTAGGATCATGTCGCCTACAAATGAAATTGTTTTGCTTCTTCTTGTCCAATTTGGATGCCTTTTATTTCTTTTTCTTGCCTAATCTCTCTGGCTAGAACTTCCAGGAAATGCTGCATAGTAGTGGTAAAAGAGGGTACTCATCTTATTCCTGATCTTAGGGGGACAGCTTTCAGTCTTTCACCATTGAGTATGATGCTGGCTGTCTACTGCCTTTTTGATGATGGCCGTTCCTATGGTCTTGGGTCAGGTGGGATTGGGGGCAACTATTTGCTTTATTACCCAACAAATAGATTTCTCCTGAAGGAGAACATCTTAGTTTGGGCTGATATAAAAAATTACTTTAGACCCTATAGCTTATAAACAACATAAATCTATTTCTCACAATCCTGGAGGCTGGGAAGTCCAAGATTAAGGCACTGGCAGATTCAGTGTCTCTGGGGGGGACTATTTCCTGGTTCATAGACAGCAGACCTCTTGCTGTAACCTCACATGGCAGAAGGGGTGAGGGGCTCTCTGAGGTCTCTTTGATAAGGTTGCAAATCTCATTCATGAGCACTTCACCCTCATGAGCTAATCGTCTCCCAAAGGCCCCAGTCCTAGGACCGTCACATTGGGGATTAAGATTTCAACATATGAATTTTGGGGGAACACATTCAGTTCATAGCAGAGAATCATATTTGGAGTCTTCTGCAGAGAAAATACTAATTAGAAAATATCAATTTCATGGCAGCACTAATCATGCTTTTAAAATGTCAGTTGGATTGAAACCCAAACATTTGTTAAGTTCCTACTATGTTGCAGGCACTTTTATTATGTCATTTGATCCTACAACAGCTCTTGGAGACAGGCTTTTATTATCACCACTCCCATTTAGGGATGAGGAGATGAAGGTGAGGGGGCGAGGTGATGTGTACAGCTGGTAGGTGTTCAAAGGAAGTTAGGTGTCTGTGGTAAGGTTTCCATCTGTAAGTCGCCTTCTTGTCTTCTGTCAGTAATTGTTAAGGGGAGAGAGTGAGAACTGCCCTTCATGTGGGTGTCTCAGAACCTCCTAGGAAGGTTGAAGGGGTGGGAAGCCTTTCTCAAAGACACTCCTACCCTTCGGCCTGTCCTGATAGATCACTTTTTCGGGGGTGCCCTGCCCCTGGTAGGATTCATTGCTGTAAGGATTCACCAGAGCCGACAAGAGCTTGCTGCGACCTGCAGGTGTGTGCAGTGGAAAAAGGGTCGAGAGCCACTGCAAACCACAATGGCGTCTTTCTAACGTGATGCTGGTGACACCAAATCAGCGAGGAGACTTGTGGAGTTGGTTCTATCATATGATTCCAAGAGGGAACTTTTCCTGAGGATTGGGAGCAAATTCTTTGCAGCTCAAAGAGAAGTGCTGAGCTGGGCAACTTTGTTCTACTCTAAGCCCCTGTAACTGTTAACTCAGTAGTAATCAACACTGTTAGGGAGATTAGCTTTATCAAGTAACTACAGACACAGGTACCTGGATAATTCATAGGCAATGCTTAGTTTCTGCCTCAAATTTCTGGGTCATTGGAGCTCTGTCAGATCCTATTCTGGACATTGTTATGTGACCCAGCTAGTGAGCCTGTCTATCTGCTAGAAAAGTATGGGTGTGAGCCTGGATAGAGTCCCTCCAGGAGCGGTGGCAGTCTGTTTGAAAGTCCTCGGATTTCTGGGTGCTGGTCTTGGCTGCTAATCTTCAGCTCGGATGAGACGCAGCAGAGGGTGTTGTTGACTGGACTCTCCTGCATACAAAAGTCTGTATCAGCCCAGGGCAGGGAAGGCTGCATTTTTGCTCTCTTGATTTTTTTAGGTTGAATTTCCTTTTTCTTTTGGCCCCATTTTCTGCATTTTAGTAGGGAAGAGAGGCATGGGTGATTTTAGTTCCTTGCTCCTTCGATCCTCCTTGGAGTAGGACTTGCTGAGTCTCCTGCTGGTGCTTGTGATTTTGATGCCCGTCTAGGTTTTCAGTGCATATTAGAATCATCGGTTCCGGGATGAGACTTCCCCGGGCTGCAGACGGCCAAGGGGACAAACTCACTAAGAGACGTGTCTGTTGGAATTCTAAAAACATACTTGTAAACTAACAAAGCCTGGGCAGAGTGGTAGCCCTGCCTCCTAGTCCCCCAAATTTGTCTCGGTTCAGTTTGGCAGATGTCTATGTGATAATTCAGATAAGATGCAGTTCTGTTTTCAAAGAATTGAAAATCTGCTTCTAACTTTTTTCTTCCTTTATTTCTCTGATGCTCTATGCCACCCCTTTCCCCCATTCTCCCACCTCTCCCTGGCAACTCTCATATTTTCCTGTCCTGTAAGCCTGACACCTTGAAGTCCACCTTTCCTGTCCCTCTCCTTCATTCTCTGTTCTGTAGAGTAACCATACACCTGAGTTTGCCCAGGACAGTCCTGGTTTAAGTCTGTTGTCCCAGTGTAATTATAATAGCTCCTTTTTCACTTTCAGAAAGTATCCAAGTTTGGGCAATAAGTAAATGGTCAGCCAGACTATAATCTTTTTGAGGCCAGAGCTTGTCCTCCCGTCCTTCTCTGTGCCTGGCATGTCACTATATTCTCACTGCCGCCCCCCTGGGTCAGACACTGTTACCTCCTGCTTGGACTACCGTAATTCCTCTCTGGTTTCCTCACTTCCGGTGCCTCTCCCAATCCATTCTGCAAATCATGGCCTGATTAATTCTTTCAAAGCCCAGTATTCTGTGCTCATTTCATCGGTTCCTTCTGCTTACAGGATACAGTTCAGACGTCTTAGTCTGGCACTTAAAGCCCTTTGCAGCCTAACCTCTCCTTTGGTCTATAGTCTCCTTTCAGAGTTTTTCAGCATGAAGCTCATTCTCACTCTCATTGGATGATGGATGCTCTGCCCCCTGACCCTGCCTTTTGATGACCACCAATGCTCATAAAAGTCCACTTACCTGGACTCGCACCCTGGCCGTTCTCTCAGATGCACATCCCCATCCTTCAAGCCCAGAGCCAGTTCCCACCTCTTAAGCACAGCTTCTGTGACCAGCCCCTCTCTGAGCTCTCTCTCCTCCTCTGAACTCCTCAGCCTAGAGCAATTATTGTCTGCACAATTCATTTGGCGTCTAATCATGTACTGCCTCATGACTTTTTATGCATTGCTGTCTTGAACTAGAGCTGAAAGTATTTGCTGTAATTTTACTTTTTGTTCTCATGTGCCTCTTTCCTCTGTCGAAATTGCAGGTTTCCTGAGGACAGGAGCCCTGTCTTATCCTTGTTTCTATTCCTTATGGCACCAAGCACCTGGTATAAAATAAATACTGCCTAGAAAAACCTTAATACGTATTCATTTAGGAATTCCGGGACTGGAAAGACCCTTCTAATCACGTAGTTCAAACTTTTATTTTGTAGATGAACCAAAAAATGAAGACAAGAGAAGTCAGAGACTTGCTCAAGGGCACGTAGCTGACGCAAATGGCAGATCTTGTCACTGGAAGTCCGGGCACTTTCCCCATCACCAGCCTACCTCCTGTGTGTCGATTTTATTTTGTGAATGAATTACAACCATTTTCAAGGTTGAGTAGGGATTTAGAAAGCAGAGAGAAAGAAGGCCAGCAAACCAGGAGGCCGGCATGGCCTCAGCAAAGTCCTGGAGACGGAAACTCTCTGCATAATTTTGGGGAGACAGCAAGATAGGCCAAAATAGTTCCTGTGTAAGAGAGTTGTAGGGGAGGGGTGGAGCAGGGAAGACCTTTAAGCTCATGATTTTGGGTTATAAGATGTCTCTCACAGCTGAGCCACCAGCCAGTGCCTTAGAGGCACGTCTCATCTCTCTGCCCAGTTTTCAGAAAGTTTGGAGGGAGTGAGTATATGATGTGGGGGACAGCTCGGGAGAGCTGGAAGAGGACATGGGAATCCCTGCCTGGAGGCTGCTGGGTCACGTTTGTTTCGGCTGTAAAGAAACTTTACTTCAGTGGTACTGAAAAGTGCCACCGGTAATGCTGTTATATATAGCTTTCAACTTTAATAAGGTGTTGCAAAAACTATGAAAATACATATAACTAAAAACACATTTCAGTGGAAGCTTGATCTCGAATCCCTTTCTACTGCTCCTGTGTGGTGCTTCGTGCTGTCAGTAGAGCTATTAAAACACAATGGAAAGTGGGTAATTGTGCATTATATGGCTTTTGTTTTCCGTTATGAAGTATTGACATCTGAAAAGCGAGTGGGACTATCGGGTGGAGGGCACTGTGGAAGAGGCGGGAGAGGGAGGCGGAGGGATAAGGTACAGAGGGTGGGAGAGCAGGCGTCTGGCTACTTCCCTTCCAGCTCGTCTGGGTCTCGGCTTTTCTAGCCACAAACCCGGGGAAATTCACACATCTCGTGGCATGAAGAGGCTCTGAGCTGATAACCAGGGTTAGCAGAGGACTCTGGGGTCCTGGCATAACGTGCAAAGCAAGGGCAGTGGCTGAGGCTAAAGAATGTGTCTGAAGGCAGCTTGGGGAGATAAGGGCGAAGTAAGTCAGGAAACAGGCGTAGGAATTGTTTCCTAGCGAAAGCCGGGCCGCGGTGTGTAAGCCCGCCCGCCGCCGGTCAAGGTTCTTAAATGATGTCCTGACACCGGGGGCCTGGCAGGAGCTGGGTCTGGAGAAGGCCGAGCCTTGCAAAGGTGCCCTCTGCCCAGGGCACGCCTGTTCCACACATACCAACGACCATAAAATAATAATAGCTGCTCTTTATTGAGTGCTAGGGGCAGGTGCTTGCATCCTTTTATTCCTTAATTTTCACAGCAGCCCCACTTTCTGGATGGAACTGAGGCCATGTTGGAGAACTCTCTGCCAAACCTCCCTGTTTCCGTGGCCCACCTGGGAGGGAAAGACACCTGGGAAGACACGGGAAGCCTCGGCTTTCTCGTTTGTTGCGGGGAATCAGCACTGGCTGGCGTGGGGGTGGCTGTGAGCTGTCAGTGGGCTGTGGGTTGTTTCCTCGAGGAGGAGAGTGCCCTGAGGTCACCTGATGGCAGCCCTGTGTCCATACAGGTGACTCACTGTGGTGAGCCTTCAGGGTTATGTCTCTGGGCTGTGCAGCATTGCGGGGTCTGCCACTGGGTTTGAGGGACGACCTGTCTCTCTAGATAGATTACATTTGGTTTGCTCAGAAGGCATTTATGGCTTTATAAAGCTCTTAAATTGGCTCTTTTCCCCCCCTCAAAACATTTCTTCAAGCTTACAAGGCCAGTTTTAGAATAGCAATTACCAGCTCTAATATCCCCCAGCAAACTCACGCTGTGCTGTTGTGTATAAACTGCCTGAGATATTTGTAACGCTGCCACACAGCATATCTGCACAGCAGAAAGCACCCGTCTGCACCGAGGCCCTTTCTCAGCTCTAATTTATGGGCCACATAAAACTCTGTGAAGTTGCCCTGCATCTTTCTGAGGCAAAGTTGAGGTTTTTTACTGTTTCAAGCTGCTAATTTTTATCAGTTAGAGCCAGCCTTCTGCCTGTGCCAGTGTGCATGTGTGCATACAACTTGGCCACTTTAATTTATGTGCCTCTTTCTCTCTGTAATGCTCATAACTTACAAATATGTGTGTAACATACAGCCAGCTCTTCCTTATTACAAGAGGCTTGGCTGCTTTGTCCTGTGCCTGCAATAATCTGGACCCCCTTCCCACCCCACCTCAAACCCAGGGTGGAAGCTTTGGAGCAGGGATGGATACTGGCCTGGGGACAGGAGCCGGCGGGAATTTACTGAATGAACCTGGCCCAGTGTCCTTTCCTATGAGATGGGAGGCCTAACGAGAGGCAGCACTGTGGGTACGAAGAGTGGGAAATTCAGAGCGGGGACTAGGATTTAAGGCCGAAATGGAGGATGTTCCAGATGTGCTACCTTGAGCCAACCCGTAACCTTTCTAAGCCTCAGTTTCCTCATTTGCAGGATGGGGATAGGATCAGAAATTTCTCACTGGGGTGTTATGAGCAGGAAGTGTGCTAATGACTGTGCAGGCCCTTCATAAGCCAAGGCAATATCCGAGGGCTGGATGGGAGCTATTCCAAGCTCTAAACGGCTGGCGGGGCCCCTAGGAGGGGGCGTGCCAAGAGCAATGTGATGTCTCAGGGCTTTCCAGAGGCGAATGGAGATGCCTGTGGACTGGCCTCCCTAGGCTCCAGTACGCCCCGAGTCCAGAGCTCTGCACACTCAGCTGCTCCTTCCCCATCAGGATTCCCCAGGCCCCCTCGGCACCGCCTTTCCCACCCCAGGCCAGCTCCCACCCCTAACCTTTCTCAGGAGCAATCATCCTCTCCTGGTCTTTCTGGTTGCTTCTCATCAGGAGATAACGCAGGCAGGTTTTTCTAGCAGTCTCTGAGGAGACTGGTATTCAGTAGGTTGTGGATATCTAGAGGCACGGGGTGGGGGGTGTGTAGTTCCATTCCTGTGTCCCCACAGGAGGGTCCTTACTGCACAGCAGGGGAACTTGGCCCTCTTGCCTCCCCATTCCCCCCTCCCCCCGGGGGCTGATTACACTGGCTGACAGGAGGGAGATTCAGCCCCTACCTGGGGTTTTGGTGGGCCCCCAAGCCCACTCTTCCTTCAGTGTCCCCTGAGGCCTCTTCCTCCTCCGAAATGCTTCTGCTGGAATGCTCCCACTTGGATATTTTGCCACTGATGCAAACTCCACGCAGTTAAAACAGGCTGATTCAACACATTTTTAGTGAAGGGAATGATGCTGTCACCTATTGAGCATCTACTATATGCCGGGCAGTGGGCAAGGTACTCTGTATGCTCCAGTTAATTTAATTCTCACCACAAACTCTATCAGTAATATCTAAAATGTATTGAGCGCTTACTATGTGCCAGGCATTGTTCTGAGCCCTTTATGTGAATTTAATCCTCGCAACACCTCTAGGAGGTAGGTACTATTATTATCTTCTTTTATATTATAGATAATCAAGCTGAGGCATAAAGAGGTTACGGAACTTGCCAAAGTTCAATAATCAAGCCTCAGCTTGATTATCACACAGCTGGTAATTTAGGAAGATGGGGTTAGCACCCAGGAAGTCTGGTTCTCAGCCGGAACTCTTAGCCACTGCACAAGAAATGTTGCTTCTTCAAGGGAGATATTTATTCTTATCTCATTTTATAGGGATAAAAACTGATATTCAGAGGGCGAATCATTAGAGCACGTAACTAGGGAGACTCAAGACCAGAGTTTGAAGCTGGGTTGGTCTGGCTCCAAGGCCTGTGGACTTCCGGTTACACCCTCTGTCCTTCCGCTTACTAGTCCAAGACGCAGGTTCGAGACACTCATTTTTTTTCTACCCTTAATTCGTAAGATTGGAAGCAGGTAAGTGATATTATAAGATGAGAATTTCTTTAAGAAGAAGAAGGTTTGGCGCCAGCAGGGCTGGGAAGTAGGAGGGAGAAGGAGACCTTCCCAGTCGTCAGGCAGGGATGGGGAGGCGAGGGTCCGGGTCAGGGGAGAAGGCATGCAGAAGCGGGTGAGTCTAAGAGCTGTTCTGAAGAACCGGTAGAAGCTGGTGATTAACCAGACATTGGAAGTCCACCTTAGGCTGGAATTTGCAGCCCGAAGACTCAGTGGATTGACATACTATCCATGAAAATGAGAGCAAAGTTCTTGTGGGACCAGAGTCTCATTTTTAAAATGCTGACTCTGAGGTGCCATGGAAACCTCCAGTGCAGGTTCCTCCGTGAGGAATGCCTGATAATTTCTTCGACCTTCAAAATTGATTTTGGGTGTCAGGGCTCTTAAAGTGTCTGGGTCTCGGCACCTTTAAGAATCTGCTGGAATGATGGATTCTCTCTCAAGGAAAATGTGCTCACACACATGCGTGCGTGCGCACACATACACACACATGCACGTGTACACATATGTGCACACACATGTGCGCATAGTGCACACATGCACACACGCACACATGCACACGTGTATACGCACACACTTCACAGACCATGTACCAGGCTGGAAACCCCAGGACACAGGGGCTCCAGGTTGAGAACACTCAGGTCCTGGCCAAGAACATCCAGGCTTCACCGACACCTGGCAGACTCCTGCATCTGAGTGGAAGGCTGGCATCCTGAGTGGCTTGGCTTTGTCTCTGAGTATAGGACATGTGGATCTGTGCCAGAACCCCTGGAGGGGCAGACTTTTCCATTTCAGAGCTGTACCTGGAAACAGCGTGGGTGGGATTTCCTTTTCGTCTCTGAGCTGACGGGTGGGCAGGTCATTTCCCCCAGCTTGTGTATCCCTGTGTGCCCCACGAGCTTGGCCCTGTGGTTTGTTCACTTTCCCGTTCATCCACTCATTGTGCTGAGTGCTGACTGTGTGAGGGGCTGGGCACTAAGCTGGCCGCCCTGCTGTCCCCTGCGGGCGGTGTCTCAGGATAGGGCCTGAGCCAGGGAGACCCTCTCCTGTGCAGCCTGCCTTTTGTCCTGATACACCAGACCCAATACCCTTACCTACTGTTGGGTCTCTCCCTCACTGAGAAGCTCCAGTCTGTACTTCTCTAACCAAGCCCTTGGGAGACGAGGTGGAAGGTGGCTGTCAGAGACAGCACTGGTATTCAGAGGTAGTGCAGGGAGGAAGAAACATCTCAGAGTAGTGAGATCAAACCTCGGTTCTGATGGCCCACTACCATGTCTCCTATTACCTTGGGCAAACTGCCTCACCTCTCTGGGACAGAATTTCCTCATCAGTAGAACCAGAGAGTTGGATCTGATCATGTCCAAGGTCCCATCCTCCTTAATTCTCCATGAGTCTCTGTATTGGCATAGAGCCACTGCTTGCCTATGATGGCTCCAGGAAACGGATTCGCCCTGATCACTGGTGGGAGAAACCGTGCCTCTTCCCCTGAGTGGGGCCCCTGTGCTTCCTTACTTAGAGACAAGGCGTTGGAGTCGTGCTGTGCTGTGCTGTGCTGTACTGTGCAAGTATGAAGAAGATACTCCCCTGAAACAGTTGGCTTTTACCCTTCTGGTTAAGAATATGGTAGCCACTAGGTAGCCACTTAAATTTAAACGAATTAAAATGAGATCATAAAAACTCAATTCCTCAGTCTCACTGCCGTGTTTCAGGTGTCTGACTGCCACATGTTCATCACTGCAGAAGGTTCTTCCCGACTGTCTACTGCAGGAGTTAGCCCAGCCTGTCCTGTTTCTCCGAAGGCGACAGAGGTCCTGCTTAGTTGGGGGAGGCATGTGTTTGAGTAGATGAGCAGTGACACTTGGGGAGACCTTGGTCCTCCTGTCATTTATTATGTCTTAGAGGCGAGGGAGATGAAGTTTCTTAATTCATTGCAGAATTCTCAATTCTGACCTTCAGACTCATTGAATTACTGCCCAGGCTTCGGGGAGTGGGTGTACTGCCCGGGGATTGCTCCCGGTGGCCCGTGTCTGCCACACGGGCCCTCTTAGCCTTCTCACCGGGTCCTGAAAGCCACCCAGATCCCCAGGTGTGGATCTCTCCTTCTGAGCCCCCACGTGGTTGGGGCCCCACAGCAACCTCTTTTGCTCCACACCTGCCAGAGAGCGCGGGCTTGCCCGGCCATCCTTGGGAGCCCTCAGCTTTTCTCAGGGCCCTGCCGAGGCCTCAGGCTAGCAGACTTCTCAGTGATACACAGCTCTGCCTAAGAGCCCTTTCCTGCCCAAAGCAGGGAGGAAAGAGATCCAGGCTAAGGTTCCGATGGGCAACAGTAGGAGTGACCTAGAGTCTCAGAGGAGAACGTACATCTCCAAGGGTCCTGGGTGGCTGTGAAGTTGGGGTTAGTGCGGGAGCTGGGGCAGTTCAGGCTGCCACCGCCCGTGCACAGAGCTGGTGGGACCCCTGGAAAGGGGCCTGGTAGTCTCAAGGTGGGTCTTGTCTGCTCACGTTCCCTGCTGCCCTGAGCACAGACGCGCTGCCGCCATCTCTGTGGGCTGCACCACAGCCGCGGGTCACAGGCTGCAGGTCCTGGGCACCCTGTTGTCTCCCTACAAACCACACTGGCCTTGCAGGACCCATGGAGGGCCCTCCAGGGAAGCAGCCGGATCTTCCCTTAGACCTCAGAGGCAGGTCCCGTGCTGGATGGAAGCTTGAGGGAGACCAAGCTCCCTGTCTGTGTCAGTCAGCCCCGTGGGCAGGCTGATGCCTGCATGTCCGTCTTCCTGGGGCTTGTCGGGGCTTTCAAGTCCACTGACCAGAACAGAGGTGAGCAGAGAGATGAGTGTGGCAGGGCCACAAAGTGGAGTCCTCCTGTGGAGGATGTCAGATGTCCCAACATTGCTTCTACAGCAGAGTTCTCCCTGGAGTACAAAGAATTCGGTGTCTGGAATCCTATTTGCTCCCATGAGCTTATTTTATTTTATTTTATTTTTTTTGGTAGAAAGGGCAGAAAGGCAGAGGTGGGGCTGGGGAGCACGCAATACCTCACCCGTCACCTGCCTTTCAACCTTGGGCTCCCTCTTAGTTTGGTGGCACCTGAGCGGTAAGGAGGATGGGGCTGTGCGATTGGGGAGCCTTCCCTCCCTTTGAAGCCTGCTTTTGGGTTCTCTTTCAATACACTCATTCCTGTCCCTAGCAGCCTGGTAATTTGAATGCCAAGGTAAATATTACTTGTACAGATGAATTTGGGGATAGTCTTTTTACTGTGGAGCAAACTCCTTAGTGCAGGTTCATTTTTGCCTCCTGTGACCTGTGACAGGGACCCGCTCTCGGAAGATTTAGTTCTAACCCGGATCGGACCCTGGGCTCCTCAGACACAGATCCTTCTCCACTGCCACTCACTCCTCCCCTCCCCGTTCTGTCCTTTTCCGTTTCTTTGTGGATCCTCCTCTCTTTCTCCTCCTCTTCTACCCACTGCTTTCCTTTCCTTCTCCTTCTCACTGGTGGTCAGAGTCCGCACCCCAAGCCCTCGGCCCAGCCCAGGTGGCACCTGATTGCACTTCTGCTTAGCTGACCAGCCCCGGCTCCTCCGGGCTTCACGACTCACGCGTGCATTTCGAAAGCTTCTAGTCTGTTCCAAAGAGGCTGAGGTGCTTCGGTCCGAGCGGAATCCAGGCTGCTCCCACCTCTGTCTGGATAGCACCTTCTCATCACAGAACATTCCTTTGTCCTCACCTCCACTCAGGGCCAGGTGCCCCTGCTACCCTTGCGCATACATTCAGTACAAATATAATTTATTACCATCCAAGAAAAACCCAATTAAGAAGTTCACTGAGTTATTGCAAAGAAAACAATGTGGTATATTTTACTGTTCCAGATTACTCATCTGGGGCTCCTCAGCTTCCTGATTTCCTGGTCTCTCCTTGCTACTCTTATGGACCAGATAAGACAGAAGCAGCATCCACTCATGGAGGGAACCTGGGGCTGTGGACCAGACTACCTGAGGTACAGCCCCAGTTCCCGCCCTGAGAGCTGGGGCAGGTGGCTCAACTGCTCTGTGGCTCACTCTTCCCATCGATAAAGCAGGACACTGACGAGCTCTTAGGGCTGGATAGAAGGAGCGCACCTTATATTGCCATTCAATGCACAACCTCAGATTCCGGATGCTGACCTCGCTGTCTCCCAGGTGGTACCAGAGGCAGAGCCAGAGGGTCCCACTGCCAAGGCATTTTCCATTGTCACAGTCATTACTTACCTGGGGAGATAAGGCAAAGGGATGAGCAGAGATTATCTTCCAAGGGTTGGAGGCAGGGGAGGAAACAGAAGGGACCAGACCAACTCGATCTCCTCCCCCGTCAGAGTGGTCTGTGCCTCCCCCACCTGCTCGATCTCACTGAAGAGCAGTAGGATTCACCAAGGCACTTGAGCAGAAAACCAGGGGGTCGTCCTTGACTTTGACCTTTCCCTCATTTTCACATTGCCCAATCCCACGTCCTGTCAATTCCACTTGTTATATAAGGTAAATCTTGACCCGGACCACGTCTCTCGATTTCCCATGCCACGCCCTTGGCCCACACCTGTCATCTTTTGCCTGGCCCGCTGCAACACCTTCAGCCATTTCCTGCTTGACCCTT
This sequence comes from Pteropus vampyrus, assembly GCF_000151845.1. Lineage (NCBI taxonomy): Eukaryota > Metazoa > Chordata > Mammalia > Chiroptera > Pteropodidae > Pteropus > Pteropus vampyrus. Next base: position 3,048,786 of record NW_011888911.1, on the reverse strand, counting down.
TGCCCTCAGTCACTTCTCTACACTGAAGTTAGAGTGATCTTTCATACCTTGGAGATGCTTTTTCATCGAGGCCATCAGTTTGTGGTTTGCCATCGCATATTTATTTGGAGTTTCATGACTAATTTGCCTGTTAGACATGCTTCAGGAAGTCAGGGACTGTGTCTGGGCTGGTCATCACTGTGTCCCCAGTACCCTTGATGAGTACCTGTTGAGCAAATGAATGAACGGATGATCAGGCAGGCACTTTTTGCTCTCTCTTCCCAAGGGATGCGCGCTCCGCATGGGCGGGGAGTCTGTGTCTTCTGTTCGCTGATGTCCCCCTAAAAGCTTAGAGCACCAGCACATCTAGGGACTCAGTGAAGCTTCATCCAGTGGATCGAGAGTCTCTGAAGTAGAGGGCTTGGCTGGGCTCACTTAATTCAGGCCACCGGCCTAGGTGCAGCCTGGGGTTACCTTCTTGGTGATGTCATCTCACCCTGTCTCCTCACTGGCTTCCCAGCACTTTGGTTTCCATGAAAGCTTTCTGAGATGAGAGCTTAGGTTGGGTTTAAATCAAGATGGTTGCTCGATTCTGTCTTTGCTACCCCCAGGGAGGAAGTGGGTCTTCTCTGCCACTTTCCTGTTGGGTTTGGGAGATGTGGGAGATGTGCTGGAGGCAGGTCCTTCAGTCTCACGAACTCTTGGGAGCAACTCTGAAGCGATACCCAGCAGCCAAAATCCTTCCTACATATTGCTTTCTTCCTTGGTAGAAAAAAAAAATACCCACCCCCCCACTCCGCCAACACACACACATGCGAAGTTCCGGGGACTCTCAGAAACAAGGCCTGGCCACAGAAGAGAGCGCAAAGCCTTGTAGAGAGGGAGACCATGCAAGGGGCTTGGGTCAGGGCACTCGAGAAGGCATGTGGTGCTGATCTGTGGTTTCCACCTGTGAGAGAGAGCGTGACACCTGTGTGGCTGCCAAGCTAAGGACTATCTGAGAGACTCACTGGGATAGAAGTATGACAGCTGGAAAATGGTGGTTTTCCATCTCACCCACCAGGAAAGCCCCAAATTTAGCCGCCTCTCTCTCTCCCTTGTTAGCGGCCGGCCTCACTTCCCTGGAGGTGTTCTTCCAAAGCCCTCTCTTGGGCCCTCGCAGCTCCCCTATAGTTCCTCTCCCACTCTGTGTGCATGTCTCCCAAGAGCCAAGCTAGCCTGGCTGTAGCTTGGGGTTGGGGAAGTACATATTTGTGGGGTGGTGGGCTTGGCTGGGAGGCTGGGGTCGTGAGCTGCCTTGTGGCTGCTCTGCGGGGTCTGGCGGAGCCCCAGCCTCTGGCTGTGACATACAGCCCCCTTCATGAAACCAGACAGAATTAAGCCTTTTGTTTCCTGTTTGCTAGGCCAGCTTAAAGAAAACACAGAGGGTCCGTGGGGCTGGAGCTCCCAACAAGACGGCCTTTGTATTCATTTAATTAATCAGTTAGCTGAGGGGAAGGAGAAGAGGGAAGTTCATGTTATAAATACATGTTTTTCTTTGGCTTTTTTCCCCCTAAAGACAGGACCTGAATGACATCCCTGAGAGAACCCCCCATCTCACCCCAGACATGCTGGGGGCCAGGGGCCTGCCAGGCTGCAGCTGCGACCCTCCCCCGCCCCCACCCCCACCGCTCAAGAGCATTAGCCCTGATCTCTCTAGGTTCTGGAGAAGTGTTAAACGCTGACAGGGGGTAGGGCCAGTGGCAGGGGGTGGCCACTAGGCTACAGACCCCACGTCCCCCGCTCATATCTCCCCTCAAACCTCGCACCTTCATTCAGCCTCCATGGATGAGGTATCTGCACTGACACATGGAGAAACCTCTGTGTTCGAAGAGGCTGGGACACTTGGCAGGTGCATCATGGGGAGAAGTCCTCACTTAGGCGCGGGGCGGTCTTCATGCTCCCTGCTTATCCCTACCTCATGCCACAGGGATGGGCTGGGCTGGTACCCACCAAACTGCCCAAGCAAACAAAGCACTCAGCCATTCATTCCCAGGGAACACCAGAGCCCCCCTGCCCTCAGAGCAGTCCGTCCCCCCCCCCTGCTTCGGTTTGAGTCTTCTGAAAGCCGGGGGCGAAGGAAATAGGGCCCTCGAAGGGCTCCAGGGAGGGGCTGTAATTGGGTGGCCGGGTGAGTCCTCTTGGACAGATGCCTATCTCAACCCACTTCCATCTCCACAGAGTGGGTTGTTTTTGTAAATTTTTTTTTTTTTTCTTTTTAGAGCTGAGCAAATTCGCTCACTGCTTTCTTACTGTCTTCCCCTCTGTCAGTCGCCAGGTGTTTTTATGGTCTTAAAAAAACCTTTCGTTATGAGGTAGAATATTTGCAATCCTTAAATATATGGCCCTCGTCATGGAATTTCACTGTGGCAAATTTTTCCTTATGTGCTCTTCATCTCAAGTCTCAGCTAAAATGCTTCAGGTATCTGATAACCATGATGCTAGGCTTCCTGGACACTCTGCCTGAAAAATCCCCAGAGTTAGCCCAGAGGTAGAGAGGGTCCAGGGCTTGGGCCTCATGTTTGGCCTCTAAATATTTCACTTGTCTCGTGAAATATTGGCATCTGGCCAACATCCAGCCAGGGTGCTGCCATCACAGGCGATGTGAGGCCCCTGCTTCCTACCCACCTCCTCCAGCTTCAGTGGGGGCCCTTCAGTGAAAAGGGGACATGGCAGAGGTCAGAGCACAGAGCTTGTGAAATGTGCCGTGGGGACAGGCCTGCAAGGCCTCAGTTTTCTATCTTTCCCCACTGAGGACATTCTTCCCCTCAATCACTGAGAAAGGCCTTCAGTTTCAAGCCACGGTCCCATCTACCCTCACTCCAGGGTTTTGGGAACACAATCAAGACTGAGCCCTGGGTGGATGATCTTTTGCTTAGCTCACCAGCAAAATGCCAGGAGTTGTGTATGACTTGGATCAGCAAACTGTTCATTGTAACTTCCTATACGGGCTGACTGGAGCGTGCCTCCTAGTGTGTGCACGTCCCCTGAAGCAATGAATTAAACTTAGGACTCCAGAATTTCCGTGTCATCTCCGGGGTAATCTTGCGTCAGCCCCTTTCTTCCAAAGCTTCGTTTCCCCAAACAGTGCTTCACCTCCACCGTCCATAGAAGTCCCACACTCTTCTCAGGGGGGTGGGTTGTAGGTTTAGGGAAAAAAAAGTCCATGCCGCCCTTCGATTGGAGCTCCTGGAACTGCTTTTTACCAGAGAGACATGGATTGGGAGTTGGCAGGGGGAGAGGTCAGGCCCTTGAGAGTAAATCTCATTTTCAAAGTTGTTTGAATCATAGAGACTCTGGAGCTGGAAAGAATCCCGGTAACCAGCTGGACCGCTGAGGAAGCAAGACCTTGCTCTTTGCAAAGACAAAGTCCAATTCACAGCATGTTGGTCAGTGGGGTTCATGATGGTGGGTAGGTGGGCAGCATCTAGTTTTGGTCCCCACGATACAGGCAGGGTAGTAGCTGAGAGTGGATATCCAGGGGAGAAGGGGCCATTAAAGTTGTGTTTTTCAGAAGTTAATGTGTAAATTAGTCACCTGGGCATCTTGTTAAAATGCAGATTCTAAGTCAGTAGGTCTAAGCGGGACTGAGATTCTACATTAACAGGCTCCCAGGTGATGCTGATGCTTCTGGTCTGGGGGCCCGATGAGTAACAAGGGACAAGTAGATTCATTACTGTGTGTCTGTGAAGTACAAGGTCCCTGGCCTGTGGCTGAGAGTGCTGCTTTATTCTAGTCATAGGGGATCAATTCATTCTAGTTTGCAAGGGAATGCCTGTTTTATCAATAAAAGTTCCCGGGATGGTTGACACCCTACTCCCAGACCTTCCTCCAAAAGACAAGGCCTGAATAGCAGCCCTAGAGAGCAGAGAAGGGGAGGGGTTGGGGAGAGAAAGAATGAAAGAGGGGGAGGAGGAGGGGGTGGGGGGAGGGAGAGGGAGAGAGAGACCCTCTCCACAGGTCTATGCCTTTTAAGACACTTTCCTTGGGCCTTCACCCTGTCAGATGGCTCCCATTTAGAATGTGAGTTGGCCCCACTCCTGGCCAAAGGGAACCCTCGGCAATGCTGTGAGAGTTGCCTTCTAGGAAACCTCTTTGGGGGTCTCCCATTGCCCTGCTCCCCACTCTGCTAATACCTTTTCTCTGCTTGTGACACTCAGCCCACTCCTTCAGGCCCGGCTGAAAGGTCCTTTCCACCAGGATCTCTCCCTGCTCTGAGCTCTGGGGTCCACCAGTCCTTAGCAGAGGCTGTCCAGTGTGACTGGCTATTGTGTAGAATACTGGCAGCCTCGAGAATGCTACATACCTTCTATAGAAAGGACCTGTCTCTAAAACAAGACTGCAAACTCCTGGAGGACAGGGACCGTGTCTGCTCTTTCTTTGTATCTTTGTGGAGCCTTGTACACAGCGGTTGTTAATTCTTGGAAGGTCAGGGCTTGTCCTGTGTGCTAACCCATTCCCAGAACTCAGCACAGGGCCTGGCACAGTTCATTACATGTTCATTATGTGTTGCTGCTCGAAAGAAGAAGTGAATTGGAAGGCTCGATGCATCTTTTAATTATGGATATCTTTTGAGGTCTGGGTTCTTGCCATTTATTTTGTATTCATTCTGCCTGGCACTGGTAGGGCTGGATATTTTTTATTTTTAATGAAAGCATGTTGTTGGGCATGGAATAGCTTCCAGAGACAACTAGGGCGAGCCCTTGTGAAAGGCCTGCCTGAACCCCAGGCTCTAGATGGAATAGCTTCCAGAGACAACTAGGGTGAGCCCTTGTGAAAGGCCTGCCTGAACCCCGGGCTCTAGATGGGCTTGCAGGAGCTCCCGACGGCTCTTAGATCAGCTGAGGGAGAGTTAGTGCAATATGGGCTTTAGCTTCCAGCAGGCTAGGATGGCGGCTCCTTGACTGAGGGCAGAGTAGTATTTTTGGCTTTTATGAATCCAGAATTGTAATTCTGCATTTGATTACATCCAAGTAAAAATTTATTTCAGATCCAGCAGGTGACTCTTAACTGGGGGAAAGATGAACAGAGACCGTGTTATGTCCCTTTGAATCTCAAATATTTTGCAGGCCCTCCTTTAAAGTCACGGTCTCTCCCTCTTCTCTTACCGTGTGCCCTGCTCCAAACACATGCACTGCAGCCCAACCTCGGCTTCCCCAGATGGCATTAAACTAATCTCCCTACATTTATCAGGCACTTAAGATGTACAAGGCATTTAGGCAGACAAAAATACAAGTAAAACCTAACCCCTAACTTCCATCTTCAAGGACTTTATCCTCTTATTGGGGAGGCTGTTCATGAAAAGAAAAGTAACAGTACAAGAGTTAAATAACAATGAAGATTACAATGCAGAAGATGTCGCTAGATGGAACAGGACTGATTAATTACTAAATGAGCGGCACAGATCCTATGTGCTGAGAGAATTCGGGGAAGAAAGAGATGGCTGTGCACTGGGGTGATCTGGAGTGACTGGGGCCATCTGGAGTGACTGGGGCCAGGGCCTTGGTTGGGTGGGATGGAGTAAGCTGAGGAAGGTGGAGCAAATACTTATGGGCCACCTATTATGTTCCACGCATTCTGCAGACACAGAGACAAATAAGACATGACCCCACCCTCGAGGAGTCTATAATATAGAGGGGGATCCGTGAAGGACACTTCAAGGGTGGGGGCTGTGGAAGAACCAGAGAAGGATGCTCAACTCATGCTGATGGCAGTCGGGAGGTTGGAAGGAAATGTCCCCTGTGACATCCACGCTGACTGGAGTAGAAAGTGGTCCAAAATGTGGCCCAATGTGGAGCGTGGGAGAGCTAAGCAAAGAGATCCTCCTGACAACCGTGAACCAGCACGGCGCGCACGTGCAAAGTGAGCAGTTGGGGATTCAGAGCGTAAGGCGTGATCCAGAAAGAAGCAGGAGGTAAGCGGAGGAGAGGAGAGCCTTGGGTACTGTCTAACGAGCACAGTTTTCCTATAGCCAATGGGGCGCCCTTAAAGAGACAGAATGAAATAGCAGCTGAGAAGTCTGCTCTGGAGTCAGGTGTCCTGCTCTCGCACTTGCTATCTGTGTGACTCTGGGCGAATGATAAACTCTCGGTGCCTTCATTTCTTAATCTGTAAAAATGGTGTGAACATAGTACTTACCTCACTGAGCTGTTGTGAGGATTGAGTTAATCATCATAAAGTGCCAAGAGCAATCTCGGAGCAAAGAGAGTGCTCAATAAATTGTAGCCATTGTTAGCATTAAGGGATTTTCTGCCGGCGAGTGCCTTGGTCAGATTTGTGTTTTAGAAAGATCGTGTTGGCGGTACTGAGAAGGCTGGATTAATGTGGGTTAGGTCAGATGCAGGGAAGCTGGTTAGAAACCTATGGCTGTAGTCTAGGCTAGCCATGTCGAGGGCTGGACGGAGGCAGTGGTGCTGTGGATAGAGAGGAGGGGCCAGATTCGAGAACTTTGAGAGGATAAGAGAAAGTAGGGACTCCAAGGAGACGTCTAAGATTTCACCTTATGTACTGGGTAGATGGTGGTTCTAGCAACTGTACAGGAAACCCAGGAGGAAGAATGGGTCTTCTGGATGATGGTTTCTTCCTTCCTTCCTTCCTTCCTTCCTTCCTTCCTTCCTTCCTTCCTTCCTTCCTTCCTTCCTTCCTTCCTTCCTTTCTTCTTTCCTTCCCTCTTTCCTCTTTCTTTCTTTCCTTTTTATTTTAACACAGTGAGTTCCAGTATCTATGAGACAGTTGGAGCTGCCTATCAGGAAACTAAATATATGTGCTAGAGGACATGGCTGGAGATAGAGCTGTGGGAACCATTAGCCCATGGATGAGATCACCCCGACAGGGTGCAGAAGAAGAGCAGTGAGCAAAGACAGAGTTATGATAAACGAAGCGTTCGAGAGAGGGTGATAGAGAACCCCCCCCCCCCCGCAAAAGACACAGAGGATAGGAGAGCTAGGAGGAGAATGTAGAAAGGGTAGGAAGGAAGAGATAGCTTTGATGGATAACGAAACCTCTGAGTCTGATGCAACAACGACGTTAGCAAATTCAGTAAGAGCTGGACTAAAAGTGTTCATTGACTTCATTAGTATTAAAGCAGTGGTGCTAGTGGCAGGTCAGGGTGGAAGAGACTGGAGAGGGGCGAGGCATGAATGGGAGGTGGGAGCAGATGTGTGTTGGGCATGGCTAGTTGTCAGCCTGGTTTTGCCAAAGGTCGGTCTCTTGGTTGGGGGTGGAGGTGAGCCGGTTGCCGGCAATCAGGGAGCAAACCCTCCATGTGGCACTTGGAGTGGAAACCGCCGGAGAGACTTAATTTAGTCATTCTATTTTTTATTCAGCAAATAGTTGCTGTATAACTCCTATACATTTAAAAGCGAGTTAAATGTAATTTGGTAATAAACGAGTCTCATAGAGGAAATAGGGCAGAGATATAAGTAGCTGTGACACAAAGATGATAAGTATCATAGATGACACGCTGTGAGCTGGATAAGGAAACGTTCTGCTCCCTTGGGTTGCCAGGGAATACTTCAGAGAGAAGAGGTGTTTGAGCTGGGCTTGAAGGAAGACCAGGGTTCAAATAGGCAGTAGTTGAAGACGGTAATTCCAGCAAATTGATGGGACCAGCAAAGGTGGCAGGGTACCCAAGCAGGAAGCAGAGTTGGGGAAGGAGAAATATTCAAATTTATTTAGAGAGTAGGATTGGCACAGGGGTAGGTTGCAAGTTAAGACTGAAAGTTAGGTTGGAGCCCTTGTGTGAAGGCTGCTGTGCCAGGCTTAAGAATCTGCGCTTTGTTCTACAGACCATAAGGAACCAGGGCCAGTTTTTGACATAATGAACGAAAGAAGACTTTGCTTTCTAGAAAGGTCTTGCTGATACTACTGTGTAGGGAAGATCAGAGCAGAGAGCGGTGACTTAGGAGACAATTGATTGTCAGAGTGAAAAATGTCATGAAGGAAGTAACAAGTGTGCTGGCCGTGGGAAAGAAGGATGTGAATAGGGAGATGTATGTGAGAATTGGACCCCTCAGGACTTAAACTGCTCCCTGGGAATGTGTTGATGTGGGTTAGCTGAGGAGGTGAAGTGAAAGTTGAGGGGGTGGCACTGGGTGATGGTGAGGTAGAAATAGACAAGGATTCCAAGATTTCTACAGCTTGGGTGGTTGGAAGGGAAGTGGGGCTGTTAACAGAAATGGCGAAGACGAGATGAGCACGTGTGAGGGAGGACATGTCACGTTTTGAGGCCATGACTGAGAAATGGCCATTGCACAGAGAAGAGCATTTAGGCACCCCAAGAACTTCGTCGCTAGAGTTGTAGGGTCAGCAGTCAGGTTCCGGGGGATGGGAGAGAATGGGAAGTGAGGATGTGGCAGACATGAGCACCAATCACTCTTTAAAAAGAAAGTTTGGCCGTTAAAGGGTAGAAAGAGATGGGAGGGATATCATTTCAGAGGGTTAAGAAAATAATTTAAAGATTAAATAATTCTTTACATTTATATTATAATTTACAAAATACTCCAAGTCATTATCTTACCTACTCTTCACAATATTTAAGGGAGTCAGGTGGGGGCTGTTAACATTTTACAGATGAGGAAACTGAGTCTCTGAAGGACTCAGAGCCAGGAAGTGTCCTGGGCCAGGCCTCTTTCATCTGCACGATCACGCCTAAAGGTCTGGGGAGACTTCGTGTGTTTGTAGGTCAAAGAGAGTAGGCTGAGCAGAGGGGGAGACACGAAGACACGCTCACAACTGATGCGCATGGGAGATGGAGGGTCAGAGCCCAAGTGGGTCAGCCTAGGGGAAGAGGTTGGGCTCCGCTTTTGAGGTGGGAGGAAAGGGGAGGGAGGTTAGAGATACAGCCTGGTGAGGAAAAGAGGAAGGACATTAGGAAAACGCCAGAGACACAGAGCCAGTGGACACTGGAAACTCTCCAGTGAAAAAGTCAAAGACATTTATGGAGCCACAACGCAGGAGCGAATGGGGCTGGGCTGGAGGGTGGAGAGGACGAGGGCGCAAGTCCCCAGGCTCTGGGCTACAAGGTGAGGTTGGAGTGACCTTTGTTGTGAGTGAACAAAGGGGCAAAGGGCCCCTCTCTTGAGGCCCTAAACACAGAAATCTTGAAGGCCAGAGAGCGTGTCCTATGCACCCCCACACCCCGGGCCCCATGTCTTTCTTTCCTCCACCGTTACCTCCACCTCGTTCTGCTGATGTTCTGGGCAGTACCGCTCTTATTCTAGCCTGGCCCTAGGAGAAGAACCCATCAGCCCCTACTCAGTGTCAAGGTGGGCCAGGGTGGAGGTTGGCCATCACTGGCGGTGGTGGGAGATGGGGATGGGGGATGGACCCCGAACGGATCTTCTCTCTGGACGCAGGAGAATGAAGGCTGTGATGAAGGTTCTGCTAAAGCCTGGCTGGAAAACCGGGCCAGCTTCCTGCACACAAAGAGACCTCGCAGAGGTGACATTTCCCTCTGAATCCATGCCTTTGGTCTGGGAATCCAGGGGGATCTATCCCATAGGCCCTACGGTACTTCTTGGTCACTTATTGGCAGTCCCAACTTCCGCCCTTCCTGTCCAGGCTCACTGACTAGAATTCTAGGAATCTGCCCTCCTCACTTTCAGGAGGTCACCTCGTCCCGATGGTTGCAGTCCTTTAGGGAAGGAGTCCACATTGTCCTTGTTCTGAGGCCAAAGCCTGCAGTCAGGGTAAAGCAGGGCCATGAGGCCTCACAGCTTCCTACCTCCCACCCCTTCCTGCACCAACGCGAGCTCCAACCTGCGTGTCCTGAATCAGGAGCAGACACGGTGTTGGGGCGCAGGCACAGGGTTGGGGCGCATGCGGCTGCGGACACAGATAGCTGGGCCCTCCCGTCACTAATGGCGGAACGTGTAGAATGTGGGCTCCTCCCGAGGAGACCCCATGCTCTTTGTCTCAGGACCTTTGGCGTTCAGTCTCTAGCTGTGGCTGCCTCCCACCGGCGTGACCGAGTGGTTTCCCAGGACACAGGACCTTCAGTGGGGAAACCTGCAAAGTCTCGGGGACGCTAGGATGAGTTGGTTACCCTAACTGTCCCACTTCTAAAAATGTGCAGAGGTCAGGATCCCCAAATTCTATTGGGCACAGCCTGATTTTCCTCTGGATGATACACCGACACACGCATCAAAGGATAAACTGCAGTGTGACACCATGGTGTATAGAAGTGGCTTTGGGATCTGCAAGCCTGGGTTGAAATCCCCTTTGTCACTTTGTAGATGTGCAAGTTTGGGTGAGTTACTTGATATTTCTGAGTCTCAGTTTTCTTATCTGTGATAAGGGATGGTGTTATCAATCTCACAGGCTGTGAGGATTAAATGAGTCTATGTCAGGTGCATAGCGTGGTGCCAGGCCCCTGTAGGAGGTAGTAAACTTCCCCTACTCCTCCCTCTCTTTCTTCCTTGCATTGGGGTGATACCCATTCTGCAGATGGAGGAGGCAAGGCTGATGAGCAAGAATCTTTCACTCTGAGTTAAAATGACAATCAGAAATCAACAACAGATTTGTAGCTCTTGTCTGCCATCTTCCTATTTGGGAGTAAACAAGAGCTTCTTTGTCGGCGGTGTTTCCTGAACAAAGTGAAGGAAACTTTTTATTTATTTGTCCGTCCATCCATCCATCCATCCATCCATCCATCCATCCATCCATCTCTATCCATCCATCCAACAAATATTCATTGAATACCTACTATGTGTCAGGCACTGTTCTGGGTGCTGGGCATCAATTATCAACAAAACACGAATTTTCTGCCCTCATGAAGCTTATGTCTCGGAAGGGGAGACACATCATGATAAACATCTAGCTAGTATAATGCATAGTAGTAATGATTGCTCTGAAGGGAAAACAAAGCAGGTTAAGAGGGTCGAGAATGGCTGTGGCCTGGCAGGGCATTATTCTATTGGGGTGGCTAGGGAAGGCCTCTCTGAGGAGTGACATTTGATCTGAATCCTGAAAGAATGCACCCTGGGTCGTAAGGCCTGACGTCCCCTCCTCCTGGAGCTCCCAGCTCAGCCCAGCTGCCCCGGGGTGGAGTCAGCTGCTGAGGAGACAGTCAGTCCCTGGTTTGGGCTGTGAGGTAGGTGGCAGCGCAGCTGTTTCTACCAGCTGTCTTTCCGAGGCACTGACCCCTTTGCCGGTCTGAGCTTTTGGGATCAGGGAGGGACCCAAGCTGGAAGATTAGTATTGAGGGTTGGATCGTACATGAAAATGATATAAATGGGATACTTTGCTCCACTTGGGGGACACTCTGCATTTGGGAACAAGTCACAGTGTGTTTGGTTTCCTATACAGCTCTATTTCTTTGGTGTTGCCTTTTCCTTTAAGAAAAAAATACAGCTCTGTTTGGATTGCATGGTAAATGATTTATGAACATTATTCTTCTCCCTTAGTTCTACCTGTAGGAACTCCAGCCCTCGCAATCCTTTTCATGTTGATTAAGTACATTCGAAAGCAAAAGGAGACTGTCTGAAATTGCTTCACAATATAGACTAGCGGCTTCCCTGGACCCAGGAGGCATTCTTCATCTTCCTTTTGAAAGAGTTCCTTTGCAGCTGGTTAAGCAGCAGATCAGTCCAGAAACATGTAGCCTGTCTTGTGTGTGCCGAAGGAGGCAGACAGAGCATTCTCCCTGGAGCTGGTAGTTATGGATTTAGGATCCTGGAATCTCCGGATGGGGTGTTCTCCAGGAGACATCCTTCCAGTCCAGGTGTGATTCCACCTGGCTTGGCCCTGACGGGTCAACCCTGGTCAGGAGGATACGACGGTGTTCTTAAAGGGCCTGTCAGAGCTCAGCGTTGTCAGGGGACCCCACTGAATAGGGCGAGGAGAGAGGAGCATCACATCCCATCTTGTATACTCTGGGTGAATGAAAGGTGTGTATGGAAAGAAGACACAACTCATGAGCCAGCTCCTAAGCTGAAGGTCCTGTTGGCTGGTTCTGTAGTTGGGGCAGGACCAGTGGCCTTCCTTAGTTCTTCCCCCATCTCTGTTCATTACTGTCTGATGGAGATCTTGAATACACACTTTGTAGGTAGGTAGTTAATTGAGGGTTTGGCCCAGGGCTCCTGTCCACAGGTCTTCATAGCACAGACGAAGTACGACATTGTCCCTGAACCCCTGGTCTGCCATAGGAATTGTGTGAAGTTGTCCTCTCTTCTCTGCCTCCTTGCCCCACAGACGTCCTTCTGCATTGCCATCAACTTTCGGTCTTTCCTATTCGGGTCTAAGGATTTATTTAGAATTCCCCATCTTCTGAAAAGGGCGGTTCATCTAAGACAAGTTTTGTCCCCTTCTGAGTTTTGCCGAGGCCAACCCTGCTTCTGCGTCAGTTGAGCCGAGCCTTGGGGCCAGCCTCAGAGATCTGCACCCTGCTGTCTCAGTGCCCTGCCATTGTGGAAAACAGCCTCTGCCTGAGGGATTCAGAGTCTTGATGAGAGGTTCTCATCCCCTTGCCAACACTCAGAGACACGTGCGCCTCCCCCCACCCCGCCCCCCGCCATTTCCCTCTCTGTTTCTCTCCCTTCCCCACCTTGATGTGATGGGCTCAGTCCCACTGAAGCGCCTCTTCACTTTGAGAGCCCCCTTCTCTCTTCAGAGTAGCTCAAAGGGCCTTTGAGTGGGGGAGTGGGGGAGTGGGGCACGGGCAGCTTGTGGGCCTGGGAGGAAAGATAAAGGCGTGAGCTCCCGCGAGGGCTTGAAGGGTCAGGGGCTGTATATCTGGTGACTTCTGAAAGCCAGCTCCAACAAAGAGAAATCTGTGGTGGGAGAGCCTCAGTGAAGGAAATAAAATCTCCATGAAAACAAACTTTTGTTGGAAGCTTTCTCCTCTTGTTTTGGCAGCGTTGCTGAGTCCTACGAGGGGAAGGCCGTGTCTTCCGGAGCAGTTGGGAGGCTCTCGGATTGTCCAAATATCAGCTTGCTACTAGGGGACTGTTTTTCTTCCATCAGGAAGACAAGGCTTGGGAGTTAGTGCAGTCGTAATTGGTTTTCTAATCAAGGCTAGAATGAGAAAAAGAAAAGCTGGGGGCAGCGCGAGAACTCCGGACTGTGCGTTAGGATCGTGGCGAGCTCAGCGCGGTGTGTGCGACACAGTTCTGTGACGTGGCGGGACCCTGCCATCCTCCAGGCCTCGCTTTTAAAAATGGACAGAACTTGGCCAAGGTCTTCCAGCTAGAAATACAGGGTCCGAGCCGGGATGTAAACTTCTATTTTCCATTACCTTGTAATTCATAAAAAAAATAGAGGGTCGAGGTGAAAGGAACTTTGGACAGGGCCAGGGAAGGTTGGATACACTATCATTCTCTCTTCCCCAGGCCTAGGCGGGCACGTGCTACGGTTTAGTGTATGCATTTTGTTTTCCAGAGAAGCTAGGAAATTCTTAAAGAAGGGCCTTTTCAGTTAGTCTTTGCTACTAAATTAAATTGGTCAACTCCACTGCCTCTCTCTACATTGATTTGGGGACACTGGGCCCTCTCAGCTTTTGGAGAATGCAGAGAATGACGCTTTCTCCAAGTGCTGAGATGGTTTTGGGTTAAGTAAGTACTAGGATATATTTTTTCTCCCTGGTGTCTAGGAGGGAAAGCGTAAGTATTTGTGTTGAGTCCAGGGCTCATAACATTGTCTTCTTCTGCCCTGCTCAGGGAGAAATCCTTCATGGTACGGTTGTCTGGCAGAGCCCAGAGGACTCTGGAGCGGTGGGCAGCCAGGGGTTAGGCAAGGATTGGAAAGAGCTGTGGTTTTGAATCTCTGCTCCTTCCAGGCTGTGTGACATCGGGCCCCATTTCTCTAACAATAGACAGAGTGAGGTGGAAGGAGAGGGAGAAGGAGACAGAAGTTTGGAGGAGTCGTGGTGGGGCTGACAGGGCAGAGAGCTGGCTGGGAGCCAAGACCGCTCCCTGTCCTGCAGCCTTCGTCCCCACTCCCTTCCTAGCTGGAGGCCAAGGCTGCTGCTGCACTTGTTGGTTTGGGAAGGGGTGTGTGTGTGTGTGTGTGTGTGTGTGTGTGTGTGTGTGTCCCCCTCTACCTGCTCCCATGCCCTGAACGTCTTTGAAAACTGAGAGACACGTGGACGGAAGTGCCTCCCCACAGTCCTCTCTCTGACTGGAGGGGCTGCGATGAGCTGGATTTGGGAAGGTCCATCCAGAGAATCCTGACCGAATTACAGAAGGCACCTCCTCCCTCTCCTCTTCCCTCTGCTGTCCTTTCAGCAGCCTTGCCGGGTCAGTCATGGGCTAATAACAGAGCTGGTGATGCTGATGTCACATGGCTGGTCAGAACTGCCTGAAACAGGGGGCCATTGTTAAGAGGCAAGTTTATAGGTGAAATTTCCCATCGCTGACCACATGCAGAGTTCATGTGGGGCAGGTTTGGGCTTGACGTGGCCAGGGCGTGAGTGTGCATTGAAGTCAGCAGGAGGCCAGTCTGTGCAAGCTCACCTCCCCCCAACACACTTACACACAAGTACGCACGTGCACTCATGTGCACACACACATGCACGGCCATACCCACATGTAACACATAGTCACACAGTCATGTACACATGCACACACATGCAAACATAGAATCGTACAGTCACACACATGCGCACACATTCAGAGTCACACACACAGGCACATGCACGTGCTCAGTCATACACACACACAGAGGCGTGCTTGGTGATAGGAGAGAAATCTTTCCTAAGAGCTCCTCTGTTCATTCTACCATTGCCCTCCTTTCGCTCGCTCCTGGCTCTCCCTCTTTCCTCTCCCCTCCCTGGTTACCCCCTCCAATTCTATCAGCAGAAACACAAGTCCTGGATTTGTGGTTTGGAGGCAACAAGCAGTAGTAAAAAGAACTCCGTCGTGAAAGCCAAACAGAGCTGGATCGAGACCCCAACTATCCCACTTAACTGGGTTTGTGCCCTGGACACACGGGGCATGTCATTTAACTCCTCGAAGCCTTACTTTTTTCTCCTCTGTAGAAGTAGACTAAAAATACAGCTCACAGGGTTGCTGTGATGCATGTGCACGGAGACAGGCACACACTACGTAGCACAGGCCGGCGCACGGGAAGTGCTCAGCGGATGTTGGCTCTCTCCTCTCCCCGCTTCCCATGAATGTATTTACGCTATATGGTCATCATATCGGTGTTCGGGGTCTAGTGAAGTGTTTAGGGTCTGCCGTATGTGGACTTTCTCTTTACCTCAGGGCTGATTTCAGCTCCAAGGGAGAAAATGAGATGTCATTTACCCGGCGCTTCCTGTGAGACAGTTACACTCAGTTCATCTTCATAACAGCCTGCTCATCCCTTTTTCCCAAATAAGGAAGCTGAGGCACAGAAGGCGGAAGTAAATTCTCTGAGGTCACACAGCTGGTTAGGTGACCAGGGACCCAGGTCCTAACCCTGACTTTCTGCGGAAGTAGATGATTTGCTCAGCATTGGGGACACTGGCACAGAGGCCATGCCTGAGGCGAAGGGCACCGATTGATCTGATGATTTAATAGCTCATCTACTTCCCTTCTTAGAGCAGGCCCATTTGGATGGACCTTTCTTCTAGCTTCTCTGTAAAGTGACATGGACTTGGGTAGGGCCTAGGCTGGGGGAGGTCTGAGAGGGCATCTGTGGGGACACTTGAGATGAGACTAGGGAGCTATGTTCAGGTTTGCAAACAATGATTGAACACCTGTCATGTGCTGAGTCCTGAGCTAGGTACTGGGGATGCAGAAATGAATAAGATTTTGTCCCTGCCTTAAAGGAAGCAAGGCAGGGCGGGGACTCAGGCACGCAAAAAGATGTATAGACAATGAGGTTAGCGCAATCATAGAGGAAAGCACTGGATGCTGCACGGCGGTGACGGAGTAGGAACAGCGGGGCCTGGTCTGAAATTTGTTTGGAGGAGGTGATGATAGAACAAACTGTCCTGGAAATTAGGGGAAGGAGGGAAAGGGCCCTCTAGGGAGAGGGGAAGGGGGAACAACAGTGTGGGGGCGTGAAACAGCAAGAGCAGGAAGGGAGAAGTAGGCAGGGACAGACTGAGAGCTGAGGCACCTGGATAAAATTCTGCCTATGAGGGGATGAGGGGGAGCTGCCGAGGGGGAGCTTCTGAGGGGGAGCTATTTATTATTTGAAATAGGGGAGTGGCATTGTCGGGTTTACATTCTAGAACACTGGCCTCATCAGGAGTGGGGATGGATTGGAAAGAATCAGACTTTTGCAAGAACGTTTAAGGTGTGTACCAGTTAGCATGCCTTTGGCTGAAAGTAGCAGCAAATTCAACCCAAAGTATCTTAAACAGTACAAAATTCATTTTCTTCTTTATTATGAAGTTCAGAACCAGGACTGCTCCAGGGTCGGATAAATTCCGTGGCCCGGTGACATCCACAGGCACTCGGGTTCTTTCTGCGTCATCCTCTGGGTATCAGTTCTGTTTTCAGACTAGTTTTCCTCTTGGTCGTATAATGGCGGCAGCAGTTGCAGGCATCACACCAATGTCCAGGCTGGCAGTGAAAAGCAGTAAAATGATGAACTGTAAAACCGTGGGAGTCATGGCGGCTGTGACAAATGGCCCGTTGGAATTTAAATAAAAATTTTAGAAAGCACCAGCAAAATATTTTAAGTAAAGTCAAGAGACAAGTGAGAAACTGGAAAAATATTTTTGCAATTCACATTACAGGGCTGTTCTTCTTAACACACACAGAGTTCCTAAAAATCACCCTCAAAATACAACCCGATCGAAAAAAATGGGCAAAGAATTCACACAGACTATTTATACACACACACACACACAAATACAAATGGCTCTTAACATATGAGAGGATGTTCAGTCTTACACATAATAAGAGAAATGCAAATAAAAACTATCCTGAGATAGCATTATTCATTCATCTCTTAAGTGGGCAAAAATTCAAAAAGTCTGTTATGACGCCGTATTGGCAGGCTCTAGGGAAACGGCTTATCTTATAGTGTAAATCAGTACAACCCTTTCGGAGGTCAATTTGGCAATATCTATCAAAATTATAAATCATTTGCCTTTTGACTCAGCAATTTCAGAATGAGAAATTGCTCTTGAGAAATACTTGCATATTTATAAAATGACATATGTTCAGTTATTATTTGCAACACTGTTTGTAACAGAAAACAATTGGAAAGAACCCAAATGTCCATCCACTGGGAACCAATTAGTTAAATTATGGAATATCCCAATAATGGAATACTATGCATTTAGAAAGAGGAATGGGGAAGCTCTCTTTGTACCGATATGGAAAGATCTCCAAAAATATATTAAGCGTAAAAACAAGAAATCCACCAAGGTTTAGAAAAGTGTGCATAGAAAATGGAAAACAAGACTCCATATTTGTGTTTATTGGACAAGTGGGAAACAGGAATGAGAGGGAGACATTTCAATATATACTTTCGTATACTTTTTGATTTTTGAACTGGTTACATATTACCTTTTTAGAAACAAAACCAGAAACACTATTCGAATCCCACAAAAACGTCTGAAAAGAGCTGCTGATTTTCACTCTGAATTATGCAGGTAGTGGAGATGGAAAGGGATAGATTTGAGAAATCTAGGAGTGAAATCTCCTTGGGTTGGGTGTGGGACCGAGAGGGCAGAGGCAGAATCAAAGGTGGTTCAAAGATTGGGTAACTGATGGAAGATGGAACCCTTCTGAGATGGGAACACCGGAGAGAAGCATATTGGAGGCAGCAAGGAAGCCTGGAGAATCATTTCACCTCTCGAGCCTAGTCTCTGCAACCCAGTCTAAAGTACCTTGTCTTATTTCTCCATCTGCCCACAGGGTGGTATTTCTGGTTACAGACTACTGGTTTTCTGGTGACCTTCCCTCCAGCCAGACACACAGTCAGCATAGCTCCTTGGGCGTGAATCCCGAGACAGGATTGGCTCTGTCGGCAGCTCTGGGCAGCAGCCTGAGCGTGGGGTCTTCCAGGAAGTGGAGGGACTGGATGTCTGTAGCGCTGGGGACAGGGAGGAGGAGGCCTGTTTAAATGGACACAGCAGCAGAAACCCCACATTCCCCACTGGGTCAGCATGTCACAGAGAAAAGAGCAGGTCTTTCTGTTTCTTTTCTCATTTTCATTCTAATTCTTTCTGGGGAATTCATCTGTTGCTGGAGAGGACTCTGGGGCCATGAGCCTGGTGCTAGGGCATCCCAGGAGATAGAGGCCTGTGTTCTCCCAGAACAATTGTCAGCCCAGGGGCACCATGGCACTGATGGCTGTAGGAGAGGTGAACTCTGAAGACGGGACCTGTAGGCAAAACAAACATGTTTTATGTAGCATTCATGTGAGAAGCGCGACAGGATGAGATGTTTTGAGAGTGCACCTACCCTTTACTGACCAGAGCAGTTCCCCCAGCTCTGGGCCCTGCTCCAGGCCCATCTACAGAGTTGGGGGCAAGAAAGAAAAATAGACTTAAAGGCAGCTGCGCTGGTTGGCCTTGGAGGCGTTGTGAACTGGCATGTGAAATGTGGCCACACTCTTGGTTTTAGTTGTAGCTATGAAAGATTAGAAGACAATTAATAAATCATTTAGTGCCCCGAGTTTAAGTAACTTATCATTATGGGCTGCATATCTTTATTATGCTTCACTGAGCAACATTGGCAAATTTCCTTCGAATGTCACACAATTCGTAGCAAATTGTTTCTGAAGGTTTTTTTTGTTTTTTGTTTTTTTAGGCATATATAAATTATTAACCTGAATTTTTCAGGACAGATTGCCAGAATCCCAATCCCCGCCATCCCTTATGAGTCTCATAAAGACTTCCTGTTCCCAAAACGATGGCTATGCCAGGCCCGCTATCCCAGGGCCTGGGGAGAGGATACAGAGCCACTGGCTGTCTCCTTGGGTTTGGCACCTGGGCAGAGACCTAAAGGGGCTGTGAAGAAAACATACATGTTTTGGATGATTGGCTAGAGGCTGGAGAGAAACAGTTGATCAAAAGCCTTCCTTTCAAAGCTTTGGTGAATATAAATCGGGCTGGCAGGGTGGGTCAGTCCTTAGATAAAACAGGGATCCTGTTGACTAGGGAGCTGGGAGACACTGATTACTCCAAACTGTTCATTTCATTGAAGGGAAGCCAGGCCCACAGAGGCCTACGACTTTCTCTAAGACGCATGGGAGAATCTTTTCCATGTTTCTCAAGGCCTGCTGCTATGTTGTTTTTTGTTTGTCTTGGTGGTGCACTTAAATGTTTTGGTAAGATGATATTTTAGTTGACTCCTGAATTATTACAGTCCCCCTTCCCACAAAGATTCTCATGTGAGTAGCTAGGGACTGAGTCAAAGGACAACCTGACTGGCTTGCCCCTCCTCCTTCAAGTGCCTTTTCTAACACCTGTATGACATGCATATGTTCAACACCTAATGTACAATAGGTGCTCCTGATGTGTGTGTGCCTACGTGTGAGCGTGTACGTGTGCACCTGACTGTGTGCGTGCATATGTGTATGTATGTACACGTGCGTGCACACGTGTGTATGTGTGTGCACCTGTGTGCGTGCCTGGATGCACATGTGTGCATGTATGTGTGTATGCATGTGTTGCATCAAAAGATGTCCGTGCCTTCATCTTGCTTTATGCATGGTTGCACATCATCCACTCTGCTCCTGCATCCTGGTGAGTGAATGAATGAGCCAACCGGCAAGCAACATAAGCAGCTTCTGAACAAGCTCAAGACAACCTATAGGAAACACTCAGCAGCCTGGAAGCATCAAGAAGGATACGCATTTGGGATTTTCCAGACAACTGAAGGTTTATTTCTTAAAGTCCTCCACGGATGTTTGAACATCAGCAGCAGACATGCTTCCTGTCTTCCTAAGTGAATGATCTGAAACCTCCTATGATGTCCTCTCCTTGGCCCACCCCCCATGCCCTTGGCGCAGCTTCTGGGGAAGCCCAAGCCCCCTTCTCTCTTATTGACTCTAATCGGCCAATGCCAAGATACCTGATACTGAGCCTGTTAGAGATGGTATAAAATTAAAGAAGCTCGAAGTAAGAGCCTAGGCATTTCCCTTATGAGAAGGTTCATAAACTTTGGGGCAAAGATTTTGTGACTTATACTTTGACTGCTCAGAGATTTTTAAAACCTGTTATCTTTCCAGTATGTTTATATTAGGTTGGATTTATGGGGTTACTGTGCAGCTAAATCACATGCTGGTGAAGAAGGCTTTTTTTTTTTTTTTTTTTGGTCATAGAAACTATGGCATATCTGCTGGGAGGCTGGAAGTGAAGTGGTGGGTTGGTAAAAGCATTTTATCTACTAGTTTGCTTTCAGAAGCGTCTCAGGGAAAGTCTCTGATTCAGTTATTTTAAGCCACAAGAAGGCAATTTCACCACTAGAAGGGCCTCTCTGACAGGATTTTGCACATCGGTCTTGAGGAAGCATCCAAGGCAACCCTTATTCACCAGTTTTTCCCTCCGTTTTGCTTTGGAGGGAGCTCGCTCTTTACTCTGCCAGAAACAGAGCTGCTTTTGTGTTTTCTCCTGAGGGAAGACCTTACTGCAGCCCAACAGAGGGTCCTCCCAGCAAGTCCTGCCTTGAGAGGGCTTTCATGGTCCCCTCTGTGCAGAAGAAGAATCGCCCATGTCAGCCGATGACACCCGCCAGCTCTTTTGCTGGCAGGTGCCAGGTGGAGACAGCTGCTCAGGAGAGAGATTGTTTTGGGTAGTTACTGCTAGCAAGGGAATCTCATTTTATCTACCTACCATCAGAGTAATCTGTCCTCTGCTGGAGGCACCTCGGAGGAGCAATGAGCAAGTGCAGCAGATGGCAGTGCAGCCCAGTGACTCTGGGTGACTCAGGCTGGAGATGGCGGCGGCCAGCCTGTATTGGGAGGCTGCAGGGATTGGGAGGCTGCAGGCACTGTGAAGCGATGAACTCAGGAAACCTCCCCACCCTCCCCTGGTTATGGTGAAATTGGGCCTCCTTCAGGAGAGGCACAGTTTTCCTACTTGGTTTGTTCTCAGATTGGTGTTATACCCTGGAGCCAAATTAGTGGCTAAGAACAATTGAAAATAAATGCTCTTTCAGCATCCCACTGTGATCCGGGATCCAGGTGGGGACACCAGCTGTGGTTGCCTTCTCCACTGAGCCATCCCTCTGCAGAGAGCCAGCATCCCAGCCAATCAGCCCAGCCAGAATCCTCACAGTCACCCTATGCTGCGCACATCTGCCTAACCTCAGTTAAACAAGCTGGAGCCCTGTTAAGTTATTTATGAAACAATATTCAGGACCAGCCCCTGGAGGCGAGTTAGGAATAATGAATGGGGACTGCTATTCGGTGTCGCCTGCTAATTAGGGCCTGGGGCTGGCCTGCTGGAGCTGGGCTTTCTCCCTATGGGAGCTGGACACTAGGAGGCTTCTTCTGACTGCCGCCTGGTGGGTACCCTTCTCTGAGATGTGGGTGGCTCTTGGCACCACACCCCTATCTGGATGTACCTGCTCGAAGCCCTCCTCCGTGGTCTCTACATACCTGCTGGATCACACTTAAGCTCTCAATCCATTGGTGTCTGTCTCTTCCATTAGACTATGGGCTGCTTGAGGGCAGAGATCTGGGTTCTCCAACCCAGTAAAGGGTCTGCACTCAAAACACATCTTGTAAACGATGAAGGCACCGCTGGCCTGGCTTCCAACTCTGGATATGTCTCCATCCCTCTCAACCTGTTTCTGCAAGAGTGAAAGGAAGAGGTCAAAATAAATGATCCTTACGTTTCTATCAGGTTTACGCGTGGCTGGTTCTGACCCACGGGCTCCCCCACCGCCTCTGGGCTGGTTCCTCCAGAAGGGCACTGCCCACTGTGACTGAGGTCCCCTCTGCCTTGATGACCTCGGCTTGGTCATCACGCAGGGTTCTAGTTTGGATCTTGCACTCTCGTGGCCAGATACTGTCCCCTGCCTGTGCTATTTCCCCTTGATACATCCTCCCTCTGTCACCCTTCTGAGTCACACAGTTGAAAATTTCCTCCCAAGAAAGCCAAATGCAAAATGAGGACTCATTGGCACAAAGTGATGCATTTGTTCTGTCCTGGGTCACACCTCCTGGGAAGGAGGCATTCGCTTTTCTTTCTAGCCTGGACCCCTCTCTACACGGGAAATGAAGGGCCTCTTCATTTGAACCAAGGAAAGACCTACGGTCCTCACACTCTGGATCACACTGCCTCTGTTCAGGGGAGCAGATCGGGCTGGCTCTCTCCGTGTCTCTGTACCTGGTGCAGACCTGCTCTTGCTCTCTGCGAAACAACAACGACAATCATATTTACTTTCACGAGAGAAATAATTTTAACTTTTCAAAGTATATAATTCTTTTACTTCATTTTTACAATATGTCTGTGTAGCGGTCAAAACAGGAATAGGCATCTTGATTTATTTGAGGCCCAAATATTTATTGGTGTCTAGTCCAAGATTTCTTGGCATCTCAGAACTTTCTAGCTGAATGTGAGCCTCGTGAAGATCTCATCCACTGATTCTTAACCTCTCTGGGGACTTTGACAGCTTTGAAATGGTGGTAAAACTTGTAAATCTCGCTACAGAAAAATATACGCACAAATGCCGTTCTGGATAAAATCTCAAAGGGTTTGTGGACCCCTAAAACCTTAAGATTCCTCTTGTTCTGATCAGTTCAATAGATGAAGAAATTGAGGCCAAAAGAGTTAGGGTGACACACATAATGTCAAAAGGTCGTGAGGACCAGGACTGGCTCCTAGGTCTTGTCTAAAACCCTTTCCAACACACCAAGCTGCTCACCATTGCATCGGATTAGGAATCGCCCATTCCTGCCTCCTTTTAGATTTCCTGCTCATCGTCTTATTGCCGGAGACATTCCTTGACCATCTCTCATTGCAGACTAGAGAGGGGCCCAATTCTCTACCAGTCACCTCTCGCCAGTTTAAAAAAAAATTTTTTTCCTTTTCTTTTTTGTTCTAAATTGTGTCTCATTTGTCTGGCATCAGACTTCTGGAGTGACCTAGGCTCAGATGTTCCCACAGGAAAGCTGCCTCCACTGTCAGCAGACCGGCCTGGGATCCTAGCCTCTTTTTTTCCTGGCAGCCCTCCCCTTTGCATTCTCCCCACTGTGGCTTCAGACACCTGGGGTTCCCTGCTCTCTCTGGGCCACCTTATCCTCTCCTTGGCCGTCGGCTACTCCTTTTCCTGCCTTTTAGCGTCCAAGGTTTTTTTTTTTCCCCTGATAAAAATTGGGAGAATTTAGTGGTGAGATATATATAGAGAGAGAGAGTCTGGTAAAATACACATAAAATTTACCATCTGAACCATTTTAAGTGTACAGTTCGGTAGCATTGATACTTTCATATTGTTGTGTTACCATCACCACTATCCATCGATAGCACTCGTTTCATCTTGGAAAACTGAAACTCTGCATCTATTAAATCATAATTTCCCATCTCCTGTCCCCCAGCCCCTGGCACCCATCATTCTACTTTCTGTCTCTATAAATCTGACCAGTCTAGCTCCTCGTGTGTGTGGAATCATATAGTATTTGTCCTTTTGTTAGTGAATTATTTCATTTATCATAATGTCCTCCTGTGTCAGAATTTCCTTCCTTTTTGAGGCTGAAAGATATTTCATTACATGTTCATATCGCATTTTTGTTTATCCATTCATCTGTAAATGGACCCTTGGGTGGGCTCTTGCTGCTGTGAACAGTGGTTTACAAATTATCTCTTCAAGTCCCTGTTTTCAGTTCCTTTGGGCATATACTCAGAAGTGGAGGGAATTTTAAGGTGGCTTAATTATTCTCTGTTCTCCCTCAACTCTATTTTTATTTTATTCTTAAACAAACATCTTTTGTGCAACTACCGACCTCACTGGATCTGTGGCACATGCCACAAAAGGCACTTTCTCAGAGAAAAAAGGGCTCTGAAGGCTCTTTCCTGTCCCCTCTCTCTAAAACACTCCTCTTTCCTCCCTAGTCACTTTCGCTCCCGCATCATGCTATGCTGTTTTTCTTCTTAGTGCTTATTACATGTTGACATTATAAATGTATCATATGATATATATATATGTACATATATATATACATTTATAGATTGTTTTCTCCATTAGATGTGAGCTCCGTGAAAGCAGGGACTGTTCTGTTTTGTTCATTGTTATATCTCTGATGTAACAGTGCCTGGTGCGTATGCCTAAGACATAATTATTAAGTTATTATTAATAGTAAATGGAATAAATGGATGATTGAATGAACGAATAGATAATCAAGGTACTGAACCTACTCACGAGGAGTTTATATTCTGGTAGAGAGAGAGACGCGTTAAAACTGTAATATAAGGAAAAATATAGGGGCCCTGAGAGATGTGTCACAGCATATTGTGAGAGTGCCAGAGAGTGACCCAGAAGAACCTCTGTGTCCTGGGCAGGTTATTCCGTCAACGTCGATAAAAAGTCCCACGTCACTGAGTAGCTTTAAATTCATTTTCTCATCAGTCTCCCCACAACGTCACACTCTGATATTATTATCACCCGTTTTCAAGTGTGGAATCCGAGATCCAGAGAGATTAAGGAAATTGCCCAAAGCCACACAGCTAGGATGTAAGGTGGATCTGAAGTCGGGTCTGGCTGCTTATCGAGTCCAACCTCTCTTTTATCAATTATTTTTCTTTCCTTCATTAGGTTTCTTTTCAAAAATTACAAAAGTGGCAGTGTTCATTGCAACCAGAAACAAGGCAAAGATATGCTAAAAATGGTGAGCCTTCATCCCTCCGTTCCGGTTCCCTCATCAGCACCAGCATGAACATTCCCGGCTGTTCCTCCCATTCTAGCGATGCTCACACAAACACATGCAAATGGTAAATGCAGTCTCGTGTCTTCTCTGTTTTCACAAAAATGGGATCACACTGCACATATCACTCTGCTCCTTACTTTCCTTACTTTTGAGCATATGGCCGGCTCACATGGCAAAAGATAACAGATCCAACTTGTTCTTTATACGGTATAGTTGTGCCCAAGTTAACCGGCCATTCCCCTATGGGTGGACATCGAGGGTGTCTTGCACATCTTCCCACTGTAGATGCTGCCCCATTATTCTTACGCACTGCTACTTCCCTTTCTATAGGATGCATTCTCAAATTGGGACTGCTCAGTCAAAGCATATGTGGTGTGTATTTTTAATGGTAATAGATACCACTGCTTCCCCAAAATATGGTAGCAATCCAGTGTTATGCTTTTAACCACTGCAGTTTCTAGGCCCAAAGACCGCCCCTCATTCTTCCCTTCTCTCTTCTCCTTAGAGCCCAGTGCTCTCAGGCTTGGCCCAGCCTCTTCTCACCTGGCCCAGGACTCCCCAGAAAGCCTGGAGGGACACCTCTTCCTTCTCTTACCCTGTGGCCACATGGGCCCCGGGCATTGCTCTGTCCTCTCCCTCAGCCAGTGAGAACTGACTGTCAGGGAACCTGGATTATAGTCCTAACTCTGGTTGACTTTGGGCAAGACACTTAACTTTTCTGTGTATTGGTTTTATAAATGGGAGGTTTTGGGGTCAGATGCTCTTTAAAGCCCTTCCTCTCCAACTGACCTTCCCAGGTTTGAGACACTCTCAGAGCTCGCTCCCAGGTGGAACACTGGAGTCTGTCTGCTCTGGGATGGGTTGGGGGGATGCTGCAGAGGACATGAGAGATACTAGGCTCACTTCCCTCAAAAGGCCTCCCTGCCGCTTCGACTGCTGATTCTACAAGGAAATGGTGTGTAAGGTGGGGATTCTGGAGTCAGACTGAGTCAGACCGGGTTAGAACCCAGCTCAGCTCTGTACCAGCTTTGTGGCCTTGGGCAGCTTGCCTTACCTCTCTGTACCTTGATTTCCACATCTGTTAAACAAGCAAGATAAAATGGCCTCGATACTTCAGAACAGTGCTGTCCAGTACAGCTTTCTGCCACGGCGAAAGTGAGCTCTATCAGAGCCTCCCAGTACAACACTCACTAACCACATGTGGCTCTTGAGCAGTTGAAATGTGGCTGGTGAGGGTGAAGACGGAATTTTAAATTTTCTTTAATTTTCAGTCGAATTAAAGTTGAATTTAAAAAGCCACATATGGCTAGTGGCTACCTCATTGGACTATGTAGCTATAGAGGATGAAAATGGGATATAGCAATCTACTACGCGGAAAGTACTTAGCTAGCCCAGTGTCCGGCACATAGTAAGCACTCAATAAATGTTTGCTATTTTTAGGTCTTGTGTGTCTTGCTTTCCGGCCCACCGCCCCTCATGGCTCTCAGTGACACCCCACACTGGCTGTCCCAGAGTCACCTGGGGGAGGGCGGGAGAAGGGAGGTGTTGTTGCGGTGGTGGTGCGTGTCTGTAATGAGCCTTCCACTCAGTGTTTCTGGTCTGCTACTTTCCCTGGAGGGTCATGTGAGCCGGAGTGGTATGTGGCCTGCTTTGCAAGTGATTAACATGGTGTAAGCAATCTACACAGAGAGAAAAACCCTCCGTTGGTATTCCATTATTCTATTAGAGTTTCAGAGCCGGGATTAAGTGGACACGATTTCTTCCTATGGACCATTAATTTTGTTTTATTGCTGGTCTGATGGCCATTACCCTTTTTTGCCAATGCATTCCCCCATTAGGTTTGTACAATTAACAAAATATGTGCTGTTAGGGCTTTGATAGGAACAGTGGGATAGAAATAATGGGAGGGGGTGCAGCACCGCTGAGTTGGGGGTGGGGAGAGGCTGGACCCAGGGGTGGGGCCTCAGGAAGGAATGGGGTGGGGCTTCTTCAGCACCTGCCCTGTAGCCCTTGTCATTCCTGGAGAACAGCCCTGAGGCCTTGGTCAGCTCCCTCCTGGCTGAGAGCGGAGGAGATGCCCAGGGGAGAGGGAAGGACACTGGATAGGCCTGCCTGGTGGTGCTGGCCTTCCTCTGGATCCCCTCCTTCAGCCTCCAGCTGGGAACAGAATGAGCCACCCCGCCTAACCCACCCCATGCCGTCACCTTGAACTTGAAATTCCTTGGTAGGTGGTGTGTGTCCGCCTCTAGGTGTCTGGCCCTGTGATGGAAGGGACTTCCGGGCAACGCCTGCCCTCTCTCTATGGGACAGATAGGAGGACCTGTGCCTGATTAAAAGTGAACAGCGGATACTCAGAGTCAATGATTGCCACGTGGAAATGCAAGATTGGTATTATTAGGTCATCTAATTTTTAAGAAAAGTGAGAAATCTGGATTTTTAAATGTGAGAATTCTCACTTTTTTAGATGTTGGCATAATTTATAAAAACACTGGACAGGGGAGAGTCAACCTAGGGACTGACTGCCAGCTGACCACCTCTGCCAGGAAATTAGGAGTCATCGAAGAGTTTTAAGGACAAATGGATGTGATTAAATTTGTGTTTCAGAAAGATACTAGGATCTGGGGAGGTGGTGAATGGGCAAAAATGGGGTGAGGTTGCAGGCCAGGAGACCAATTGAGGGCTGGGGAAGAGAAAGAAAGCCTGAGGCAGGTCAGTGACCTGGGATGGGAAGAAGAGCGGTGACATTCCCGGCGGAGAATCAGCAAGTCTTGGTGTGTTCACACCTCAGAGGATGTCCACGGGGCCAGGCAAGTTGCTCTGTGAGCAGGGCATCTGTCCTGCAGCACCGGGAGCTCACACTTCTCAGCATATGTAAGAGCTCATGGTTCTCACTCCCATCTGGTGTAGACAGGTCATGAGTGTCTTCAATTCCTTCCCCCAGGTAGGCAAATCATTAGAGTTAGCCTATCAGTGCCAACAGTCTTTATAGAGTTTCCTGTACACACCTGTACTTACAAGTACAGGCCCAAGATTAGAGTCTTGGGCCTGGGCTGGGCCTAGGGAGTATGACTGAGGGAGCTTCCCCACTGTCTCTGCAACTGGGTGCCCAGCACTGCCTATGGCCTGGGGGCCTAATGGGCGTGGAATTAGCATCGGTCCTTACCAGGGTCCGAGAAAGCCTGTGCAGTACCCTTAGTGCTGAGTGGGTAAGTGTCTTGGAGCCAAGTATTTAATGCTAAGTAGTAAGTTCATGACAGAGTCAGGGCATGATCCACATCTGGTGACGCCCTGGTCTGCTGCTCTCTGTGTTAGACCCGTGGCCTGCTAAGCCCCAAGTTCGCTCCCTCCAGCCTTGCAGCTTACCTAGATGAGCTTCATGAGCACTCTCTGAGCTGTCCTTGAGCACATGCTACCTCCTACGGGAAGCTTTCTCTGTCTTCCTTCCCACTTCTTTTCCAAACAAACACGAGCATTCAACAACGTCCTGCTCATTTACTATTTCATCAGTTTCCTCATATTTATAATGTGGAAACTGCTTCTGGGAGACCATGCGTGGGAGGCAGCTCTTCTCTGATGCAGGATTGTCCTTCCAGCTTTAGCGAGCTCACTGCCTTCTGAAGGGGCCTCACTCACTTTTGGATGGTTCTTATGGCCAAAGACTTCTTTCTTACACTGAACTGAAGATTGGCTTCCTCTAACATCCATCAGCACGTCCTCATCCAAGTCCATGGTCCAGAGAAATGCAGTTGCTCTTTCATAGTTTCTTCAGACATTTGGAGGACCACCATGGGGGAGAAGAGTCGCTGCTTTAGCCAGTAGAACTAGGAACGATGGGTGACATTAGAGAGGGACGAATGAAGGTACAACTTTAGTTTCTTCCGTATCTTCTACCTCACAGCCTCCTAATAAAGAAAATAACAGCGATAGCTAACATTCAGTGAATGCTTATTTTGTGCAAGGCACTGTTCTGAGCACTTTACAGAATGAGAAATGATTTAGTCCTCACAACTAACCTCAGAGGGAGAGCCCTTATTAGCCCTATTTTACAGATGAAAGACTGAGGCACAGCGAAGTTAAATAACTTGCCCATGGTCATACTGCTAGTAAGTGCTGGAGCTGTGCAGTCTGATTCCAGAGCTTGCACTTCTAACTGCTGATTTTTTTTTTTAACCAGCTCTAACCACAAGACGTCTTTGCTCATCTTCTGCTTATCGCTATCAGAGTTATTAAAACGTGATGCCAGAATTGCATCCATAAGTCCAAAGCGAGGGGACCATTCACCTGTTGGTTAGACACTGCATGACTATTAATGCACTTGAGATCATATTTAATGTGTTTGGCAGCAACACCATACTCTGGGTTCATCCTGAGCTTGCATTTAACTCAACCAACCTCTGTTTTCAACCAGGTCACGCTAGTCTATGTTTTTGCAATTGATTTTTGAATGTAAGGGTAGGATTTGGTGTATATATTCTTGTCATTTTTTATATAATGCTGAAAAAATAAAAATAGATTCGCATGTGGACATAAAATAACTTGATGGTTTACAGTGGTGCGATTGTAGGCATTTTTTCGTAATTTTCAGAATTATTTCCTTTATGGCTGTCAAGACGTTAATGTGCAGGAAATAAAAGCCGATAGAGGAAAAATTGACTTTTTAGTTTTATCCCATCCTTTCAGCTTGTGAAGAGCTTTATAACACTCTTGAATCCATCTCTCCAGCATGGCAGCTAGCCTCCCCAGCTCTGAAGCATGTGCAAATGGCAAGTCTGCCGCATCTTTTCCAAGTTGCTGGTATCTCAACAGATAGTCCCAAGGGCAGGGATAAAGCACCACTCCATGCAGTTCAATCTGGACACTCGTGCTGAGTTCATGTATGCTCAGTGGCAATGTGTCAGTACGTTAGAAGAATACAAGTTGGAGCTTATTGCCAGCCATGGGCTGGTTTTGAGCTGCTGGTTGTGGATTCTGGTTGGAATGAACAGAGTCCATCATTAGACATTTCGCTAGACATTTGCTGAGAACTCGATGCATGCCAGACATTCTGCTAGGTTCTAGGGCTACAGAGATGCATAAGATGCAGTCCTCGTCCTCAACAATCTGTCATCCGATGGTCTGGTCTCTGAGGTCACGCGGATAGTAGTAGACAGCCCCAGGGGAAGTGCCTCATCCTATTGGGTATCATTATGAACAATAGGGACATTTTCTTTCCCTGGGCACATCACACTATACACCCCATGCCTGAGTCTTCTATCTTAAATTCCACCTCTTCCAAGAGGCTTCTCTGTCTTAATTAGAAGGAAAATACTAAAGGCGGAGGGCGGGGATGGGTAGGACTTCTCTTCCTGTCATTTCCTTGTTGAAAAACCATTAAGAGTAACTTTGTATGTGAGGAAACGTTGCTCGACTTGGGGTGATGACTTTGTAAGGTACGTAGATGTTGAATCGCCATGTTGTACACCTGAAACTAATATAGTATTGTATATCAACGATAATTTAAAAAAAAAGAAAAGAAAAGAGAAAACCTTCAATAGCTTCACGAGCTCACAACCCAAGCCTGGCCTCTCTAGCCCTGCATGCTCTGGCCCATCCAGCCGGCTCAGCATTAGTCTCTCCTCTAGTCTCTCTCAGACAGACCAGCCTCTGCATGTCCCAGGGCTCTGCACACTTCTCCCTCTTGTCCCTGCTCAGATTGCCCCCCCTCCCTTTCTCGGAATACCTTCTCTCTCCCTTCCACCAGCCAAATCTTGCCTGTTCAGTCCTCTAAGATGCCACTCAGGTTCTGCCTTCCCCGGAAACTTCCTTGAGTGTCTCAGCTTTCGCTGATTTCGTTTCTCTGTGGAGAGAGAATTATAGTCTCCACCACACGGTTTGGCACTACTTTATATATAGTCTTGTGATATCTGATGCTCTTTCGTGTGGTTATTCTTATTTCCCTAATGATGTGGCAGCACTTTTATAATAAGACTCATGAATTTTGTTCCTGTTACACCTTGCGAGTGTAGATCGTGGAACAGATAGTTACCTGATGCATATGTGCCGGGATTTTCTTGTTGTCGCCTTTATAGCTTTATTCCAGAAAAAGAATGAAAAGCCGTCATGATTCTGATCTTCCCAGTCTTTCCTGATCATTCTTCTCCATGCACATCCTTTTCCTTCCAGCCCCACTGGACTCTTCGCTGTTGCTTAAAAGTTCTCTCCTTTTTGACTTTTCCATCTTCCTGCCATAAACCATAGCAGCAGTTTTGGTGTTTGTTTGCTTGTTTTTTGCAGCCTTCTCCACATAGACTACAACTTTCTCGGGGGCTGCTCAGCTCTGCCCCCTGCTTGGGGTTTTCCATCAGACAGGAGGCATCAGTAAATGATTATTGCCTTGGTCAGCTCAGGGCTCTCTACGGCCCTGAGCTTCTCTCTCTCTGGGACTCCTACAGGGAAGGGGATGGAACTCAGAAACTGAGGCACCAAGCAGGTAAGGAGAGAGTGATACAGCCTCTCTGTCCTTACGAGCTGTCGAACAATAATCGTTTTGCACCAGGAATCCTTCGCTCAGGGGACTTAACCACTCAGCACTATGGTGCAGGATTGCCAGCCCTGGCTTTGCTCCAGAGCCAGACCCACTCCTGATTTTACCCTAACCTTCACCTTGGCTCTCACTCGCAGCAGAATCATACAGTCTATAAAAATGTGTTTTTTTGTTTGTTTTTTTTTTTTTTTGTATTTTATTGACAGGTGAAGTCTGGAGCAGGACTCTGAGGCTTTCTGTGTCCTCCATGCCGCTTACCAGAAGAGGGACTGTGAATTGTAAGTAACTTTGATTGGTGTTTTCCATGCTGACTCAATCAGGTTATGGGTTAAAGACCGGGCCTGAACCTGATCTTTAACAGCCATGCATTGTGCAAGAGAAACACTCAACAATGGGCTAGTCAGAATGTAAAATACAGTGGACTTCTAATTAGATTTGGTCTGAATGTGACAAAGAAGCCCTGTAATATGACATCCTATTTAATTAGACTATCAATTGTGCATTAGGTGGACTTGCTGTGTTATGTGTGCCATGACTGTTGGTTGGAGAAGCAAGCTCTTGAGTTTGCAAGGCTGACCTGGACCCTGGCCACTAGTGTCTGTGGACTAAGCTTGGGAGGCAGTGAGAGGAGGAACTGGGCTGAGGCTATAGCCTGCACTCGCTTTTACATCTGGTTATTTCTAGGGAGGGGTGAGGGAGGACAAGGAAATACTGCCGGTCACTTCCCTTCATTACACAGTAACATTCCACCTTATACTTTTGCTTATTGGTTCATATTGGTTTCCCCACTTGGCAGAGTCCACCCACCTTTAGGGTTCCGCCTAAGTACATTCTCATCAGTGGAGACTTCTTTGGTAACTCCAGCCAGAAGTGATTTCTCTCTCTTCTGAAATTCTGCTGCATTCACAAGCCGAGCATCCCTCTGGCCCACGCCCGGCTGGGAGCTCCTGGAGGGCAGTCTGGGATTCCCACGTCTTCGTGTCCCCACTGCAGCCACAACCTCATTGCTGCTCTGTGGATGTGAGCTGGGAAACTGGGTTGCCCTGAGTCTGTGGCTTCTCCACCCTGCTCGTGGGGCCACCGGAGGCTGAGCTGCTGCTACGACTTTGATAGTACATTGGCTTCCAACCAGTCCATGGAATTATAAATGATTAACCGTTATCAGCGCACATCTTCACCTCTGTGTAAAAATAGATTGACTATAATGAGTATTTGAATAAATCATAAGAATGGCCGCCCTATGATCGTCTAACATCCTGCCGATGGCTGCCCGGTGAGTGAGCAGGGCGCCGGCCCTCCTGCCTAATGGCCTGCAATTCAGTGCTGGTCGCCTCTGTGATTGACGGCATGGCTCCCGGGGCACCTCCTCTCCAGCCTGGGCTCTGGAGTGGTCGGATCCCCAGACCCAGGGGGCGGGGAAGGGTGCCTCCCTCCATCCTGTTCCAGGAAAGCCTACCTTGGAGTTGGGGCCGGGGGTGAGGGAGCCAATGTAGAAAGATAATGACCTTTGTGAGAATCGATGTCTCCTCGCACCGGAGGTTAGAGGGACCTCATAAGTCAAGTCAAGTACGAAAGGAGCAAGCTGAGCGTGAAGCTTAATGAGAGTGGAGCGTGTGGGGAGGAATAGGTCTGCACGTTCCCTTCTTGTCCCTGAGGGCAGCCAGGCACCTGGGCCACCCACAGCCAGGGAGAGCTCCCTCCCAGGAACAAACTCTTGGACCTGCACTGAGGAATGAGGGAGAACGAGTTTCTTCAGGTGACAGGACTCAGACATGGGAAGATCCAAATGATCTTTCAGGGAGTGGTTTGCGAAGGAAGGAAGGCTGCCGTGGGGAGCGGGGATCCTGCCATTTGGGGAAGTGGGGGATTGGTAAGAAGAGGACGAGGGGAGGCAAGGTCAGAGGGACCGGGACCGGCTGAGGAGGGAACCTTCTGAAAGTCTGGAGTCTCAGAGAGAAGGCCAGTGAAGGCTTTATTTGAGCGGGAAACAGCAAACATTCATTTAATTTCAGTGGTGTTCCAGATAGTACAGCTGTGTAACAAACCACCCCCAAAACTCAGTGACTTAACAACGTTGATTATGCTCATATAGTCTTTGAGTCACGTCCAATGGGGCCAGGCGGTCTCTGCTCTACCAGGTCTGGGGTCTCAGCTAGGGCAACTCAAAAGCTGGGTGCTGGAATCATCTGAAGGCTTCTAATTTGGGAGTGGGAGTTGATAACTAGCTGTTGGCTGAGATGTTAGCTGGGCCATCACCCGGACCCATGTGACCTCTCCATGTGGCCTGGGCTTCCTCACAGTCTGGTGGCTGGATGCCAGGGGGAGACTCCTGAGAGAGAGCAAGAGCCAGGAGGAAGCTCTGTTGCCTTTTGTGACCTGCCCTCCAAGGTCAGGCTGCATCACTTCCACCAAATTCTCTTGACTGTGGCAGTTACGGAGGCCCCCCTGGGTTTAAAGAAGGGAACATAGAACCCCTCCCACCATGTCTCAAAAGAGGAATACAACAGCACGGTGAAGGTCATGGGGCATGAGATGCATGTCGTTGCAGTCATCTTTGGAGAGTACAGTCCACCCCAACTAGTGTTTGTCAAGTCTGGCAGAACGCGGTCTCATCTATTTTCAAAGACAGGCTAAAGAACTCCCCACCCTAGCTAATAAAACTGTCCCTTTACTCACAGAACGTCTGGATTCCCCCCAGAGTCCAGGCTAGCCTTCCTCCCAAGGGGGGATTCCCTGAGGACA
This sequence comes from Pteropus vampyrus, assembly GCF_000151845.1. NCBI lineage: Eukaryota > Metazoa > Chordata > Mammalia > Chiroptera > Pteropodidae > Pteropus > Pteropus vampyrus. The sequence continues at coordinate 3,014,750 of NW_011888911.1, read as the reverse complement.
CGCTGGTGTCAGGAGGTCCTGCAGTTGGTGGAGGCCTCTGCCTTATAGTCCATCTTTGCAAGAGTGGGTCCAGTTTGCAACCCACAACTTGACATGCCAGGTCTGGAGAGAGACTTAGAGCTGTGACCAAGGACTCAACAAGCCTTAAGACCTTTTTCATTCCCACTCAGGGCTCCCCACCCCCGCAACTCCATGGCCTTCCAAGCTGGGGTAGGTTCCAGCCAAAGACGAGGACATACGAGGCTGTCAGGGCCGTGCCGGAGATGGGAGGTCGGGGCAAGTCTTCCTCCCTGACCCCTAATGCCCTCTCCTCTTCTCCCTTCCCCTCTGACATACTCTCTAACCTACAGGCTACATCCCAAAGGGCCAAGCTCTTTTCCTTTGTCATTTTCCTGACCCAGATGCAGCTAAATTTTGGAAGAGAATCTGAGGGCCCTGGATGTCTTGTGACTTAAGGGGCTAGAAATGAAACTCAAGCAACCAAAGAATGAACACAGGTCCATTTGCCCAAAGGAGCAAGATCTGAGCGTGGCCAGTGCGAAAAAGGAGGGACAGTGAAGAGAGGAAAAGGCGGGGTTGGTTTTGATGGAAAGGTGCTGGGATCTGGAGCCTTCCACAAGTCAGCTTAATAGTAACATTAATAACCAACCTTTATTGAACACTTACTACATGCTAGACCCCAGGCTAAGCACTGACGTGCATTTTCTCATTGAACACTTACACTGGTTTATGAGATATTGTTATTATCTCAGTATTACAGAAAAGAGCAGAAGCTCAGAAAACACCAGAAATACCCTAGTAACACCAGAGAAAGTTGAGGCAGATTACGTCATTTCCAATGTCACCCTCAGTTCTAAGATTCTAAATGTGCAGAAAAGATTCTGGAAACTTGCTTAGATATGTCTAAAGTGGGGGCTCACTTTCTGGAAATGGATCTGTGTGAAAGCATAGAATGATTTTCTGTTCTGTCCTTCCCCTTTCTGTGAAACTTAAGTCAGGAAACTAATGTTTAATTTGGTCAGGTGAAGGAAACAGATAAAAAATATAAAGACTATTTGTATTTTCAGGGCTCCAAGTTGAGGGAAAAATACAGTGGGTTTGAAGTCCAGAGCTGGGTTTGAAGTCCAGAGCTGGGTTCGAATGCCAACCTGTTTCTTAGCACCTAGTGACCCTGGGCACATCTCTTTGGTCTTCGATTTCTCATCTCTAGACTGAAAAGGGGATTGTACACCCTTCCCAGGACTGCTGTGGGACTCAGTGAAATCCAGCATGTGACAGCACTAGAGCCATTCTTGGCACACTTTAGCTACTTAGAACGCTTCTGTCCTTCATTTGCCCAGTAAATAAATAAAAGGTGGAGCTGGAAAGATTGTTCCTCTCCATTGCTTCTGACAGAGATGGTCAAGAATCTTTCCTTTAACTGTACCCTCCATAAAAGTTCACTCATAAACTATTGATATTTTAATAATACACATTAGCATCTTGCCCTTTGACAAATGAATATTGAATGAGCAATAAAGAGGCAAAAGAGTAACCAGGTATACAGCTGCGGGGAAGCTGGAATCATAAGTAGTCGTCAGAGAGAAAGCCCCTTTCCGGGGCCCTGTGCCTCACCTCTCTCCCCAGTGACCCCTAGGAAACTGCTATTAAAAGTAAACTCAGATTCCAGCCCAGTCGAGCCCAGCCCAGTCTGAGCAGGTCTTGTCCTCAGTTTTCTTTCACCTGGCTGGAGAGGACTTGGGTGAAGAGAGAACAGTCCATTGAAGAGCTGCTAAAGGCAGGGGTGTTTCACCCTGATGTGAAATACCTTGGATCTCCCCACCATCTTCACTACAGGTGCAAGCTTTTTCCTCATAGGCTGTCTCCTGCTCTATAAATTAAAGGCTTGCAGATAGATCAGCGCGCACAAGAAATCAGGCAACAAGCTTAGAAATAACTCAGACTATTTCCACCGCCTCGCTGGCTCGCCTTTCTCCACCAGATCTTGATGGGCGCCTATGCTTGGGGTGTGTGTTAAGGTTTATAAGACAGAATTCCCTGCCTCTCGTGCACAGTGCCTGCTTCCAGCCCCTCTGCCACAGCCTCCAGTTTTTCGTGGCCTCCATCTGGGCTGAGAGTCCTTGAGTGTGCAGAGAATAGTGATGGGGGCTCTTCGTTGGTCCGGCTTAATTGGTGTGATTTAATGGCGTTTCTGGCGGATTCAGATTTATACGGCTTTCTGAGCTGCAAATCTGCTTTCTAAATGTAGAATTTTTGTGGAGTGGTAAAAAATAATGGCTGTTCTGTGATTCCTGCCTCCCGAGCTAGGAGATTGCAATTTACATTATGCAAATAGACATTATGCAATCAAGGCACTTTAGCAGGAATCTGGCGGCAGAGAGGCCGCTGATGAGATGCCGAGGTCTGCAGCCCCAACTGGAGGGGCTCTGGAAGAGGGAGACGAAGTGGGGAGGGGGTGGGGCAGGCGGGGAGGAGGCCTAGACTGCTCTTCTGGTCCAAGGAGGCAAAGTGGAGCCTGCCTGGAAATGGACGCATCCGGGGAGCTGCCAAAGCTACTCTCTCAATTAATGGCTTTGTTTAATCATACCCCCTGTCCAGAGGACTATTGTCTTACGGATAATTTCGTTTGCCTAACGAGATTTTGCTAATTAAATCTCCTTTCAGTTGGTGTGACTGTGCCTGCAGGAGAGGGGCTATTCGGAGTCTTCTCCATAAACCTTTCTGGAGGGGAGCTGGGAAGGCAGGAAGGAAGGGAGGGGACTGGAGAAAGAGAGGGGGAGGGAGAAACTTCCCCGCTGTGAGCAGGACTGGAGAGGCTGGGAGCAGGGTTTGGAAACTGCAGGGTGGTCACCATCACCCACCATGCCTTTCTCTCCTGCTCACTGGAAATGCAGTCATGAATCTGTGTCCAGCCTGAGGGACTTCCCCATTTTTTCCTCCTCTGTGGCTCCATGGTCCCTTTTCAAGTTCTTCTCAAATCCCGGGAGGCGCTGAGGGTTTCCAAGCACTGCTCTTAGCAGCTCCGGCTGTGGTGGTGGTGATGGGGAGAGGGGGTGGTGATGCGGGAACCCCTCTCCTTGCCTCTGCTGTTAGCCAGCCAGTCTGGCTCTTCAGAGGGGAAAAATTGCTCCAAAACTGGCCATTTCTCCAGGGATAATTGCATGAATCAAAGAGGAGAATACCTTGTCAAATTTGTTTATCGTCAGAATCAGCCAAGAATAGCCTCCTGTGCTTGGAGGAGCCTAGTGCTGTGCCTGCGATAGCGGGAGCCTAATTGATGCTGTGTATCTGACTGTGCCACACCTGTGCTCCACCGCCCCCGGTGGTCCTTCTCTGTCTACAGCTTCCTTGGCCTGGCTGATGCGGGGCTTCACGGCTCAACCTTGTCCACTTGTCCAGTTTCACCTACCCCTTGGCTACTCCCTCTTCCCTGTTGGTTACAGACACTCAGATGTAGGGACACTTTCCTACTCCTAAGACGCCAATACGCCGGGTTGTTCGGTTTCCCCCAGATGCCCTCTGTGTAATTTCTTACCTCAGTGCCTTTGCACTGCTGTTCCCTCTGTCTGGAATCTCCTTGGCCTGGAAAACCGCTGCTCCACTCGCGACACCCAGCTCACATGTGTCCCTGTGTTACCTCCTTACAGAGCTTCTTTCCTGAAACAGGGCTGCACTCCTTTGTCCCATATGTCATCACAGGACCTTAAATGTGGTTGTTTGTCTATCCGAGTAAAGGACTGAACTTTATTCTTCTCCTAATCTTAGTACCTAGAATCATGCCTGGGCATGACAGGCACCCTAAGAGGCTGGTTGAATGAAAAGATAGAAGAATGAACCAAGGAGAAGAGGGTAAGTGATGGAGAAGCACTCTCTCGTGGGTTCCTAAATCCCAGGATGGATGGTCTTTGGAGGTCGGGAGCTAAATTCAGTTGGGACCATGCAGAGTTGCTGGCCTGTGTGTTACTTCTACTGTTACCTTCCCTTGTGGGGCTGGAAGGCCCTGATTCCCTCTGTGTACCAGGCCCTGTACAGGTGTGTCAGTTCTCACATGGATCCTGAGGAGGATGTTGTATTTGCTGAGGGAACTGGGGCTCCTTTGTCCTTATCAGAGGGCAGGACAGTGTCTACTTGTAACTGGGCCCACTGGTAGGTGAAAGCTCCTGCGCTTGCTCATCGCCCCTTCTCACTCATCTACCATCCGTCCATCCATGCATCCATCCATTCATCCATCCATCCATCCATCCATCCATCCATCCATCCATCCATCCATCATTCCTTCCTGTCTGATTAGAATCTAAGCTGCGCATATAGTGCAGCACACCCTTGCTGCACCCATGAGGCTGATGCTCACACGGGTGCTGGAATCCCTGTGTGTCTGGCTGTGTACGCTGGAGGACAGGGCGAAGCTCAGGCCCCACAGGGTGGTCTCCGACTGCCAGTTCTGGACGGTTGCCCAGCCATCAGTGGGGACAACGGGGGTGGAAGAGTCTGTGTTCCATGCTGCGGGGCATGGGGACAGCCTGGGAGAACAGCACAGACCTTCACGTGTGATAAGAGTGTGTGTGTGCAACATGTACACGTGTAACATGAGCGTCTGCAGGCCGCGGGGTGCGTGGGGGGTGCTGAGGCAGTGTTTGAAGAGAGTGGCTCTGTGTTTTTCTTGGTTCCTGAGTCTCAGCTTTGCTTTTTGCCTTAGCATTTTCTCTTTGGTCCAAATATATTTGTCGGTGTCTGTCTTTTCCTGTAGGCATTTAATCATCTTAATATCCCTATCACGCTATGCTCGGAGCCTGAAATATTTCTCAGTACATAGTAGGTGCTTAACAAATACTCCGTGATGCACTGAATGATTGAGTGAGTGAACTGAGTGAAGAATCGAATGAGCGAGCAAGCGTGAACTTGTTGGACTTGAGTTCGAGCCCTAGTGCTATTGTTTATGTAGCTGGGAATTTGGGATTTGATTTTCTCATCTAGAAAGCAAAAATACTAATACTACCTATTCTAGCTTTCTCAAAGGGTTGTTGGTGGAGGATGATAGGAGATATGCGAAAGTGTTTTATAAACTATAAAGCACTATACAAGTACAAGAGGTTATTATTATGATGGTTATTATACTTGAAGTGATCATCGTGTTTGAAAATTAAGGATTCTGTTTTCAGGAATATGAAATCGTCCAGGCCTGATTTGAACTCTGAGGCCTTTAGAGCAATCACTATAGGAACTGATTCCAGATTCGTTCAACTATGGGAACTTTCAGGGGTTGGGGTGGGAGGAGGGGCCGGTGAAAGTGGCCCATCTTCATGTATGCCACCTGTCCCCAAGTGGCCCACATAGATGGTCTCTCCTGAGGCTCTACGATCTCCTAGACCTCTGTGTCTCATTATCTCGGCATATGCTGTTTCTTCTGCCAGGACTGCTTTTCCATTTTTCTCCGCTGGTCTTTTGACTCTCTCATGCCAAGTTGCTGCACTGTCCCCGTCCAGGTTACCATGTATGCCTCCCCGACGGCGTTTGTCACAGTGCACCTGGGACTGCTAATGTCCGCCTCTATCCCACAGCATTCACCTTCAGGGCAGATACTAAGACTGAATGGATAGATGGGGGAAAGGTGAAGGGAAGATGCCCAGGACTTGAGCTTTTGAAGTACACTAAGCTATAGGGGGAAGTAAGGAAGAAGAAGCTTCAGAGAAATTAGCACCACCTTGCAAATAACCCCCAAATTTCTGAGAGATGTTTCTCACCTTCTCTCATGCCCAGCAGGTCAAATGGGCTGATCTTCCCTGGGGTCACCGGGCCTGGGGACTTCAATCCCATACAGGTAGGCGACTGGACATCAGCCAGGTAGGCAGTGAGGCCTCCAGGTTGGAGCCGAGTCCTGAGAACAGGGAGTCATCTGCCTGTTGCTGACCCTTACAGGTGAGCAGTTACCCACCTGGGAAGGCAGGTGCTGCCTTCTTCCATGCCAGCCCTTCCGGATTCTCTCTTGGAGTCTGCCCCAGCTGGTGGAAAATCTGCTGGAAACCCTCCCAGGAATCAGCTCTCTCACCTTATCCCTGTGTTTGGAGGCATCTCGTCCCCACCCAGCTCTGGGCCTCCCCACTACCCTCCCACTCCCGGTAACTCTCCTAGAGCTCCAGGCAGCCACAGCGGAGTGCCAGGGGCTGGGAGGCTTTTCATTACCGAATGCACTGAACCTGTTTGTGAGTGTTTTGCAAAGTGTTTAATCCAAGGTGTTCCCTCAATTAAATTAGTGCAAACATCTGTGTCCCACATCCACCTCCATTTGCATTCTGTGCCATTTATTACAGCGGGAAATTGGAAGGCACCTTAGGAATACTTAGAACTGAATTAGGCTAGGTGGGGGTGGGCATCTGGGGGTGGGAGTCTGAGGGTGCCTGCAAAACTGGTCCGAAAGGCAGATCCCTCTCCAGGCTGGGACTTGTGGCGGAGCGACTTTCTGGTGCAGGAGACCACAAGAGGTACAGTGTCCGGGCTTGGGACCACCCGGTCTTGTTGGAGAGGTTGGGTGCGTTTAATTAATACCCTTGATTCCCACCTGGGCCCCAGTATCTGAAGAGGCAGGAGGTGCCACTACTGTTGTTTTATAACTTTTAACCCAATTTAAAAAAAAAAAAAGCGTATCACATTCGAGTGACCCGCCTGGGTCTCTCCCTGGGGGACCCCTTTGCTTTTCCCGTTCACGAAAGTGCTCTCCCACGTCCTCCCCTAATGAGATAGGACCACATCTTAGCTTCAGTTTCCCCATTGGTTCAAGAGTAGTACCAATCTCTTCTTATAGGATTGTTGGGAAAATTAAAGGAAATAATAGGCATGCTAGATCCTGCTTTGGGACTCAGAACGTTGCTGTAGTTTCTCATTCTCTTCCATGGCTCGTGTCTACTTTCCCCTCTTAGACCCTCTGCCTGTTCCTGAATAACGAGGGGCAGAGGCCCTGTCTGCCTGATGATGGGCAGCACCCCTCCCACCCCAACCATCTCAGTTCTTCCTCCTCTCTCTTTTCTTCCCTCCCTCTCTCGTCAAAAGACTTTAATAACTGCATCTCGGCATGTGGCCCTGCCTGGGGCTTTATAAGAATGAATTGCTTATCTCAGCTCTCACTTCCTTGAAATGACAATCTACAATTGACACATTTATGAAGCACTGACTGTGTGCAGTACTCGGCTCTAGGCACAGCAGGGTGAGCCCTCCCCGGGACCCAGTGTTTCATGCTTTCTTTGGATTTGCTGGATCCCAGGGCCATCTGCCTTTACCAGCAGGATTTTGGATTTCTGTACCCTTTTGTGCCTCTCTGCTTCCACACGCGAGGTTCTCTTTGCACAGAATCCCCTCCAGTCCCCTCATTTACCTGGTTAGAGCTCAGTTTCTGGGTGATGAGCAGTCTGTGACCAGATCTCAGCTGAGGTTTATCTTCCTTGAGCTGCCAGTGCACACTGGTCATCTTTCTGTGACATTTATCACATTGTATTTCAGTTATGTCTTTACTAGAGATGCCTCACTCTTGAAGATAAAGAGTCCAGACTGTGCATCCTACGGGGTCCTCTGCTCTGCCTCGCCTGGAGGCCAGATCATGTTCAGTTCATCCCTAGCAGAAGAGAAGGCCCATTACTAGAATGCCTTCCTCTCCCATTAGCCTTTGGCACTCAGTCAATGCTTGTTTTTTTGGACAAACCACTGGCATGCTTGAAGGGAGGCAGTGGTGGTAGCATGACTCACTGTGTAGTTTCCAGGATGTTCGGTCTGAGAGCACATCCCTTTCTCTTTTATTTGTGATTCTAGTTAAGGATTCTCAGTCTCCCACCTGCCTCAGGATGGGCTCTCTAGATGGAGCTGAGGACAGGCAGAGAAGAATGACCCCCTTAGTTTACTGCCCCTGTGTCTTTGCCACAGACATTTCCTTTTCCTGAAAAGTTTCTTCTCCCGCTACATGGCCAAGCCCTGCTGATCCTCCCTAGTCAAATGTCACCTCTTCCACAAGTCTTAGATCCCTCTGTGGAAAGCAGTTCCTCCTTCTGAGGGCACTTGGCCAGAATCTTCGACACTGACCAGTGTCTAACTGCATCTCAGTATATCTGCGTCTGTCCCCATGAAACTGGGTCAGTATAGGGTCTACGGCTGATGCTTCTGTTGCCCTCAGTCCACCTGGCATGGTGCCTGGCACATTCTGAATTTATAATATGTGTTTGCCAAATGAATGAATGAACAGGATTACTCCTAGTTTCTCTCAGAGGGAGGTGTCTGGGTTCTTCTCCCGTCCTCAGCTTTGACTTTCCTGCTCCAGGGTACCGATGAACCTGGAGGCACATTTGTCACCGCTTATTGGAAACTGGATGCTATGGCCAGCAAAAGAAAAACAGGTGTTAAATTCTCCTGGTATACTGAGAAGACTGGAATTACTTCTGTATGGCAGGCCTGTCAAGTCCTAGGACACTGATACTCTGTACACAAAGTCTCTCTCCAAAACAGTAAACAAGACGGGCCATTGGAATAAGAGAAGAAAACTACAAATTTATTTATTTGTGTTTTTATCTCACCCTATTAATTTATATGACTGAATATGTTTCATAAGGCAAATCATTTATTGGTAGAGTCT
>NW_011888911.1:2965705-3004404 GCF_000151845.1 Pteropus vampyrus | reverse complement strand
TATGTGGATGGGTGTGCATTGCCTGATTTTAATTTAAAGAAAGTTTATGAAATAGTATAAGTCTCTTTATTGATGCACCTTGGTCCTCGGGTAGCCGAGATTTCTGCAGATGGGGTGTAGCGCTCTGGAGCAGGATGGAAAGGGCCAGTTTATTCGGATGTCCTCCTGGCCTTTCTGCCAGGTCCCCTCCCTTCCTCTCTTGTTCCTCACCTGCTGGGTCACCCCAGACCTCTTCATGCCTTTGTCCTGTGTCTCTACCACCTGCATGATGTGCTCAGTTTTCACTGTAGTGGTGCCCTCCTGTGATGTATTTTTTTTTTTTTCAGTTTATATATCCTAACTCATTCATTCACTCGTTCATTCATTCATTCATTCATTCATTGTTCATTCATTCATCCACTTGTTAATCATTCAACAAATGTTTATTGCCTGCTCTGTTCAGGCATTATTCGGGATGTGGACATGCCCTTTTGGAGCTCAGAAAACAGTGAGAGAATAGAGACAAATGACAGGAAAGCAGGCACTCCTAGTACGAGATGTTAAGTGTAATCAGACGAGGGCCGACCACTCTGAGAACGCCTTGGAGGGCACCTAATAAAATTATGTGTGGTCAAGGAAGGCTCCTCGTGGAGATGGGAGCGGAGGGGGGGGGTTCTGGGTTGATACCTGAAGGATGAGGAGTTAGCCAAGTGACAAGGGAGGGGTGGAAGTACTCCAGGCAGAGGGAACTTAAGTAGCTAGAGAGGGCTTGGCAGGAGATGCGAAATGCAAAATTTTCCTTCTGACAGTGGCATCCTGCGGGACAGAGGCTGTGGAGAGAGATGGAGCTGGAGATCATGGAGTGTCTTGAATGTTGAGTGACTGAGGAATGAGTGGGACATGGACGAGTTCTAAATGGGGGATTGATCTGGCCAGATCCGTGTTTTGGGAAGACTGTTCCTGCTTCAGTATGTAGAATGGATGGAGGAAGGCAAAAAAGAAAAAAGAAAAAAAGGCAAGGAGTTCTTTAGGAAACTGTTGCAAAAGATGATTCACTGCCCGAAGGAAATGGCAGTGGAGAAAGAGAACTATAAATTGTCCAGGTGTTGCAGGTGGAGAAATGACAGGCTTGGAATGGGGGTGATGGTGAGGGAGAGGGCACTGAAGATGAGATCCGCTTTTCTGGCTTGAGCAGTGGGTGGATGTGTGTGGTGGGATCCTGAAAACCATGACAAGGCATTGTACTTAGTGAGAGGTCCATGTAGCTCCCCTGGACGTGGGACTGCCAGGACCAAATCCCAGCAGATGCTGAGTCATTGTCCCCAAGGACAGCTACAGACCCCCCCAGCACCTTCACCAGTAGGGCCTGTATGTTGTGTGCAGGTATCAGCTCATTCCTTTAAGGGGTGTTAAACAGAAAATTTTAACTTCCACAGCTAAGTCTTTTTAAAAGAAAGGGTTTATGAGGCCATTGCTAGCAAAAAAAGAAGACTGGTCTTGGGACAGAGAGTCTAAACCACCAGCAGTGTGACTAAAGTAGGAAAGACAACATATTTATCGTCTGGAAGTCTGCAGGCATTGTTATACATCAAGTAGGGGGAAGGGAGAAGAAAGATGTAAGCTGTCTGAAAGAATTTACATCAGCTATAGGCAAAGGGGTGGGAGAAAGTGAAGCGGGGCCAGCTCTGGGATTGGTGCAGAGTCTGCAAAAACAAATGTGCGCTCCTGTGGATTGGCTGTGGGTAGCAGTCCGGAAAGCCCACGTGTAAACAAGTGGAGGCTCCTGGGGTTGGATGGTGCCTGACTAAGATAATCTGCAGAAATAGCCACCTGGAAATTAACTCGAAGTTCCAACAGATACACAGGAATGTGAGTGCTCCTGTCCGAGCTGGTCCACAGCTATTAACATGCCGACTGCTGTTTCTTTCTCTCACTCTCTGGCTGCTATGATTTTAATTTGGAACACTTCAGAACTTTCTCCTCGTTAGGGGTCACACGCAGTTGCATCCGTAGAGCTATTTAACAGACCTGTATTCACTGAGCTCTGAGCTGAGCAGGTCACCTGTTGTCTCTGACTTCTAGACCCACGCAATATCACCTACACCGAGGCCTCCGAGTGTCGCCCAAGCAGCTCCCGTAGTGAAGGGCCGCCTCTTCTAAAGGGTTTTTCATTTCAGAGTCAAGAAAGAGTAGGAAGGCCCTTCCTGCTATGTTTGCATTGGAAGCGAAGAATTTAAGCTTACACCATGTAGTGAATCAGGTACATCCAGAAGTGTTTTTATGCCTCTGAGGCGTTTTTTTAGAGTCCCTGGAAGCTTGCCAGTAATAGTGGTGGTAATAATAATGAAAGTAATAATAATGATTTCTCCATTATCAAGGCCTTCTATGTCCCGGGGACTCTACGCTTGCACGTAGTATCTCATTTAATACTCACAATCATCCTGTCATGGAGATATTATTATTGGCTCTACTCTCAAGGGGAGGGAACAAAGGCCCAAAGAGGCTCCCCAGCCTGCAGTTTCCCTCTTGGAGTGAAGGAAGGAGGGAGTCCAGCCAGAGCAGAGCTAGTCTGGGAGCCGCCGGGGGCCAGGAAAAGCTGCCTGGTTCAATCCTCCACTTGCTGTTTTCCATACTGCTCTTCAAGCCTCCTGTCATGTATTACTTTTTTCAGTTTATCAATCCTAACTCATTCATTCATTCATTCATTCATTCATTCATTCATGTCCTCCAGGGCCCTGAGTGAATGTCGCTGACCACCAGGCAGGACCAGAACTTCCTTTTTACCTGGTTCCCAGAATATATACATTTCTCAATTCTAGGTGCTAGTGTGTCATTATTTCTTTGCTCGTCTGTCACCTCAGCTCCACTCTGGGTTTTCCCAGGAAGGGATCTTGGTTTATTGCTCTTTATTTCTTTGGTGCCCAGCACAGAGCCTGGCACACAGTGGGTTTTCTGTGTGTAAATACATGCTGTTAGGGATGCCAGGATGCTCAGCGGGGACTCTGGAAGTCTGAGTAAAGGAGACCCCCTAATCTCTGTCCTTTACAGGAGGAGCAAGCTGCCCAGACATGTTTCAGATTAGGCTCAGCTCCCCAGGGCGCCTGCCTGCAATAAGGGGGCAGCTTTCAGGAACAAAAATCTCCCTCTGCGCTCTGGAAAGTATGGGCTTGAAGTTAGCTCTCCTCCAGGGCGGGGGACTGAAGGAAGCAGCATCTAGCTGGCTGTTTATTCTGATGAGGTGCTTATGTAACGCCAGGCTCCCTCGGCTCCCGGGGGCTGAAGAGAACACACAAGGAAACAAACAAGCAGAGACGTAGCCACTTGTGCTGTTAGACAACTGGAGTGAAGAGGTGTGTGCATCCGGCATCTTCCACAGAGATTTAGCACCAGGGCGATTCCCGAGCAGTTTTTTACAAAGAAAAAACATGGCTTTAAATATGCAAGTGCCAAAAGTCACCAACAGTTTTCCATCTGCCTAATCTTGCTCAAATTGCCATTCTTCCAAGGCCGCCATGGGTGCTGAGAGGTTCTGCCCTCAGAAAGGGCGGGGCCCTGCAGAAGCAGAATCTGATCTCTGGTCACAGCCTGAGGGCAGGGAGGGGAGAAGATGGGGTCAAGGCAGTTCTAGCTCTGAGAGCCAGGGGTCCTTGGCATTAAAGAGCTGTGTGACTTTGGACAAGTGGCTTACCCTTTCTGAGCCTCAGTTTCTGCATCTGTAAGACGAAGAGAACCATCAACTCTGCTCTGCCTGGCTCCCAGGCTGGTTTGTGTATCTGTACCCTGTGGCAATTCATGGGATCATGACCACTTCATGATGCTGCCTCTTGTCCAAGATGGGTGACACAGAATCCTCTTCCTGCTCTGGCCAGCCCTCTCTTCCTCCAGCTCTAGAGCTGAGTCAGGTGTCCCTGCCTTACTTTCTGTAACTCTGAAGACAAAGATCCAGGTGAATTCTCAGTCTGAGGTCCTCTGGGGCTCCTGGAAAAGACAGATACAGCCTCCTGAGCCCGAGGGAAACAGGAAACTGATCTGTGTACTACAGAACAGTGGGATCCTGGAATGGAGCTAGACAGAACATCACTTCATTCATTTAATAACCATTTATTGAGGAGCTACCATGCGCCAGGCATTGTACTAGATATTGAAGATGCAACAGTAAGTACACGATTCCTGTTCTTTCAGAGGTTACAGTCCACCAGATACTCCAGCTTAGTGCCCATTCTTCTCATGTTATAGATGAGAGAAAATAAGGCTCAGGAGAGGTAGTGACATCACACGGACACTCGGTGGACTTGGCAGGATCAAAACCCTACCTCGTGAAGATGAAATGAGCTAGTACATGCTGAGGGCTCAGAGCCACTCCTGGTACCTTCCTACTGAGTACTTGATACGTGTTTCTGTTAGGTTTTCAGACTCTAGGAGCGCATCCCTGTCCCACACAGCCTCAATTGGCCCTGAGCTCCAGCCTTGCTCTATCTTGAGGCCGGGTGCTTTTGATGAAACTGGGCCACCCCCAAGGCGAGATTGACAAAGGGAGGATGGGAAAGACAGTAAGCCTGAGGCTCTGGACCCTGGGCGTTTTATTCTTTCATTCAACCAACACTTTCATTCAACCAACAGTGCTGGCTTCTTACATTGCCCCTTACCCTCTAGAAATTTATATTTTAGTGGGGATGAGGGTTTGACGGTCGACCACACATAAGCCAGATATTTTCCGCATGAGATCAAGGTTATGAAAGTCATGTACAGGGTGATATTAGAGATTAATCAGATGGTGGGTTTGGTGATGGTGAAGGTGGGGTACTGGCTGGGGCAGGTTTTGTTCACTTCTAGAAATTTCTCGCTAAATTAGGCAAGACTTGGGTAAACTTCTGCTCAGCTCTAACACACCAGTCTCTAAAGCTCAGCATCCCGAATAAATGGATTAATGCTAAGATCTTGCTTCTGCTGCCCGGCCCCAACACCCAGCAGAATGAAACGCTTCCAGGATAGGCCCCCCCCTCAGTTTCACCTCTGTCCCCTTGGAGGTCTCAGTCACCTCCCTCGATTACAATTTGGACTCAGGAGTAAAAGAAATACAGAAAGAGCAGAGTTGTTCCTCTTCAAAACCCCTTCACCTGAGTTTTCCAGTCTGTGAAATGGAAGACTTAGCCCGCCCAGGAAAATGAAGGAGCCTCCAGAGCTGATTCCCAGGAGACACAAATGAAGCTTCCAGTCCTGAGGAATCGCAGCAAATATTTCATTTCAGGGCAGTGGCAATGCTGGGGACTATAACAGTATCTCAGTTCCATGTGGAAGAAAGCTATTTCTTCCTTCGCCCCAAACCCCCTTGGCAGCCTGGGCACCTGTTTATATCGGTTATTTGTTATTATATTTATATAACATTATATATTATATTGGTTCATATTGGACTCAAAGACTTCCTGTGGACTCGTGTGACCCTGCCTCCAGTCACCAGATGAGCCCTTGAGAGGGTAGCCCCAGGACTAGCACCCTGGCCTCCATCACCAAGGGACTGGGATTCTCCCAGGCCATCTCGTGATTCAGGATCAGTTGGACTCATTCTGGACTTCACTTCAGGACCCAACTAAACAAAGTCAGGAGACTTCCTGAATTGGACAAGCAGAGGTAAGGAGGTGAAGATCTGAGCAAACATGCTGGAGAGACTTCATGGTCCACAGTGCTGGCTTCTTACATTTCTTGTGTGTGCCTGGGATCACCAGCGGTCATTTCGCTCATCCCCGTTTCCAGAAGGGACTGCACTTAACCAAGCAACCAACCAAATGACGAAAATCTCTGTTCCTGAAAACAGCCATTCACAAAGAATAAAGGGAGCTCCTGAGAGGAAAGAAATGGTTGTGTGGCTGAGGTGCCATGTTTTGGGGCGAGTTCAGAAGAGAGGAAGCCAGGCCGTAGGGTCTTGGGACTGGGTTTCTGGATGTGGATGTCCTAAATCATCTCTTCAGATGTCATTGGAAGCATCCTTAAAAGAGGTGTTCTACTCAGAATCAAGTGCCCTCCTTCCTGTGGTGTCTTCCCCACTGCCCCAAACTCTGGCTGGGTACCTCAGGGACAAACACAGGCACAACACAGACATTCCCGACCAGGCGGTAGGAACTCACTGTGTGTGTTTGGGGTGGGACGAGGAGCAGGCCAGATTCCACTCAGCAAGTCCCCGGTGCTCACTCAGCCATTTCTGGGGTCGACAGATGGACCCCTACCCCCAAAGAGGCCTATCTACTTAGCTCTGGGGATCAGTTGTCAGCCAAGCCACCCCCGCTAGGCTCCTGACCCTCATGCCCAACCCTCAGAGATCTCTTTTTGTCCACCAACCCCCCTGACTTGGTGGCTCCCGAAAGGTGCTTTCTTCCCAGGCCATTGTCCACTTCCTGGGTTCTCAGCAGATCAAGCCTGCTGCTCTTCTCTGGCTCAGATGCTAGAGAGTGCTCGCACGGTGCTCAGGAATGAGCTTCCTCCAGGAGCAGGGGACACGTAGGAGCTGCTGCTGCTTGGCTGCTGCCAACATCAAAGCTTGCCGTGTGGCTTTGGTAGAATGTTAAGAATTGCGAGATAATTAAGTTGCATTTCTGTGCATTGTTTACTGTTGCTCTCAACCAATCACTATTCCGTAGGGGCTAATCTGTGCAGGGTGTTTTTTTTCCCTATGCAGTGCCTGTTTGTACCACATTCTTCATTATGCTTCAGTTACAATTTTAATTTTACTATTATTAAATCTTCCCCAAAGCTGTATTATTCTGCGCCTCTGAGCTGGAATTCCTGATTTGGGTACTGTTTGCATCTGGGCCTGTTCACAAATGATTGTTCTTGTTTACAAAAGAACATACATTAAAACTCCGCACTGGAGGAATCTGGCTCCCTCTGCTCCTCCCTGCCCGGCTCACCTGGCTATAGGAGGTGGGGGAGAGGGGAACAGATGGGTCTGGCAGTTTCTGAGGTTTTTGCTGTTGAAAGAGTGTCTTCATGACCTCCAGTGGCCAAAGAAGTGGATAGAAAGTTGAGTGCACCGGGCGATGGTGAGCTGGAGGCTTCATTTGCATAGCCTGCTGGATACTAACAGGAAAGGCTGTATATCTATCCCAGCAAGACAGTGTCGCCTAATGGTTAGGAGCATGGTCATCGGACTCGGACAGACCTGGGTCAGAAACCCAACTTCTGCTCTTACTAAGCAGTGATATTGAGCAGTTAAGTAACATGCCTCAGTTTCCTTACTTTAAATATAAGGAAGAGTATGATAATACTGCCCCACAAGAAAGGATACAAATTAATAACGTTTTAGAACGGTCCCCTCCAGATGGTAAGGACTTAGGAAAGGATAGGCGAAGTCATGTTATCATCATGATTATTATTTTCTTGTCCTATCTCCTGTCCGTTTTGCTTCCTTCATCACCCATCTCAAGCTCGCTTGTCCATTGGCTTTGCACGAGAGCTCCGAGGCCCTGGCCTGCCTCCGTCTCTACCATCACTAAGCCAGTGTATTGAACTAGGAACCACTTTCCATGTGCTGCCAATGACCGGGGAATGGTAGGAATCAGTCGCCTGCCTTCCCGAGAAGAAAAGAATGGCAGGTTCCTGTGGGCCTGAGCTTGCAGAGTGAATGGGGCCCTGCCCCAACTGAGTGCCCAGCCCTGGGGCTTTGAAAGCCCAGAGCCAACTGCCAGTGCCCACTGCCCAAGCAGATTGCTGGGCCCAGGCAGAACCAATGCATCCGGCCTCTCAAGCTCTCCCCTCTGCACCCACTCCAGTGCCTCTGCCATTTCAACTTCCTCCTGGAGTTTGCTCAGCTTCTTTCTTCCTCTGTCACCCCGTCCCCCCATGCCGCCACGCACACACTAAAACCATAACTTTTTTTCCCCCCTTTCCCATTATCTCTAACCCATATACTCTGGGAAGTTTAATTTGTTCTCGGTAGTAATCACCATTAACTAGAAATTGTCTTTCTCTGTGTAAACACGTCATTAGTGAAGCTGGTTTTCTGCAGGGTCCAGATTTCATTTTTATTAAAATGAAACACTTTCAGGCACCTCACTGTGTCCAAGGAGAGAGAGTATAATTTTAACCCATTGGGTTGGCCACAGATAATTGGGCTAGCATTTGATTGGACGATTAGGAAAATATCTCCTTTGCATGCTGTATAATTTGCATTTTTTCCCACTTATATGAAGCTAAGTCATGCTTTCGTACACAGGCAGTTTTAATGAGCATTATAAATCCTAATGAATATATTTTCATGTTCATTTTATTGGCTTGTTTTTATTACTAGAGGTCTGAAAAACAGGGCCAGCAAGGGAGCCAAGGAGGAGATGGCAGCGGGGAGAAGTGTTGTGGCAGCCTCAAGCCCCTCCCTGCTCCCCAGGCTGCCAGGCAGGAGGGGGTCATCCTGGTCCTCTTTAATCGGCACCAGAAGTTGCTCAGGACCCCAGAGGATGCAGAGAACATCTCTCGCCCTGGGCCAGGGGAGCTCCTGCTGCAGCCTGGCTCTCTCTGCAGCCTCAGCTGCAGCAGCAGTAGAGCTGTGAACACGCCGTGAAGCCTATTTCATCCTGTTCTGGATGGAAGGGGCAGTCAAGTACTTCTCGGTGTCTGCCCCATAGTAGGAACTCCGTGTAGGCTGGTCAAACAGCATCGGATTGGATTCCGATTCACCAGGATTTACCCTAGTCAGAGCATTCCTTCTCAGACACGATCCTAAAAGGCAGTTCACAGTGCACAGAGCACAGTTTTCTCTTGGATGATTCAGAAGGTTCGTCAGTCTCTTCGGGTCTCGGCACATCATCACAAGCATCAGCTGCAGGTTTCGGCGCTTTGCTTCCCTCTCCCTTCACTTATTCTACTCGTTCATTCAATAAACATTCGGGGGGCACCTACTGTGTTCTATGCACTCATCCAGGACACATTCAAAGTGATCCCTAAAATCTCCACCAGCTCCAACATTTTAAAGAATTCTGTAATAAACGATCAATAAAGTAACCCTTTCTTCCAGCTTGTGGCTCTGGTTCTAAATCACCGTGTGCGCACCAGGAGTTTGGCCTCTTTCTAACGGACACCCCGCGTGCCTCTGTCCTGCTCCTGCACATGGAATGTGGCCCTGCAGGGCCCCTGTTCGACCCCATGCCCTTTGCTCCAGCCGAAGGGCATCCTTGGCCTCTCCTCCCCTCAGAACCTGGGGCAGGGCCCCCTCCCCTTGCTCTGGAGGACTGACCAGCATTCGGCTGTGGATTCTGCTGTAGGACCCTGGCTGGGGGCCTGGCCGGCCTCCTTTGTCGGCCCCCTGCCACCCTTCTGCTCCTCAGTTGCTCTCTGCTGATGGTCCCAACCCACTTATTCCCCTTCCCACTCACCACCTCCAATTTTTGTTTCTTTAATCAGAGAGATGTTTGCTGCTCATGTAGATTGGGAGTTTTGAAGAATTTTTTAAAGAAGTTAAGTTGACTTCATACTAGTTCAGTTTGCTTTGTCACTATCTCTTCACAATGGCAGTTCGGCTCTTGGGGGGTCACCATCCCCCCAACAGCTGATTATTCCTGTAGGCTTTGGCTTCATCCTCTGTCACCCCCACCACATACATGCAACAGCTGAATACGTCTTGCTGTGGCCTTCAAGCAACTTTATGTTTTCCTACTGTACGAGTTGTTTACTGGACAACTACCTCATGCTGGATCCTGTGAGAAACAGAAAACTAACAGAGAGGCCTTGTAGGGTAGTGGAAAGGGCTGGGCCCATGACCAAAGGCTTCGGCTGAATTCTTGCTTTGCTGCTTCCAACTGCATGACCTCAGGTCAACATCTCACTCCCCTGGGCCTCTCTCTCCTCATCTGTAACATTCCCACCCATGTCACAGGAGGTGGCGAGGATTCAAATGAGAGAGTGATTGTGGAAACTGTGATTGTTGGTTGTTCTTCAGGTGGAATGTGACCAAGTCCCAAAGTGATTCAAACCGTAGGTTCTGGGTCATGGCCCACTTCTCATCCCGGATGGGCAGGTCGGAGGGTAAAGAGATGTGTGCTGTCAGGGTGGGGTGCTGCTGCATCCTTGAGGCAGCTGTTTATGTATCTGTCTTTTCCAAAGAGGAGAGGTAGAGGGAAGGTCTGGCTGGAGTTTCACCACTGGGAGGGTTTCTTAGATCTGGTTTCACCCTCACCACCATGGCTTGCTTGAAGACCCATCCCCACCAAGCGAGCCCTTGTACTTGGTCTCAGAAAATGGGTAGGAACTCTCCCATGGGCATCTCTTCTCTGAGAGAACACAGTGCCTCAACTCCCATTGCATCAGCATGCAGGTGCTTTGCCACTAAGCACGGATTTGTCTCCGTTTCACGTGGAAGGTCGGTCTTGTCTTCCATTAAGACTGAAAATGTCTTCTATTCATGAGTCCTTGCCTGAGACTTCTTCCACATGCCTCCCTTACGGCCCCACCCACTGTGCTAGGCTCAGAGTTGACTGCTCAATAAATGCCTCTTGGTTACCACGCAGGCCACGAACAGGAGCTCCAGGCTCCTCTCAGCCAGTACATCTCGCCCCTGAGTCAAGGCTGAGTGTCTGTCATTGACCAGCTGGTCTTGCTCAGAGGGCAGAGAGGTAGGCCAGAGGAACAGGACATCAGCTCTCATGCTGTTCTCGTTGGATCTGTAAACACAATAGAAATCACTCACCCTGAGATACCGGATTTTCCTTAAAAAGGTGGTAAGAGCAAAAACAAGCTGCTGACGCATCGCAGAACCAGGTCTCTGATTATGGAGTATAATGACGTTGGCACACCCTGAGCTGTTCTCAGAGTCCTGTCTGCGGAGCAAAGCCTTCGTAGGGAGAACAGCTTCCCACAGCTCAAAAGGGTGAGAGGATGTGGTGCAGCCCTTCTGTCGCCTGAAAGCAGCTATTTTAGGGTGGCTGGAGGGAAAGAGTATTAAAAAGGGTGTTAATTCATGAGGAGCAGGGAGATGGGTTCTGGAGGAGAGAAGGAAGTCACCTGCTCACAAGGCTCAGGTTGACTCTGGACCCAGTTTTAAATGAGGAAGGGGAGTGAGCTGTACCTCCACTTGTGGGATCAGGCTCAAGTAACTTTCCAGGGTGAGAATGGGGGTCAGAACAGACCCTGTGTGAGGCAGACTGCAGGGAAATGAAAGGAAGCACGTGTTTGGCTGCCTTGCTAGGATGGAAGGCTGATAGGGCCACCATGCTGAGGGGGCAGGGAGCTCCATCTCACCTCTCCTGCTGGGGGTGTTTGTTTAGCGCCCTGCACAGATTAGCCTGGACTGAGTCTTGAGGCTTCACACAAGGAGGGGAGGCAGGGGCGTGTGTTTGCTCTAGGCCACTTGGGGAACCCGAGGCATTATGGGATGGCGGGAGATGCCTCCCGGAAACAGATTTTAATACCCACTCCACCTTGGCCCCTCCCCTTCCCTCTTCATTCTGTAGGCTTGTTTTGGGGAGGGAGGGGTGAGAACCTAGCCTCCCCTTAGCTCCTGGGGCATCTCATTTCCTCTCTTGTCTCCTTCTCTAACTTTCTCTGCCACTGGCACCTCCCTCTCTCCCTCTCCCACCCATCCCCCACTGCTCCCCAACACATTCTTCTTTTTCTTCTTTGTGTACCCCTCTTTCAATTTCTGTGGTCGGTTTTTTGGCCCTCGTTTTTTTTTTTTTCAGTCACTGACACCCCTCACCCCCCATGGTTGTGTCCAGGAATGATGCTGAGTTAAATGCTTCCTGCTTCAAGAAACAGGTGACTCCATATCGAGTGCCGAACTGCTGCAGGGAGGGCCGAAAGCGAAGCTCTGCCATGCCCGGTTGCACGACTGGGCCTCAGTTTCCCCAGAAATGCGATGGGAGGATGCGGCACTACTCTTTAAGGATGCACCGTGCTCTTCCTTCTAGAGTCAGGCTCTGCTCCCCCATACCCACCCCATCCTGCCCTGGGAAGACTCAGCCGCTCCCTTCCTGGCTTAGAAGAGGGAGGCTGCGCGAGGATTGGAGGTGGGAGCACATGGAGGGGAGCTGCTGCGGACTAGTTTGGGCAAACAGCAGGGACTGCTGGCGGTGGCTCCAGCCCCCACTTACGCTGTAACAGCTGCAGTCCAGCTGCTGGCATCCCTGCTGGGGGAGCGTGCTAAACCTCTCCGGGGTCAGCACTGTGGTATGTCGGTTTCCATAGCAACCAGCCAACGGGCCACTTTCTCAGAACAATTCCCCTACTCAGCCGGGTTCTGGACTTAGCTCAGCCCAAGGGCATGTGGCTGAGGAGCGAAGCGGCAAGCGGGAGGGGGAGGCTGCCCGAGGGCCAGACTGGGCCCCACCGAAAGAGGCCATCTCGAGCCTTGTCTTAGCACAAAGGGCGTGGACCAGAGGACAAGACGTGCAGACTCTCTTCCTGTCCTGGCTCCCCTTTGCCCCCTCTCTTGGCCATCCCCCACCCCTGCCCGTCCACAGACCGCCCAGACTGCCTGGTTGGGAGAAGTATCAGGTCTTTGTCTGGGTCTGGACAACAGCTGCCTTGGCTGGGCTCAGAGCTGGGAGAAAGTCCTGGAATGATGCGAAATGGGGGAGGGGGGACAGCTTTTACTAGGCTTCACTCTGCACCCGTCCATCTAGCTCTTCCGGGACCACTGGAATCCTATTCTTCCCACCCCCGGCAACCTCAGAGGAAGTCAGGGTTATAATCAGCCCTCTCTCCACTTTTAGAGGGTGGGGAAGGTCATCTTTCTCAAGCCCCTTAGGAATGAGCTCCCTGGACCTGTGCAAGTCAGTGCTACACCTGGTGCTTTCAGAAGGGAGACACATTAGAGAAGATACAGACTAAGAGCGAGGAGACCTTGAACTATTTTCTGGGCGTGGAACTGAGGCCTGGGGAAAACAGATCGCCTGAGACTGGGGCAGGGAAGGGGGCGGGCTTCATGCCTTCATTCTGGGCAGAGGGCATCACTTCCCAGCCTCTCTCCCTCCCGGGCTGAGCTTGCTTTCTGGCTTCAGAAACCATGGAGAATGCCAGAGCGCCTTCCCCAGGTCCCTCGAAATGCAGCTCAGGCTTTTGTGGACTTGGGGGCTCTGGTGACTTTGCCGCTGGACACGAGTTCGTTTCCAGAAAGGAGCCATGAAAAAGTAGGGAAACTGAGATTAGGGATAGTGTCTCTGAGTAGGCTTAACGACTGCAAGGCTGGGTGTTAGGGCTGGGAGTTGAGTCCTGAGAAATGACCTGGGTGGTCCTTGCTAAGACCTGAGGAGACAGTGTTCTTAGGGTAACCTGTCCACTTGTCTCGCTCCTCTACTCTGTTGTATGATTCCTCACTTTTGAGGGACCTAATTCTTCCTTCCCCTCCCCTCATCCCTACTGTGGCCCCCAAGCCCTTAAAAGGAGGCACAGATGTCCTTTCTTCCATGCTCTACAGCTTCAGCCACACATTTCCCTAATTGCTAGGCACAGGTTTGGAGTGATTCTCAGCCCCCAGGGACCAGGGTGGTCAGGTAGGTGGCTGATTTTAGAAGCTGCATGGCTTTCCGCCCTCCCTGGCCCCATTTGTGAAATAGGAGTGTCGCCCTAGATTAGCATGTCCCAAAGGGGGCTCTCTGGCACATGGGGCTCTGTGGGGGGAAAAAGGAGTTACACACCAAGCAAGCTTGAGAAGCGCTGCATGAACACCCACTTTTGAATTTTAAACAATTTAAGAAGTCTAGCAGTAGAGAAAACCCAGTTCGACCTAGGGCTTCTTCAACAAATATGACCGTGGCACCCTTATTTCAAGTCCTGTAAACAAACCCACCCTGGCAAACCTCAGCCTCTGCAAGAAGTACGGCTTCCTTGTCAACGTCTGAGATGCTCGTGCCAGTCCCCGGCACCGTAGCTGGCCGTCTGACAAGCTCCTTTTGTTCCAGCGCTTGGGTGCAGGCACCCCAACTGGGCCTCTGCCCTCCTGCCCTCTGCTGCCACCTCCCCTTGCCTGGCTGTTCAGCTTCACTCAGATTACCTCCATTGCAGGTGGAGACATGTGTCAAGTGTTGGAAAGGCCTTGCCCTAGACCTTCGGGGAGCCAGTACGGAGAGAGTGAAGCCCTCACAGCTCCGCCTCCCACTTCCAACTGCCCACTCCCCTGAAGGTTTCCGGGTCATCTGTGGTTTTACTGCTCTAGAAAGTGAGGCGATCCTTCCAGAACAAGGAGAGGAGAAAATTCTGGCTGCCAAGTGTCTTGAAAGAGGACCTTGAATGGGGAAGCTTAATAAAGAAAAAGTGCCCCTCGCCTCCCCATTGTCCAAACTCTCAGAAATAACACCTCACATTCTGCGGGCTAGAAATTTTCCAAAGGCCTTGTGTGTCCATGACCTCATTTGCCCATTGGGAGACAGCTGTGGTGCAGTGGAGAGCGTGTGGGCTGTGGAGCAGAACACCGGGCCCCAACCCAACTCCATCACTGACCGATCTCTGCGCATAGTCACTGCAGCCCTCTGCGCGGTCTCATCTCTTGGAGAAGGGAGGGAGCGTTCCTTTCTCACAGGGTTCTTGTGAGGCTCGAATGACATGATAAATGTGATAATGGCCGGCATGCTAGAGGAACTCAGTCAGCATCACCTTAGGAGAATTAACCCCCATGAGGTAAGATTTCTCTAATTTAGGAAGGGAGAAATCTGAGACTCGGCCAAGTTAAGTGACTCATCTAAGGTCACAGAGCTGGTCGGTCCCCTGACCCACAATCTTTTGTTTTCCCATTTGACTTCATTTCCAGAAAAACACCTCTGAGTTGGGTATATGTCTCACTGTTTTTTGAGGGCATTTTTCAATTGTGATTTTCTTTACTCTTGAAACTTTCACTCTCTCGAGCAAGTAAAATGCTTACAGGAGAAGCTTCAAGACAGGCCTGTTCTTTTGGAGGGGTGGGTGGGGATGGTGGTGGTAGGAAGGGGGTATTATTTAAGAACAGCTTTTAAAAATAAAAGTAGCTCTACGAATTAAGATGATCCCTTTTCAGTTTGCCAAGAGCTCCTCCCCTTCAGGATGGACAACATTTTCTCCTTACTCCCTCTTTCCTAGGTGCCCAGACCCCAGGTACATCCCATTGCGTGTGCAGCCACAGTCCTTGCCGAGTTTCTGTCCTTGAACCCCTTTCCTTAGGTCAGCTAAGCCAATCCACACACAGGATCTGGGGGTCAGGAGAGGCCTCAGCGCTTTCTTCCCACTCTCGACCAGGTTTTAAATCATTTTATTTAGCACAGGAAATGAGGATAGAATGGGAGAAATGAGAAAAAACAAGTATGTCTATAATGTGCTACACACTGCTCTAGGATCTTAGGAGTAGGCCTTCTGCAAACATCGCATCTCTTTTGATTTTTATGTAAGTGAGAGAAGGACTATGAAGAGGAGCCCTTGGGGGAGAGGCTTTTTATTCCTGCAGGTGTCAGCACTGTGATTGTGTCACTGTGTCTGTTACATTGGCCACAGCGTGGACCCTTGTCAGCGTATTCATCTGGCGAATTCCACCCTTTTCTGCTACCTCCATGCCCCTCCATCTTCTAAAAACTTCACAAGTGAAGTTGGGAAGGGTGGGAAGTCTTGCTGGGGAAGCTGGAGTTTTCTCCACATGCACGTGTGTGAGCTCTTGTGCCATGCCCCTCTATCGCTTGTCCTGGGTTGTCCTTGCCCCGGAGGCCTGGCCCTACAGAGGAACTGTCTCCGAGCTCATCTAGTCTGCCCTCTACCTGGCCTTCCAAGAGGAGACTATTTGAATTATGGGAGAGAGAGGAAGAAGAAGTTACTCAGAGGGGTTGATTTCTAGCTCTGCTGGTCTCATTTAAAGGGCTGACTCTCCTCCAGCAGGTACCAGGGGCTAAAAACAACAAACAACCCTGAACAGCTCCCAGCATTCTGATTCCCACCACTGGTGGAGCTCAGCTTCCGGGTGGAGGGAGCCCCTGTGAATGTGTGTGTGCGCGTGTGTACGCATGTGTGCGTGTGTACACGTGTGCACGTGTGTGTTTTCTCTGCTGGTTTTACATGGACTCGGTAGATCAGCAGACACAGAGGAGCAATAGGGCTGGGGGCAGGGAATTGTGAGCAGAGGCTGATTGGAAACAAGGAGCTAATCAGCACTGTTTATGAAGGTGTTTCGTACGGGGATTTGTGGCAGGCGGTGGGAGGGGTGTGGAGTGCCGCGAGAGGGAGAAGGAGGGAAATGGCGATTCGGTGTCTGACAGTTACAGTCCAGAGGGCCTGAGAATTGCTGGGACTTTGAGACAGCTTCGCCAATGACTCTCCTCCGAGCGTCCCCGGCCTAAGTGTCACCGAGAGTCTCAGAAGGAAAACAGGAGCAAGGACCCGCGGTACCTCCGGGTGAGCAGCATGCGGTCACTCCGCCCCACGTTGCTCTCACCTCTGAAAATGCCCATTGGGCAGACCCCGCTCGGAAATCAGGGAAGCGGATTAAGAAGCATCACTCGATCCGGTTTTCCCTTTTCCTTTAGTGTCTGGGGTTTGGAGACCGTATGCTGAAGAGGCTGCCTGGTAACAGTAGCAAGAACTTTAATTCGGGATGGGGAGACCTTGCACCTGTCACATGACCTTTCGGAACCTCGGTTTCTTGTGTGTAAAACGAAGGCCGATCACAGCGCTGTGACTGCTTCATGTGTAGGATCATGTGACGTGAGAAAGCGCTTTTGGAAGGGATAGAGATGTATACTGTGTTATTATGAGGGTTTTTTTTTTCTTCCCTCCAGCTTAATGTTGGGCTGGTAACGGGACTGAAGCCAGAAGATGGCATGGAGGCCTCGTGACGTTCTCTCAACTTTGAAGTTCAGGAAGTTATTTCTTCTTTGCATCCAAATTAATTCTGGCAGCAGCAATATTATTTAAAGCATATAAAGCTGATTTGGTAGGCCTGAGAATAAAAGCCTCTGGAGGGCAGGGGGCCTGGAGCTGTGTGTGACAGGAATCTCTTATTTCAAGGAGAAATCAGTTCAGTGGTTTCTGTACCCACAAGGTCTGGGTTGGGCAAGCACTTTAAACCCACAACTTGGATGCATCATCTCTGAGAATTCTGTGCTTGAGGGAGCAGAGGAGGCCAGGAAGTGGCTTTGGTTCTATCAGTCACTCTGGCCTCAGAAGCCGAACAGCAGTAGCTTCCTGGAGGGGCGTTGGGGAGATGCCTGATGGGGGGCAGGTGCCAGCAGATGGGAGGGAGGGTGCACTACTATTCTCATGCCCTTTTTTACCTGGGTGCGGCTAAAGGTGGTTCCTGGAACGATGACCATAACGTGCCTCATGGGAGGAAAAGGATGAAAGAGATGGGAATTCTTGTAAATTTTTAATCTGAAAAATAAAGAAAGTGTGAATTAGAATTAATGCAGGTATTAAATATTTAAAGTTTCCGTACTCACTTTAATATATTCCTCCCTCAAAAGCCTCAATAACGCTTGTCGGATTTGTTCTCAAGATGTCCCTCTCTCCTCACCTCCCCACAGCCCCGGCCTCAGAGTTAGACCACAGATATTCATCATCCTGATGGAAATTTTCGTTTTATTTCTCCTACAGGAACTGTCTGATCTCTCTCTTTGTATTATGCTTTCTCTATATGACAGCATAAATAATTAATGCTATGATAAATACATCCTATGCAAAATATTTATTAGAAAGAACAACTGTTTAATTTGGCATGTCGTTTAATTCCATTTTGTAATCATAGCCCATGGGCTACAATTAGTGTAAGGGCTAAGGAATCCAGCCTACCTGCTAACACTTGCAAAGGTACGCAGGTCTCCCGGCCAGAGCCCCAGTGGCACCCCCAGCCATTTGTTCCTTGTATGCATTCAGTTGACGGAGGCAGGTGGTGTCCACTGTCCAGGGTGGAGCTGTGAGTGAGTCTGGAAGTGAGACAGGAAACTCACTTCTCTCTTTAGCATAATGGGGCGGGAAGAGGGTTGTCTAGATCTCTTTAAGTGCATTTGGTTGCGTGCATTCAAAAGTATGCTGAGACATCGAGATGCGGGCCATTTGTTATATTTGGGCGAGGAGCATAGTGGTAGTTCTTGGAGTTCTGGTGACTTCCCACAATTGATTGACTGGGAAAATAATAACAGGTAGTTTCCTAGAGATTGGAGTTCATGCATGCATTCATTTAACAATATCTACTGAGTGCTTCCTATGTACTGGGTATCGATGCTGACACAGAGATGCCCAGAGATAGAACAGTAAATAAGACAGGATGGAGGTGAGAATATCCAGTTCCTGAAGGCTCTGCCAAGGCCTCTGCTCGTGGCCTTTGCTTGTTAAACATTCTCCGTGGCTCTCTTAAGGAGTCTGTCTGGCAGGACAGCTCCTCCCTCAGGCTTTTATTAAGGACTCATAACTAGTATTGGGATAACTCAGTGTTCCTGGGTGGATTGATTCCTACGGGTATATCACAGCCTTGCAAGTAAGACTGCAGCTAGCACCAGCCCACTCTGCCCTGGGATGGGTGCTGAAGCCAGAGTGACACCAATGTTCTTTTCCTCCGGACTCTCCAGCTGTCATTCTCCCTCTGCAGGTACATGAGTGGCTCTTTTTAGCGAGTGCTGATCCCTCCATGACGTACCTTTCCGTGAGTCATCTCACGGGCCCAGACTTGGGCTGAAGACTTGGGAGTTTTAACATGGCACTTGTTAACCTTCCCCGCTATTGAATATCTTCTCTAAGAGTCCCCGTGACTGAAACCAGTCAGTGTGTGTTCCTAAGCTAAAAATCTGCCAATTACTTGTGGCTCTGACTTCTGTTAATTGGTTCACAGGGTAGAAAATCACAAGGAGACAACTAATGCCTTGGGAAAAAATTTTTATTTTGCATTAGCCATTTGCCACTCTTTGTCTGGGAGGCCAGTGTGGCCTCCTCAGCCTGTGATTCCACTGAGGAGAAAATTAAAATAAGGGGCACCTGCCTCCTCGTTCACCTTCCCAGACGGGCTCTCCTGTTGCCCTCCGCGTTTCCCCAAATCGAATGGTGGGAAAAACATGGAAATCATCACCGCGCCCACTCTCCTACCCTAGCCTGGGTCCTGGATCTAGGTCTACAACAGGAGTGGGCTATTTAGGGCAGGTGACGTCTGACCTGAGAGGCCCTGTGTGAAGGGTTTTCTGGGCCTAACAGAGGCACTTGCTTGGCTGGGATCAAGAGACGTAGCCTTCGTCCTTGGGGATGAAACAGAGGGTTCTGCAGGGATGACCTGGTGACTCAACTTCTGTGTCCTTTGCAGGGGGCCAGTGATCCTGTCCAGGGAGGTTTCAATGACTTTGGTGCTCTGCTCCCTGCCGTCCCCTCCTTCCTAGGGCAGTGGCCGTCAGACTTCACCCTCAGACTGGGTCCTACCCAAGCTCTAGGATGTGTCTCGGCCTGCCTTATTTTAAGGATCCCTGGGTTAGTTCTGCAAGTCCAACTTGGCCATTTTGCCCCGCTTTTAGAAAATGGGCTTCTGCCTTATTTCTAAGACAAAGTTCCGATTTATCCGCTATGTCTCATTCTATAAGAAGATTCATAATTTCCTTCTGGACGTCTTTGATGCTGAATACTGCCCGGGTATGTGTTCTGTGCTATTCTTTCTGAAACAGATCTTCTCCCATCTTTTGCACCCAACACGTTGCTTCCCAGCTATCTCCATCCCAAGTCAGAGTGTGCACACCTAGTTCAGTTCCTGGGCCCTCCTGTCTTCATTCATTCATTCGTTCATCCAG
This sequence comes from Pteropus vampyrus, assembly GCF_000151845.1. Lineage (NCBI taxonomy): Eukaryota > Metazoa > Chordata > Mammalia > Chiroptera > Pteropodidae > Pteropus > Pteropus vampyrus. The sequence continues at coordinate 2,984,734 of NW_011888911.1, read as the reverse complement.
TATTTACCATGTAGACACTGTATCCCGCAGCACTCGGCCATGTACTTGGTTTTCAGAGGAGACTTGGTCCCTGTCCCCAGAAGGCTCTGGTTTCAGTTCTACTTAGTTCTTCAGTGCCCAACCTGTCATGAAAACAGCAAGATTAAGAGAAGGATAGCAGCAACTCATTCACTCTTTCAAGAAAAAAATCCACAAGGCCCATAAAGAAACATCTCCTCTATGGGCCCTGCTTCCGCTCATGGCCCAGAGCCTGTTCCTGGCTCCACTCACCAACGGAGCCCAGAACTGAAGTGGCTCTGATTGGAGCCACTGAGGGGCCCAGCATGCTGAGGGGGAAGTTACCGTTACCCACTCCTGTGACAGATGCACCACCAGGACCCTCGGCCCCGTTAATAAAACCTGCTCTCGTCTTTCCGATGTCTAGTGCTTGGAGTGGCAGGGCGATAGGCCATAGTGCTACAGTGACAGACCTCGAGAACATAACCAGCCCAGAGCTATTCAGGGCCTTTTATTAAACTGGCCAAATATCCAATAAGCCTGTCACCTAGTCCCCTCAAACATTTGGAACAAATTTCACGGAAAGGGCATAAGTGCTGGCAGTAGCAGTGTCTCTGGGTCTCAGAGAGTGTGGGGGTGTGAGGAAAGCACTCAAGTGTTTTTCTGTTGTCTGTGTCCATGTGACTGATCCTAGATCCTTAGGTAAATGATCCGCTAATGGAGTGTCCAACTCTGAGTGAATAATAACTGACATCGACGAAGCCCTTTGCCAGTGTCCAGCTCTGAGTGAATAATAACTGACATCGACGAAGCCCTTCGCCACATACTGAGCACTCGCACATGTATTGTTTCACCTAATGCTCACGTCAACCCCAAGATGTATATTCTGTTGTCCCAGTTTTACAACTGAGATGACTAGGATACAGGAAGTTTAAGTGATTTGCCAAGGTCACATGACTATTATATTGCACAACCAGGACTCGATCAAGATCTTCCGGTTTTACGTCCCGTGTTCCTTCAGTGCCTTCTTTCTCCCTCCCCTCCAGAATGGAGAGAATTTGAGCCTTGTTCTGCCTGGACCTGGGCTGAGGACTAAAGAGATGCTCCATAAGCTTCGATCTTGTCAAGTAAATGGGGCCCGGGGACAGTTCTCCAGCTTCTGCCCAGAGAATCAGCCTTCTTTTTCATGGAATGTCCCATCTTTGTCGTCCCTACTCACTCTGGTGACCGAGCACTGGGTCCTGGCGTGCACACAAGAGCAGCAGTGAGTTGCTGCTTTCCGGAAGCTGTTTGCGGAAGTCAGAAAATTAGCTTCTCCAGCCGCCTCACTGCTCCTTGCTTCTGTGGTTGAGGAAGCACCTCTGAGGTGCTCTCCCTCTGGTCTGGCTGCAGTGCAGGGAGGATGTCCTGCAAGGGGAGGCAAGACCAAAGGCCCCACATGTCACTGGCTCATCACTCGAGAGCCTAAGCCAGCCAGCCTGCTGCATCAGTCTTAGATCTGAGAAAACTTACACCCTGTTTACCTTAAAAGCATGCCCTGCTCCCCCAGAAGCCCAAGGTGAGAGGCCAAGTGTCAGGCCAGGAGACAATGGCTGTGCTAGCCATTGTCTAGCGATAAGATGAGCGAGTTCCCCAGGCGAGGCTCACAGGTCATGGATGTATGTTTGCCTTTGCAATCCATGTTGCCTCTCACCACTTGAAATTCTCCTAAAAACCCAGAGGAGCTGCTGAAAATATCCCAGGTAATATGAAAATGAATAACGGCTCAGCAAACAGAGCCCAGCTTCTGAGCAAACAGCCAAAACGGCAAGCAACACAGATGAAACGAGAAAAGGGGAGAATGGAAAAGGAGGGTGGGCACATAGGAGGAAGAGGGCAGGGGGCACGTGGGGGCGGGGAAAAGCCAGTTCAGGGTCTCAGCCACCAGTTTTCTTGGCACTTAGTTGCCCTGTGTCCTGGAGACTCCCCTTTTGCCACCCTCCTCTCCAAGGGGTGAAGAAAAATGGAGCAGAGGAAATGTTTCTCAGTGTTGGCCTAGATGGAGAGACTTTTTGGTGTAAAACACCTGGTGGTCTGGTGTCATACTCAGTATTTTTCTGCAGTGGAAAGGAATGAGGATAGGCAGGCAGAGTGCCTTATTGAGGTAGGGGACCCGAGTCCTAGTTTTCACTATGGACTCCTCTGGACTACAGTTTCCTTATTAGCAAAATGAGAAGGTGGGTCTAGATGATTTCGGGGAGGATGGGGAAGGAGTCTTTTCAGCTCTGACATTGTGAATTTTTTTTGTTTTTTTATTTCCATAATCAACAGAGCCTGGAATAAGTGTTTAACTCCTTGCTAAGCTGTGCAAGTCAAGAAGGTATAGGTGTAGCTGAGGCCCTCCTGGAGCTCATCCTCTAGGACCAGTGTCCCCAACCCCCAGGCTGTGAACCTGTACAGGTCTGTGGCCTGTTAGGAACTGGGCCGCACAGCAGGAGGTGAGCGCAGGCAAGCGAGCCAAGTTTCATCTGTATTTGCAGCTGCTCCCCAGCGCTAGCATCACCGTCTCAGCTCCACCTCAGATCATCAGGCGTTAGCTTCTCATAGGAGCACCAGTCCCTAATGCCAAAAAGGTTGGGGACCGCTGCTCTAGGACACACATGTGACGTGTACAGTCATGTGATCAGCAATCAGCAGAATAAGCATCTTCTTGGATTTTCTGAATAAGACCAGGGTGGGGTCAAGTGAGAAGTTTCTTCCTCCTGACAGAGGTAAAAGTGACATTATGCTGGCTCGGGGGCCAGAGGGTGAAGTTGAGGGGCCTCATATCTATGATAGTTCTCGTTTGTTGAGTGCTTGCTATGTGTCCAGAGCTGTGCTAAGCACTTTGCATTTACAACTTCATTTTCCTACTAATCCTTTGAACTATTTTTTATTATTATCCCCACTTTATGGATGAGATTCTGAAAACTCGGGTATCTTGCCATTGGTCACATAAGCGGGCCTTACCCAGGTTCGAATGATGCAGGGGGTCCACGTTCCTAACCGCTGTGCCCACGGCCTTCCATGACCTCAGGGTCCTGGGAAAGGAAGTGATTGATACAAGAAGGGTGAGGGATGTTCAGCAACAGTCGACCAGGCATCCTACTTCCCACAGAGAGTCATAGCCCTCATGAGAGCACAGGAGGGAGTCATCCTACAGTGCTGGCCATGTGTACTGGGGCTCTTCCAGTTCCTGTAAGAAAGCTCTTCGTAAAACTTTATTTATTTATTTATTCATTCATTTATTTATTTATTTATTTATTTATTTATTAACTTTTAATAAACTAGAAAAATGGCTATGTAGCACCAAGGAGACGCCAAGAACTTGGGCAAGGATGTGCAAAAGGAGCATGGTGGGGACAAAAAAAGCCTTCTGCAGTGATGACGATTCTCCCAGGGCTGGGGGCGGGGTGGCCCTTGCCAGGATCTGGGGCCCTGGGCTACCTGTTAGTCACTAGAGTACCTCACCTGACAAAGATGTTGGAATACACAGAAAATCTTGCTTGGGGTGGAAAGTTAGTCAGGGGTGCTAAGAAATACCCAACTCCAACATGCTATCTATGCATCCCACATACTTATATTTATTATGCACTGACTAGGATCCAGGTGTGGCAGCTGGTCCAGTCCTGGGCACAGAGGTGAGACAGCAGCACTTGACCCCACAGACCATGCACCTCATTCCTGTGTCCCTACCACATCTGTGCTGGTCTCAGAGTACCCTCTGTCCCCATGTCTAACCACGAATTGCTTCCTTCAGGCAGGCAGTCAACAAATATGAAGTGCCTACTATGTGCAAGACCGTGTTGTAGGTGCAGAGAACAGTGCTGATCACCATTCTAAGTGGGGAGGGAGACAAAGACTCAACAAAGAAGCACGTGTGGAAATAAAATGGTAGGTCCTGGTGACAGTCGTGATGAAGATAAGGTAGGGTACTATAGGAGCATCTTTGGCTGGCGTTGGGGAGGCCTCCCTGAAGATGGGATGTTTGTATCAAAATCTGGTGAACGAGAAGGCGGCCACCACGTATGGATAGGGGGAAAGAACATCTGAACATCTCCAGCAGAAGGAAAAGCAAGAGCAGAACCACTGGGAGGGGCCTGAACCCGTGCACCTGGGAATTAGTAGACGAGCGTGAAAATGAGGAGAAATGAGATCAGTGAGGCAGACAGCAGCCACGCAAAGAGCCTTAGGAAGCCACGCACCGGCATCTGGTTCTTACTCCACTTGCAGGTGGAGCCACTGGAGCTGTATATGGGAGAGTGAGGAGAGCTAACTGGGCTGTAGAAAGACCATATTGGCTGCTTTGTCGAGTCAGGGAAACATGATGGGGGGCTCTGTGGACTTGGTCTTGGCCACGGAGCTGGACGAGAGAGGATAGTGGTTGGGTTCAGGCGGCTCTCCTCCCATTGACTTTGGGAGTAGAGCTAAGAGGACTTCCTGATGAACCGGATGGGACCGAGGAAATGGGAGGAATCCAGATGGAGTCACAGATTTTTAGCAAGTGGATGGAGAGGGCACTGTTTACTTAGATGGGGGAGCTTGGCAGGAGGGGTGTGTGGATTTGAGGAGAAAAATTAAAAGATCTGATTTAAATATGCTAAGACTGGGCTGCCTTTTAGACACCAAAATAGAGACGTTGACTAGACAGTGGAATATAGACGTCTGGGGATCTGGGGGAAGATAGAGCTGGAAACATACATCTGAGAAACCTGAATGTGTAAGAAGATATTCAGACCCACGGGTCTAGGTAAGATCACGCTGGAAGAAAAGAGGCAAAAAGGGAAAGTGCTGGAGACACACCAGTGTCTTAGGAAATGCCAGCAAAGAAGATGAGAAAAGGAGCGCCAGGGAAGTGTGAGCAAACCACGGGATTGAGGGGGCCACCGAACCTGGATAAGTAAGTGTTTGGAGGAGGAACAATGGCTAACTGTACCAAATGCTGCTGGGAGAGCAGGAGGAGGACAGAGAATCGACCAATTATTTCAGCAAGATATAGTCATTTTTTGATCTTGGTAATGGGTCATTAGTGGAGTGGTGATTGGATAAACTTTATTTAGTGAGACCAAATCCAAGGTGAGAGAGTGGAGACAGTGAGTGTAGACATCTTTGAATAGATTTGCTGTGAAGGGGAGCTCGAAAGAGGTAGGAAATGGAAGAGGGGTTGGGGTCAAGGGAGGAGTGAGGTCAAGAGAGCATTAATTTAAAGAAGGTATGTTTGTATGCCAATGTTAAGGTATGTTTGAATGTCATTGAAAAGGCACCAGTAAGGAAGAAAATTCTAAATCAAGAAGACATAGAAAAGTTGCAAAAAAAAAAAAAAAAGTTTTCGAAATGGCATAATAAATGAGTTTCAAGCCCATCGAAGATGTTGACCTTGGATAGGAGCCAGGACTCTTTTTCCATTGGAATTAGGGGTGGGTCGGCAGAGTATTGTGGTTCTGGTGCAGATACAATACAGGACTTGTTGATGGGAAGATGAGGTAGTTCTCATCTTATAAAAATCTATTTTCTCTATGAAATATATGGCAAAGTCATCAACTGAGAATGGGGTAGGGGAGGGAGGGTTGGAGACTTGAGGAGAGGGAAGGAGGTACGCTAGTTTCCCCCAAAGACTGGGAAATTGAATTTTCTAGGCTTTTGAATTGAACCTACTAGGTTTTTCTGACAGTGTTGAGTGAAATTTGTGGTCATGTTTATAGCAAGTCTAGTCAGCGAATTTGTGTCATTTTTCTCCAGCAACATTCAATGGCTCTGGTGCAGGTCCTGAATAAGTGGATAGGATTCCAGGGCTGGAGAGCTGCCAGAAGTTTCAGGCCATTGGCAAGGGAGCAGTTCAAGTGCTGGATGGTGGAATCGGCTGAGTAAGGAAGAAAGTGGATACTCGGGGAGCGGTAGCAGTGGATAACAAAAAAAGTGGGCTTTTAATAAAATGAAGGTCTTGAGAGGTTGGAGATTTGATAGAGTGGGAGTGTCAGAGTAAGCTAACTCTAAGGAGGGTCAGAAAGTAGCGCACTGGGAATCTACACTGAGTGAGTGATTCAGTTATTGATGTGACAAAGTCTAGGGAATGGCCGCGTGAGTGGAGCAAAAGCTCATCGGAGCTAGGAAGGTCAAGAGGACAGGGTATCGGACGGATGATCTTCCTGGACGCTGAGGTCTCCAACAATGATGGCGGGAGAAGTGGTGGAGAAGGAATCAGACATGCAGCTGCTGAAGTCGCCCATGACCAAAGGGAGTGACCAGGAAGTTGGTAGAAAGATAGCATTAAATGTGTAGGAGGGGTCATGGTGATGGAGAGGTCTGATGATAAGCACTTCAAGGGAGCTTAAGTTTTCGAAAGAAGAAAGAGAGGGTTTAGATGGGGAGTAAGGAAGGCACATACCCATTTCCCCTTTCAGAAGTATGTGGGATACGGAAGACAAAACTGCCTCTATGGGAAAAGGCTTCTAAAGAAACAAGTCCTTAGGGAGATACCTGGTTTTACCCAAAACAAGAAGGTGAAAGAGACAGAGAGGACCAAAATTTCCAGAGGGCACAGTCAAAGGATGTGAGGAGGTTAAGGGGATATACACAGCAATGTGGAGTTGAATGTCTGTACAGTGATGCATGATCAGGTAGGCTTAGGCTCCTGATGGTGACCTGGTGAATGAGAAACTGGGGCATGATGGGATTCGTCCTGAAAGTCAGAGCGGTCTGTGACCAAAGACATTGGCATAGCAGAGCTTGGCTCATGATGGAGACCTGGAGAGAGGGGCTGACTCGCCGGAGTTAGTACCATGTGATGACCGAAGATCTGGGTGGCCAGGCGAGCCTGCCTCCGGAGATATGTTAGCTGTTCACGTATGGAAGTGGGAGATTAGAATCCTACCACATCAAAGAGAACATCAAAGTAGAGAAAGCGTTTTAGATATCCTCAATCAACTCTTTTATATTTCAGATGAGGAAACTTAGGCCTGGAGAGGTCAAACGATTTGTCCAAGGCTATCAAACTAGTAAGTGGGATTAGAACTGATTCACAACAGAGGTATGTGTGTACTCTGTGTATGCTTTTGTCTGAAGCTGAGACGGAGGGAGCAGGCAGGTAAGGGAGGTCTACTCTCCCCACCGGGGTGCAGCGGGGAGAGTGCTGTGTCTCGCTGCACCTGTTCTCACCTTGTAGTTACCATGTTTGCTGCAGACAGGGACATGTACCTGGCTTGAAGGGACCATTGTCAAGCAGAGAGCTTGGACTAGGGATTCTGTCCCCGTCACCCTCTGTGGCACCTTGATCAAGTGCCCTAGCTTATTCTGCTTTAGAATCTACATCCGTGACTGTGGGCATGACTGTGTGGCAAGGAGTAAGTATAGTGGCCATAACCTGCTATGGGCCTGGCTGTACCCAAACCTCTCAGGACCAGGCTCTGGTGTGCCATGAACGAACAATTTACTGCACCCAGCACTGCTTCCTTGGAGCTCAAAGTCTACTGGAGATAGGATGTGCACACAGAAACCCATGGGCTTCATGTTAAAAGTCACCTGAGAGGTCTTTGAATTCAGTTGCCTGGCATCGTAGATGAGGGGATGTTGTGGAAGCAACAGAACAGGGGCGCTACCGAGGCCTCTTGACTTTTAGCCCAAAGCTAAGTCATCAATCTGTGCTACACTTTTATTCGATTTTCAATGTCTGCCCTGCGGCCCAGCATCTGAGGGGCCGCCTGGTGGGCCTCATGCAGAAAACCTCCGGATCTTGACCCCCAACCCTAGGCCAGGGGCAGGTGCTGAGTGGATCCTGGTGTCTGGGGGCCCTTTTGCCCTCAGGATAGGACGCCAGCGAATGTGGCCCCAATGAGCTCGCTCCTGCCTTCCAGGCCCTCTCTCCTGTCAGCCCGCACAAGTGTTAAATACAGCATCAAATTAAGCAAAATTAAATACATTTCCATGCAGCATTTTTCCCTTGACTGAATCAAACAATGTGGTTGCCATAGAAACAGCCTCTTCTGAAAAGGTCACCTGCAAGAAACTGTGTTTTAGGTACAACTCAAGGAGATTATGGGGGATTAACTCATTTTATACATATATATTAAATATTTTTTTTCTTTAAAGGGGCTGTTATGAAGGAATAATATCCAACTGAGCTGGAAGATACCTACAGAAAAAATTTTAAGTCCCTGATAAAGAATTTTTTTCCTTTCCTTTCCTTTCCTTTTTTTTTTTTAACCAGCGTGCAGTGGGGGTGATATCTGAAATGGCGACTCTGTGTTTTTACTTGACTTTAATTAAACCTCAGTCGGGGCTGAGAAATGTGGTGAAGTGAGATAATTGCACTATTCCCAGTACAGTTTTTAAACTCCGGCTTTGATATGCACCTCGTGACAGCCTGAACCTGCACCCAGACTCCTGGGGCTGCTTGAAGCTCAGCTTATAACCACCCCTCTTAACCTGCAGGCCTCTGGGGAGTGGCCTTCAGGATCTGGAATGGAAAATTAGGGCTGGGGGAGGATGGGCCCCCGCCATCTGCACAGAGGCAAGGGGATGCCAGGTCTCCCCTAAAAAGTTCCTCTCCGGCATCCGGGAGTGTGACTTTCTCTGTTGGACTCTGGTATCCAGAATGTTAACAAAGGACAGACAGAGGTAACTCAGAGAGTAGGATGGGTCTTCCCTAGCTTTTTCCATAATTCAGAGAGGAACTGGGCTGTCTTGAGGAAATCCTCACTGGATCTGAGTTAAAATGGGCTGCCTGGCACAGGGTCCTTTGTGAGCGTGACAGGCAATATGAAAGGCAATAGGTGTTTTTACTTCGCTTTCTGTAAAGGACCTGCTGGGGTCCTCCCGAGGATGAGGGTCCAAGTCTCACATGCTCACATGCCCCACACGGTCCCTCTAGGTTCCATGTGGCCCTCCCAGCCCATTTAGTGATGACACAGCCATGTCAAGCTTGGTTCTGGCTGTCCCTGGTCCCGGGACGATGGACATCCGCAGCTGAGATATTCAAGGGTAATGCCTGGCCCCTTGCCTCCCACCCGCCCAGTCCTGCTTGCTTTCCAGGATGGCAGAGGCTGGTCCTCTGTTTTAGACCAGGAGGTCGAGGGTCTTCAAGCAGAGGGTTAATTAAGAAAGACGGGGAAACAGAGAAAACTGGGAACTGAGTGATTTCACTGGCTTCCTGGGAACTAGCTAAACAGCTTTTCTGGGACCAGGGACTGCTCACACTTCAGAGACAGCTCAGAACTTTCTGGTCTGGGCCGACAAGCCCAACTCTTGTGCTGGTGTCCTCTGGCACTCAGGCTGCTTGCTGGGGGCATGCCTCCCCTCTAGGCCTATGAGAATTGGTGGCCAGCACCAGCTTAGCGCTACCTCAGGAGGAAAGGGATTGAAAGCCTCGGATATATACATCTGATCCGGTCAAACAGGATTCCAGCAATGCGTAGACAGGCCCAATTTATACAAATCCCCTTAGAAAGGTCCCTTCGAAGCCTTCCTGGTGGCTGACCTGCCATCACATAAAACTTGTTTCTTTTTCTATATTTCTCAAGCTGTTGTGCCTGAGATGTTCTCGTATTTGTCCCCAGATCCCCAGAGTCCAGTCCCTCCTCTTAATTTATCCCAGTGCCAGACACCATAGGCTTGTGTAGTGTAGTCAAGAATGAGCACTGCAAAGTAGGCAGACCCGAGCTTGAATTCTGGCCGGCTGCTTACCAGTCGAATGCCTCTCTTTCGTCATCTGTCAAATGGGGATAATAATAACCACTCTCTTAAACAATAGGTCCTTCTAGGGTCGTTCTGAAGATTAAATGAGGTGACCTGAGGGAAAGTACCTGGATAACATAGGTGCTCAATGGATGTGTGTTGCAGGTTTCAGGAACACGACTTTTGTACAAGAAGGAACCGTGTGTTTCCTTTCCTATGAAATCCAACTTGCCTGCCTAGGGACTTTGCAGAGATTAGAGAAGGAACGGCAATTTTCAACTCTAATCCCCTAATACAACCACTGGAGGTTTTCTCGACTCTTAAGAAAAGCAAATCTACGGTTATCCTGGAAGAATTTTATTTTTAGAGCAGTTCAGCCTCTGAACTCACATGCACCCTTCAAACAAGATCCCCGAGTGCCTTGCCTTTGAGTTACCCACGTCACCTCATTTCCCCCTTTAAGACTAGATGGAGCTGCGATTGCTGGGTCGGGGCTGTGGTGGCCGCTCCGTGGGAGGTTTGGCCATGTCCCTTTTCCCGTCTTGGGTCCCACTGCTCAGCTTGTCAGATAAGAATCTCCCAAATACCTACCGAGGCAGTTGGTGAGGAGGAAGGAGCTCTCTGCCAGCTCCAAACCAGGGCTGTTAGTGCACGGGCCATGGAGTCAGACCAAATTGGGGTTGAAACCTGCCCCTGCCACTTGTTAAGCCGTGTGACCTTGGGCTAGTTACTTCTTCCTCAGAACCTCAGCTCCTTATCTGCAAAATGGGAGTATACTCTTTATCTCACTATATTGGTGCTACATTTAAGTGAAATAATACTTACAAAGTGCTCACCACAGGTGGCATCATTATTTATCCATGTAAGTGTATGAAGAGCATCGGAATCCCCAGGAGGGCTTGTTAAAGCACAGATTGCCAGCCCAACCCCAGAGTCTTGAGTCAGTTGGTCTGAGCTGGGACCTGAGGGTTTGCATTTCCGACCAGTTCCTGGATGATGCTACTGGCCCACGACCACACTCTGAAGAGCACTGGTCTGTGCAATCCAAAGCGAGGGAAATATTTGACCGTGATCCATTAAATTTGCACCTTATGAAGCCTTCCAAGTGAGTTATCCAGACTAATGCTATCCAGTAGAACTTTCTGCGGTGAGAGAAATGTTCTGTATCTGTGCTGGCCAATTTTGTAGCCACTAGCCACATGTAAAAACTGTATACTTGAAATGTGGCTAGTGTGACTGAGAAACAGATTGTGCATTTAAGTTTAAATAACTACCTGTAGCTGATGGCTCTCATATTGGACAGCACAGACTAGATTCTCATGGATATAGCTTGGAGAAGGCATATCTGTTAACCAGTAAGATATGTGGTTAAGTGGAGGATACTTCGAAACCTGAGACTGGAGTTAAGACACAACATTACAGCTACCTGAGTCCTTCCATATTAGGACCCTCTCTAGAGACTTCAGGAGTCAAGTAATGAAGCTTCCCCCTTCCCTCAAACACTGGCCGTCGAGGGATACTGCTCTCTGGAGGAAGCAGGAACAATTGAAATATATGAAGTGTGGCATTTAAACATCCAAGCGGAATAAATATGATGAACCTCTTAGGGACAACGGCAGAGCGGCGATGTGCCCGGGCAATGACTTGTGTTATGTTCTAGGGATAGAAAACAATAAAGACACTTTCTGGAAGGAATAGGAGTTAGAAGGCAGTATGATTTGCTCGGGGTTAAAAGACAGGAGAGTAGAAGGGTCAGTTTTGAAGGAAACATCGTGGGCCTCAAGGCAAGGCAGCTAGAAGCAACTTGAAAGAGGAGAACTAACTCCTCAGGGTGGCGGAGAGTGGGAAAGAAGAGGATGATGTTTGCAGCTGGATGGAGTGATGGTGATTCAGGACAATTCTGTGAGTGGGAAACGAGTTAAGTGTTACTATTCAAGAGTCACCCTGTGGGTACTTGCTCTAAGATCTCTCCTCTTGTGCAGTGTCTGCTCTGCCTGGGAAGGTGATACAATGTGGCAGTAAAATTGTTAGTTCTGAGGGTCTCGAAGATCTGGTTCAAAACTAGCTCTGCCACCTCCTATGAGCTGTAGGACCTTAGACAAATCACATAAGCTCTCTAAGCCTTGGTCTCTGCCCGAAGATGGAAATAATAGTGGTGCACATCGATGGGGCTGTTTTGAGAATTAAAGGCAATTGCGGATCTCAAGTATTTCACATGATACCTGGCACATGGCAAATGCTTTTAAGGTGGCAGCTGTCATGTTACACACACCACTGACTTCACTCCTAGTCCCTGCAGCGGGGTGGCCCCATAAGGGCAGTTTGAGGGTCAGACTCTGGGAGCCCTTCCCTGAATGAGTGAAATGAATGGGGGAGGGGTTGTCTCCTCCTGGACCCCTTCCCTAGGGAGAGGTGACCTTTCAGCCTACAGCACCCCGGGGGTGAGGCTTTCCTCTACAACAACAGCCATGATGGATTGTGGTGTGTGTTAATGCCAAGACACAAGAAATAGCTTCGCCAGAGACCAACTTAAGCCTGGCCTGATTTAGTACAGAGAAACTGACAGCTGCTGTGCTCGGCTGGCTTCCACCCAGCAGAAGGCTATTTTTGCAAATAAAATGGTAAGTTGCTAATCAGAAAGATAAATTAAGAAGCATTAAGATAATGATGGTCTAATCACCGTCCACACAGAGAATTGCTGGAGTGAATATCCAGGCTACCAAGTGCTTGAGCGCGTTTGGTGATTATTTGTATTATGAAGGGAATGATGGCTTCCAGGCCTGGAATCAATCTAGCTTAGGAAACCCACAAGACCAGCCTCCTCGGGGAGAGGACAGCAGGGCCTTCTGGAGGTCATCTGATCCTCTGCCCGCCCCCACCTCCAGGTCTGAGCAGCCTCCCCCAAACCATTCTTCATTTATGGCTGTTACACTACAGAGATTCCCCAGCTTCTGGGAGGGAGCTTCTTGGTCCAGTTTTTTAGGTACCCAATGCCATTCTGCTCAGGGACTGACTACGTGGAGAGATAGATCATCTCTAGTTTGAGAGCAATAGGAGCCCCATCTGGGAGAGAGCAGGCCGCTTAGCAGAGAACAGAATCCAGGCTTCCCGTGGGGCTTTCCGTAGGCTCGTTGGGCAGAAATGCTGTCCCATAGCATCCTACAGTCTGGAGTCATCGAGATTCGAGACCATGGGGATGGTTGCTCTCCTCATTCTTCAGCTAGGGATGCCAAGGCCAAGGGAGGGTGATTTGTCCAATATCTCAGAGGCAAAGCCAAAGCTGTAACTCAGGCTGGTGCTCCTTCTGCCTTGAAAAGGGCTCTCATGCTAGACCAAGAAGGAACTTTCAGAAAACTTGCACCAGATTCCCAGTTCTATCCCGATGCCTCATGGGGGGAAAGGGCATCAAATGGAGAAAGGAAATTGAATAAATAAAGAAGGCCCAGTTTATAGTCTTGACAGTCTGAGGAGTTCAGATTTGATCGAATATTGGGCTATAAGTCATTTGATTTTTCTTAAGCTCCAGTGTAGCCTCACCTGGACCCTCATCGGTAAAATGTGGATAATAAATACCTAACCCATAGGTTTGCTGTGAGGCTTACATGAAAGGCTGCATTTAAAATAATGTGCTTGACGTCATTACCGTGAATAAATGCAACAGCGTGGCAGTCCTTGGTTTCTAGGCGGTGGTGTGCCGGGGGCCGTTTGTACCAGTTTGCAAGAACTGACTGTTAAATTTTCAAGAATTTTGCAAGCCAGTGGTTAAACACAACCATCATTAAAATTAAATTATATAAATTTAAGTTTAGTTAGTTCTATTTAGAAACAAAGGTATGGAGGATTCTTGTTTAATGGACGCAGAGCTTTTGTTTGCGATGACAAAAACTCTGAAAATTGATAGTGGTTATGGTTGCACAACAACGTGAATGTGCTTGGCACCACTGAATTGTACACTTAAAGATTGTTTTTTAATTGAGGTATAAGTGACACATAACATTACAGTAGGCTTAGGCGTACAACAAATGATTCGTTATTTGCGTATATTGCAAAATGATCATCACGGTAAGTTTAGTTAAAATCCGTCACCATATATAGTTACAATTTTTTTCTTGTAATGAGGATTTTTAAAACTTACTCTCTTAGAAGCTTTTTAACATGCAACACAGTGTTGTTAACTACAGTCACCATGCTGTACATTCCATCCGCTAAAAACGTTTTAAGTGGTGCATTCTGTTATGTGTATTTCACTAATATTTTCAAAACAAAACAAAAAAGAAGATTATCAATACTCAAAACTCATGGGTTCCTAAGATCTTACATTCTACTGTTATCTATGCCCTTGAGGTTATTTAAGAAGATAGTATCTGCCCGGTGGAGACACCGTGAGATGGCGTGCTATTCCGCGTCCCTTTCCTCATTGTAGCTTGAAACTGGCCGTGGTAGGAGTATCATTCTAGAAGAAAGCAGATCGTTAAATACTTACCGGCACACCACTTATCCCAAGTGGGCCACCCCTTGCCACCCGCTGAGGTTCTGGGAGCCCCTCCTCCCCACTGCCCACTGCCCACTGCCAGGCCCTGGGCTGTCTGGGGGCGCCCTGTGTCAGCTTGCCTGAGGCCCTGCTGGGCAGGCTGTGTAGCTAAGTTACGGCCAGGGCAGTGCTTTGCAGTACGCCTCTCCTTCCTTCCTCCCCAACCCTGCAGTTCCTTGTGAATCTGGCCTTGGTTTCCCCTGGGAGGGATGTCTGTCAGTGTGGCCCTTGGCCCTTGGCCCTTTCCCATTCTGGGGGCTGGCATTGCTGTTTGCTATTTGGTCAGAGCGTGCAAGTGATGACTTGGCCAGAACGCACAGGGAAGGCCAGTACACGTCGTTAAGTGCCATGGATTCTTCTTGTCCTTTCCGGAGACAGAGGACGTTACTGAAGCTTTCATCCTGGAAATCATGTGCTGCTCGTGGAGTCTCCCCTCTGGCTCACTGAGTGAGCAGCTCTGAGTTCCCTGCTGCCTGGAGACTCGCCAGCTGGGAGACCCCCTTAGTCTTTGACCTTCCTCTCTTTCGGGCATTCACTATTAATAATCTTGACGCATTAATCCCCACCATCGCCCTATGAGGTACATGTTTTATTATCCCATTTCAAAGATGAGAAAACTGAAGCACAAAGAGGTTTGTTCACTTGCCCAAGGCCAGGTAGCTAGTAAGTGGTGGCACAGGGCTTTCTACCCAGAGCCCAGGCCAATCCATAATACTGCACCTCTAAGGAGCAGCCAGTAGAGGAGAAGGAGCATCTCTCTGGGGAGGATTCAGGTGGGAGTTCAGCCTAGTCGCTCTCCATCTAGGCTGCCCACCCACCCCTAAGTCCACCAACCTAGCTTAGCAACTCTGGGACTGGTGGGTGGGTGACTCACAGCTAAGACCCCTCCTCCAGTTCCACACAGACACAGCTGCCCACCAGGGTGCAGCCTGGGGAAAGGATGTATTAGCAGCCAAAGGCTCTGAGTTCCTCATGGAAACTGGAGCCTGACTCCTCTGGCCCACGTTGGCGAGAAGAAAGGGGTCCTCAGGGCCTCACCAGATGGAGTAGTTTCTCCTTCGGGCTCCCTCCAAAGCCTTAGAATCTACAGGCAGACAGCAACATGTGGCTTTGGGCTAGTTCCCAGCTGAGTGGGTGGGGGAGGAAAGGGGCTGGAAATTCCTGAAGACTCGGTCTTCTGGGGAACAAATGAATCTTCTGCCTCCTGGGTCTCCCCTGGCAGCTGCTGAGCTGCAGAATTTATGGAAGCCCTTCACGCTTTGTGACAGACTGCTAATGAAAGGGAGGCCAGGGCTTCTGCATCTGCCTTCTTTGGTTTCTAATTTGCCTGGGATTCTACCCCCAAGAGGGGGCGAGTGACTTGGAAGCCAGGAGGGCCCCACAGAGCCCTGCAGCCTGTCAGCAGGGCTTGGCTTGAAAGGCCCCTGCCGAGGGCCACCCATGGGGCTGCTCCCAGCTCCAAGTACCTGCTGGGGATGTGAAACATGCCCTGGGATTAATGGGAACCAGATGGGCAGGACAGCCCCTCCACCTGGCCTCCATCAGAGAAATGCTCAGATTTCTGGCATTGTGGTGAAGCTTTTCTTAGGATTTCTCTAATACTGTTTTTTTTTGCTCTAGGCCGTATGCCCAGGATCAGGAGCCAGGAGTCCTGATGCTTTCTGTCCAAATGTAAAGATGAGGAAGTTAAGAGGGACCTTTGAGTTCACCCAGTACAGTATTTCTCAACCCAGGCTGCCTATTAGAATGACTGAGGGCTTTTTAAAACTACCTGGGCTGAGCCCTACCCCAGACCACTACATAAAAGTCTCTCAGGAAGGAATCCAGGTGCTGTTTTATTTTAAAAGCTCCCCAGATGTTCTAATGTGCTGCCCAGGTTGGGAATCACTGAACTCTTCCTTCGTAGAGGAGGAAAATGAGGTCCAGATTAAGGAAGCGACCAGCCCAAGGTCACACAGTCCAGACCGGTTACTCTGCCTCCAGCTCTGGCGGAAAGTTCGTTCTGCCAGGCCACGAGGAACCCTCTCTGAGTCCCCACAACCCATCAGCTCATAGAATTTCTACTAAAGATTGCAGGAGCCTTCTTTTCTTCTTTTATACCTATCTGTGTCCCTCCCCTCCTCTGAACCACGCATAAATGCATCTCCTCTAGGAAGCTGTCCACCAAACTCCTCTGACTTGTCATACATAATATAGACCATACATAGCCTTGCTATTCAGTGTGCTCACTCAGTAACACCAGCATGATCTGGGTTAGAAATGCCTCTGCTCCCGCCTCAGACTTGCTCTGCATTTTAGCAAGCTCCCCAGGCCGTGCCTTCATAAGCATGTGAAAGATGGAGGAACACTGTTTAACACACACCCTCTATCAGATTCATTTGTGTAGATTTCGTCTCAGCAATAAAATCGCCTTCCTCTCGAGAAAGAGGACCATGTCTTACGTGTCTTGCACAGAACGCACAACAATATAGCACAGCACTGAGCACACAGTAGGTGCTTCTCACCTCTTGGTCAACCTGAAACCATCTCTCTCAGCTGTCCTGGGTGTGGACATCTCGGGAGGATAGACGTGAAGTCAGGAAATGGTCAGCTCTTCAAGCCGAGTCCATAACAGATGGGTCCCTGCTGACAGGGGATGTCACCTCAACTGCCAGGAGGGAGACTTCCACAGTGGAGGGAGCCCAGAAACAGGAAGGGACACGAGCCTTCCCCCATCACTGACCCACATGTGATCTGGGCAGATCATGCGATTTTGTCCTTCGGCTTCCTTTCTCTGAAATGGAAATTATAGTGTCTGCTTCATGAACCTTCTGGGATCACTTCGAATTTTGGGCACCTAATAGGCAGCCAATTAATGCTTTGAGCAAGGATCAAGTGAGATAATGGAGGCGGAAGTTCTTTGATGCCTCCTGTCTTATGTACATATCGGGCCATTTTTTTGTTCTTCCCTTTCCCATTTTCCAGACGAGAAAACCAAGACTTCAGTCTCAGCCCTGAGCTTGTTGTTCTAGGTCAGATCTGAGCAGAAACGGTTGCCCCTGGTGCTGCAGCTCGAGGCTCCAAGAAGAAGGGATGCTCATAAAGGGTCAGAACAAACATGACCCCGGCCAGAGCACTGAGTTAGCCTGACCAGGTCCTAATGTGAGAGGAGATGAAGGTGAAATGGAAGACTAGACCCTTAAATCACTTTTTACAAAGAAAAAAATTGCTGCCAGGTGCTCATTAAATGTGTGAGGGCCTTCAGCGGAGGCCTGTGTCATCTGCACGCTTTATTCTGAGCCCAATAACTTCATCCGCCTGCAGCAGCAGGAGCAGTAGCACAAGCCTATAAGGGCTGGGTCTTGCCCGGCAACCACAGTCAGTTCTTATTCATCTAAAAAAATAAGATAGAGAGGATGTTGTGTTTCTCTCCCACCCCCCCCAACATGAAAGAATGAAGGATCAGAGCCCTCTCCCAACATCTGCCCCACCCCTGATGAAAAATTAACCAGCTGTGCAGAGTGAATGAATCCCTGAAGGGCAATGAGGTCTCTGATGTGAGCTGGGCTGGATTCTGGGAGCTCCAGAAACCCTCCTGGTTGTTAATTCTCCAGGCCCTGGATCCTTGGAGCAGTGTAGACAGCTGTGTGCAGCAACTGGTGGGGCCGAGAAGGTCAGGTTGCATTTTCGATGTGATGCAAGGCCCTGTGTTCTGATGGGGAAACGGAATAGCTCGAAGCATGCTTCTCGTTTACTTCGGTCTCTACCTATGTTATGTAGACTCCTGATGACAGGGACCGAGGAACCTTAGCACCTAATGCATCTGAACCCCAGTACTAATAGAGTCTGACACACGGTAGCAACTATAATAAATGAATAAGTGAGTGAGGGAGAGAGTGAGGGCTTGACCATGAGGCAAGAGTCTACTGCACAGGCTCATCTCAGTCTTTGGAGTACCGTTCGTCCGTTCGCTTGTTTGTTCATTCAGTCGGTAACCATTCATTCAGCAGCATAGTTATATAGAGCACATGGTTAACTCATTCATTCAACAAACACTAGGTACCAGGACTTGTCCTAGAAATGCACAGATAAAATGCTCATTCTCTGCCCACAAGATGCTCACAGTAGGGTAGGGGAAATGGGTCAGTCAGCTGCAACCATCAAGACGTGCATGATAGCCGTCTTGAGAGTGCATTTCTGAGGCGCTGAGGGAGCCCAGAGGAGGACACCCAACTCCACCGAGGAGAGAGGGTTCAGTAGGTTCAGGGAGTGAGGAGGTGACATCTGAGCTGCGCCTAGAGGGCAGGTAGAGGTGATGGGAGAAGGCAGTTTCTGGCAGACAGAGCAAAGACAGACATGGGGCTGAGCCCCAACCCTAGTATCACGACAGTGGCAGAGCTAGAGCACTAAGGATGTCTCTACCAGCTTTCTGCCCTGAGCAGCCTCACGTTGCCCAGACCCAGCAATGGCAGATGGTACAGCAGAAAGAAGGAACCGGAGACTTAGACCAAGTGTCATCAGCTCTCCTTGCCTCACTTTCTCAAATGCAGAATAGGAGGCAGATGGGTAGACCCTGAGAGTCTCTGCCCCCACACTGTGGATTAAATGAGTGCTCTCCCAGGAGCTGGCTGGGGACCCGGGGGAGTGCTTGGAGGGCCAGGCTGACTAGACCCTCTTCTGATGCCTCTCAACTCTTGCCTTTCTCCTTCCCACTCTGGGCCAGGCTGGTGGGCCTGTGTCTGCCGTGTGGTCCCCCAAGACCAAGGTCCTCAGAACCGGTCTCCTAAAATAGGGACAGGGTCATCCTCTCAAGTCTTAGGCTAGCCACTGTAGAA
>NW_011888911.1:2955605-2964070 GCF_000151845.1 Pteropus vampyrus | reverse complement strand
GTCACAAAGGTTGGGGACGGCTGCCTTAGAATGGAGGAAATACATCAGTTCAGGACGGGGACACTTTATCAACTATTGATGTGCATGTGAAATGTGGACGTGGGGGAAGAGGTCCAAGGAGCACCAGAACCCAGAGACTGGGATGCACTGTGGTGCTATGGGCTTGTTTTGGGGGCAGATGGACAGTCACTGTGGATCACCTACGCTTATGTACAGGCCAGCAACAAAGGGGAAAAGCGAGATACAGAACAGCGTTATAGAGCACAGAGCATACTGCCATTTATGTCAAAAACATACATGTTTGTATGAACCTAGAATATCTCTGGGAGGTAGGCATGAAAGTTGTAGCAGGATTGCCTCTGAGGGTGGGGTGGAGGAATGGGGGATTCGGGGTCATAAGCGGAAGAAGTACTTAGCTTTTTGTATACATAACTTTGTGCTGCTTAAATCCTTTACTTTCTTTGCTGATGCTTTTAAATGCCTTATCAGAAAAACAAATTTCAATTTGTTTTAGGCCCACACCATGTGCTGTAAGTGGGCAGGTGGTTGACTAATGGGGCCAGTGAGTGAAACACAACGCTTTCTCCCTTTGATTTCTCTTGGTGAGTGTTTTTCAGAGGGTGGTTGGAGAGGGGCTCTCTGTCCCTGGGGAGATCGTCCAAGTGTGAAGTGTTACTTGAATTTCTTTCTTGGGAAGAGATTTTCCTTTTTCAATAGTTCATTTCCTTGTCCTTTGTCCGGCCTCCTGAACAAATACCTCTGGTCTCATATCTGAAAGATCCCCCCTCTTACCCTCTGGGGTCGTTTGTTTTTTTGCAAATCTTTTCTCGTCAAACTTTGGAGAGAATCAGTCTTCATCAATGGCCAAGCTCATGTGAAGGTAGTTATCGTTGGAGTAGTTATACCCTCCCCTCCCCCGCCAGAGTCCCTGGGGAAATAAACATCTTCTCCCTTTTCCCTCTTACTTCAAACTCAAATGTCTTCAAAATGGCTGTGAATATTATCTTTAATCTCATTTCCCCAGGCATTGATGGAAGGAGAAAAAATTCAGAATGTTACAGAATATTTGAGCAATGGAAAACTATGTGCAAGGGAAGGAAGTCGTCTCCTAAGCTGAACCCTGTAGTTCACTGCCACTCATGTTGTAATAATATTTTTCTTAAATAACAAAGTTTCCTAACATTACTATCCTACCTCGCTTGTAATCTCAGACAATTATTTCCATGTTAACTAGAGGAAATTAACACATTAAACAAATGAAATCCGAATGATTCTTGCCTGCAGTTGTTTTGAATATCTCTGTTAAGGAACTGGCCTAACAGAACCGTGGGATATCCAGGAGGCTGAGACAGGCCCCTGCTCTTGGGGAGCTTGCAGTTACTGTGGACGACTTTCTCTAGCTAGATGGTCAGAGAGAAGTACAGAAAAGAACTGACTTATGCATGAAAAGAAAGGAGGATTCAGTGTTCGGTGAAGAAGCTGGGAGAAGTGAAGGTAGATGGAGAAGGAGACGCGGGAGCCAGGCCATGAAGTATAAAAAGGAGGTGGGGGTCAGGGGAGAGGGTGGGTGGAAAGGTGGCAGGCACGGCAGGGCACTGTGAGTGAGCAGAAAACAGGAGCCAGCTCTCCATAGTGGAAAGATTAGAGCATGCGTAGGATAGTGTAGTGTGATGGAGAGGGTGGGCTTTAAAGTGAAAAAGGCCTGAGCATCAGTCAGGGTCTGCTGCTCACTAGCTCTGTGACTTCCAGGATGTCACACTTAGTAGGAATCCATTTCCTCATCTGCAAAATGAATACGGTGATGTCTGCCTGGCGAGGCTGTCGTGAGGACTACATGAGACAATGAATGGCACATACTAGGTGCCCAATGATTGCTGGCTCCCTTCGCTACCTGGCGCAGGTGGAATGCTGGGTAATGGTAAGAGATGAGAGTGAGATGTGATGGTAGGGGGATGTAAACACCAGGCTTGAGGAATTGACGCTCTGTCTTACTAGGCTTGAGGACCCACTGGAGTCTTTTAACAGGCTATTAGAATATAAGGTTATGCTTTCATCAGATCAATCTGGCAATGGCCTTGGGGAGGACTGAACAGACAGAGAAGCTAGAGGCAGGGCCACAGTGTCACAGGAATTCAGTCACGAGATCTAGGAGTTGTCTCCTAGAAAATAGGAATGGGGTTTGATGACTTAGTGGATAACGGATGGCCAGGAGGAAAAAGCCAAATATGAACCTAAGGCTGGACCCAGAATGTTGGGACAACCATGATGGCACTGACAGAAAGGAGCAGGCAGCATGGAAACTGAGGGAGAGGAGACACTGAGCACAACTTGAACGTGAGATGACGACTGAACATCCAAAGGAAACGTCCAGTTGACATGAAAGTCCTTGGGAGGGTGGCAGCTCTAGAGATACAGATTTGAGAGTCAAACAATTTCCGTCATCAGATCCATGTGTGCACATGTGTGTATGCATGCACACATATATATGTGTTGTGTATGCATGCACACATATATATGTGTTCATGTCTCGTGCACGTGCGTGTGCATGCTTTCATGGGTGTGTGTTCGTGTGTGCATACATGTTTGTGCATGGGTACGTGCATACGCGCACACATGTGCCACTCCACTCAGCCAGAGAGCACTGTGGGGACTCGGGCATGGTCTTTGGTAGACTCCTGTGTTTGGAGGAGAGTTCTCAGCAACCTGGAGCCACGGGAGACGTGGCAGCACTAGGAAGCTGTAGGAGGGTTCACACGGAATAGGGCGGATCCCCAGAGTCAGATGTAATGAGTTAAAGGGAAATGAGGTCTGATACGAGATCACTGGATTGGGTGAGAAGGTGGCTTTCAAAAAGGCAGTTTCAGAGCCACAGCCAACACAATCGATCTCCTTCCTGACCAGCCATAACCTTTCTTGTCTGGGCTGTTTTGGCATTCAGCGTCTGTTTGATTTATTCTTTTATAATTGCTGTTTCCTGTTCTTCTCTCATATGTATCGTGTGTAATTTTCCCCCTGCCCAATATGCGTGTATGCACTGCGAGAACCTTCTTTTGTTCTCTGTACCGCCTGGTACATGGCGGGCAGCCTTCTCCGTCTCTGGAGGAGCCGCTTCCAGGTGCTCAGGTCAGATACCTCGGGGATCATCCTGACCCTTGCACATCTCTCACGTTCAACCTCGCTGAATTCAGGAACTGTCAGACCAAGGTGTTCATCACTTTTTCTCCGTGGTCCAAGCGTCCACTGTCTCCTGCCTAGATTATTGCCAACAGCCTCCTCACCTGTTGCCCTGCTTCGCCCTTTGCCTGTTCTCAATCCCTTAGCCAGAGTCTCCATCTCAAACAGTAATCAGATCACGCCAGTCTTCGGTTTAAAAGCCTCCAGCGGCTGGCCTCCCATTTCATTCAGAGTGAAAATTCAAAATCTTCCCCCAGCTCTGCCTGATTCAGGCCCTTGCCTGTCCTGCCACGTCTCCTGGCACTGTGTGCTCCAGCCATGCTGGCCTCTTCGCTGTTCTTCCGACACACCCTCCTGCCTTAAAGACTTCGGTAGCTTTAAGTCTCTGGTCAAATGTTGTATCACTGGCGAGGCTTCCCGACCACCTTATGTGAAAGAGTAACCCCACCTGATTCCTCGTGCCCTCGATCCCTTTTATTCTAGCTTGTTTTTCTCCACACCTATCTCCATCTGGCATACTATGCATTTGCTTGTTTATTTATTATCTATCTCACCCAGTTAGAAGTATATCCTATGAGGACAAGGAGTTTGTTTTGTTTTGCTGTGAGCCCAGTGCCTGGCACATAGTAGGTGCTT
The DNA here is from genome assembly GCF_000151845.1 of Pteropus vampyrus. Taxonomy (NCBI): domain Eukaryota; kingdom Metazoa; phylum Chordata; class Mammalia; order Chiroptera; family Pteropodidae; genus Pteropus; species Pteropus vampyrus. The sequence goes on along the minus strand of NW_011888911.1, from coordinate 2,960,260 downwards.
AATAAATCTAAGCCGAATGAAAGAGAAAGGAAACTAACATTTCTAGGGCACTTCCTACGGGGTAAGTTGTGTCTTGAGCACTTTCGCTTTTATCGTTTACTCTTCACGACAATCCATAGAGTATTATTCCCATTATATAGACGAGGAAACAGGTAAATATATTAAATAATATATTTAAATAATAATATTGATGAAGTAATAATCAATATTATTATTGAAACGGAGGATTCAGAATGGAAGCAGAGAGCAGAGAGTGAGTAGGTCATTTGACTTCAGTTTGCTCTCTTTCATTCGTTCATTTATTCATAAATATTCAGGAACCACCCGAGTATGTCAGGCCCTCTGCTAATATCCGGGGATCTAAAACTGAATAGAAAACTATTATTGATCTCTAGCCTGACGATGGAAGCAGCCATTCAAACAAAAGAATGTAGAGCAATGCGCTAAGTACTATAAAAGAGGCAGGAATTCATCATTCAGAAAGAATGGGTAGGAAAGTGCTTAACTCTGGAAAAGTCAGTGAAGGCTCCCTGGAGGAGGGGACATTTGAGGTGAATCTCTGTGAATGAGGGCTATACGATCAAGAGAATTGGCTGTTCCTGGAAAGATAAAGGCCAAGCTCTTGAGCCCGGCCCGTGTAGTCCTCTATAACCCGGCCTCCACCCGCCTCGCCAGCCTGGTCTCCTGCCACCCCTTCATCATAGACGCAACCGCTCGTTATTTCCTGCATCACAATGCTATTTCCTACCCTTGCAAATGCTATTTCCTCTGTCTGGGGCGCGCTCCTCCCCACCCCTTTTTTCGCCATTGCAGTTCAGCTCAGCATCTTCTCCCCAGAGTGGACCTGTGCCCATCGTTAAGCCCATATTACCTGCCCCATAGACAAGCTCACTGTCACATTTCTGTAACTCCCTCTAAGCCATACCCTTCTGAAGACAAACGGTCTCAGTCGCCTTTGTTTTTGATGCTGTGTGACATCTTGGACCTGTCCCAGGTTGGACACAACCTACGGTTGTTTCTGACCTGAGCCTTCACTAGGGGGGAGAAGAAGGTATGAGGGCCCACGTGTCATGAGGGCAGCTGGGGACAGTTGTTGGATAGGTACTGAAGGAGCTGAGGAGGGTGGAAGCCCAGGTCCCAGGAGGTGGCGACAAGGAGGCAGAGGTGCTCCTGGGCCGTGAAGGTGAAGACGAAGGGCAGATTAAGGGCCCTCGTAGGGCACCCTTTCAGCTGGGCACGGAAGGTCCAGAAAAGCCAAGCCTCCTGCTGAGGGTCATAAGCCTTGGAGCCATCTGTGCACATGAGCGTCCTGGCTGGAGACCCAACGCGGGGTGCCTTGGAGCCGGCAGATTTGTCGCGGGCCTTTGGGAACATTGCTGCTGCTCCCTACACATCTCGGTTGCTCATCCCTTAGCCTGCCCGCCTGAGTGGAGGGCTTTTTCTAAAGCTGGAATGAAGCACAGGAGCAGCTGCTGGAGGTAGCTGTCCTGGAGTCTGGGTCTGGGGTGGATAAAAGTAGAATCCCTGTGTTAAAAACATTGCCACAGTCCCCAGCTGGCAAGTAGTAGTAGAATCAAGATTCAAATCCTGGCATTTAGACTCCCAAGCCTATATTCTTAACCACTATTAGTGAAAAGAAAGAAATGGTACATTAATGTAGCAGAGCTGCCTTGCTGCTCAGTGTGCTTTAAGAGTGCAGGTGAGTGAGTGTGTGTGTGTGTGTGTGTGAGAGAGAGAGAGAGAGAGAGAGAGAGAGAGAGAGGTGGATGGATTCAGGGAGAGTTGTAAATGCCTGCTGAAGCCACGTACTGTTTGTCCTGACAGAATCTACCCAGATCCAATGGGCAGAGCCCTACATGCGTCTCTATGGGGAAACCTGAAAGCAAAGCTCCCAGACTCAGGGAAGTTCCTGAGACAGGAACACAGTGCCTGGCACATGGCAGATATTTAACATTTGATAGATGACTCAAAGGATAGATGGACAAATACAAAGGTTTCTGACCTAGGGGTGAGAAGAGAAGGTTTCAAGCTCTAGCAACTTGGAGTACGTGGCTCTGGGCAAGTCTTGTCCTCTGTCTAGTCCCTAGTCCCTTTCTCCAGGAAATGAAGGTGCTGCTAATAGATGCTTATGTCAGCCCCAGGCTGAAATGTGCTGCACAGCTTGAGAATCTGAACTGGATGGTGTCAGCCTGCTCTGCTCACCTCCAGAGCCCTAGGCTGGCTCTGGCTCAGGAAGCATGTTTGGAGTTCAGATCAGATACTGCCAAGCCACTGCTGGGACTGCCTGGGAAATGACCATGGGCAGTAGGGACAGAAGGGTGAGGAGGAAATTTCCCAGTCCATCCTGGATACTTCAGGAAACCAAGAGCCTCCAGCCCATCTCCCCTGGGGGAGGGTGGGACAAGATGTGCCTTCATCTCGAATTGCTCAGACAGAGCGTCCTAAATGCTCATTCCAATACCCTTGGAGAGAAACAGGGCCTCCAAAGCAAGACTGACTTCTCCTGCATGCAAGAAGGAATATGGCATCTGATTTCACTTCCCACAGCTGGCAGCATAAAGTTGATATTTTTTGTAGTGCAGACAGAGTAAAGAGAGAATCAAGTGTTGAATTGTTTGGCATTATCAAGGATTTCAGCTCCCCAGGACTCCTGCATAAAGAGATGGAAATATAGCTGCTGGAGCCAAGAAACATACAGAAGTATATGAATTTATTACATATTATCTTTCCTCCTTCCAAACAGCCCTAGAAATGTCAAAAGATCATCTATTGTTTCATCGTTGATGAAAAACAGTTTGGGTTTGGTGGGCTTTAGGCTTTGGCAAGAGGCAGGCAATGGGAAAGGAAGACAGAAGTGTTTTCCCAGGGCAAACTTCAAGAGACCCCACTATCCTGATTCTTCCTTATTGGGTATTAGTTTCACATGTGTAATTTCAGCCAGGGCAGGCCTACAATTACACATTTGCATGTTTGTAAATGTGTAAGTGCCTACTGTGTGCAAAGGTCTGTCTGATGCTGCTGGGGACCACAGGGTGTGTTAGCAAGCTCGTGGCTACGAGAAGCTCGGGGCCTGGTGCTATCTGACTGCGTGGTGAGGGCACTCATGGCATCTCAGACACAGCCAACTCTGCCTGCCTGCAGAATCCAGAGCAGGGGTGGCTATGCTGTCCGGAGGAGATCCAGGAGGGCTTCACAGAGAAGATGACATCTGAGCTGGACCTTGAAAGATGAGTAGACTGTCTACCAGCAGAGGAGGGAACAAAGGCATCGCAGGCAAAGAGAAGAAAGTATGGATTCACAAGTTGAAAGGTCACATTCAGCCATCAGACCTGGAAGTTGGGCCTGGAGAGGCAGAGAGTACCTGACCCAACTCTCTGGCCCTGAGCTGACCCAGAACGTGGCAATCCATTGAGTAACTGAAGCCGTGTCTGCTTGGGAATCCGCTTTTCACGCTCTCCTCTGATGCTGCTACAGGTGTAATTCTCCTGTGAGGCTCCCACTGACTGTCCCTTATGCCCTCGGCAGGCTGGCCCAGACCTGCAGCTGGAATCAGAGCCTTCAGGGAAGAAGCTGGCCTCTGGCTTACCTCCCCTGCCACCCTCCTTTGGCTGGAAAAAGGCTGACTATTGGAGAGCTCTTGACCACCCCATGTACTGGTGGGGCCATGGGGCTAAGGGAGTTTGGTCAGGCCCTCCAGGGGCTGGGCTGTCCCCAGCTCAGCCCCATTGCCGTGGGCTGGCAGTCTCATGTACGTCCCAGTTTCTGATGGGGAAGCAGTGCAGGGAGATGGACCAGGAGCCCCATGGCCTTTTTTTCTTTTGGCGGGACCCCCCTCTAAAGGGAGGCCCGCTATCTCTTCCTCCAGGCCCTCTCCACTTCTCTTTTCCCAGGAAGGCCTCTGAAGTCAGGGAATGTCTGAGCCATGAGAAGCCTCGGAGAAAAGCAGAAGCCTGCAGAGAGCAAAGTGCTTGTCCAGCTCCAGCCCTGGCTCACCACTCCACAGGGTGACGGTTTCATGGCTTGTCTGGTCTTGCTAAGCTAGAACCTCCCCCCTGCGGCTCTCCCTGTCAGGATGATCTGTGAGAGCCTACTCTCTCAGAGGTCAGGCCTCTGTGCAGCCTCTAGGAGGGACGCAGCTGAGCGGGTCCAGCCTCTGTTGGGTTCCCCAGCAGCCCTCCTTGCAGCTCCTTGTCGGGTGAAGAGAACCAGGAGGAAGGTCCCTTTCACCCAGGCAGCTGTCTCCCGCACTGCCCCAGACCTTAACCCCCAGTGGGTAAGAGAGCCACTAAGCCCTGGAAATAAGCATAACCTAACTCCTTTACTTTTGAATTCTGCTTTTCAGCTTTCATAGCCTTTGTGAATTTATTTCACTTATGACCCTCAAGCCATCCTGATGGGTAAGCAGAGCAAACATTGCATCACCCTGACTTTTATAGATGAGCAAATAGGGTACAGATTGAATCACGTGCCCGAGGTTATACAGCTAATTTGTGGAGAGCTGGCACTGGGCCCCAGTCTCCAAGCTTCTGGTCACAGATCCGGCCTCCCCGCCACGTCCCCAGGCTGGCCCTGGACACGGAAAAGATGAGGGGGCAGCAGTGAGTCCTCCCTGCCCAGAGCCAGTTCTGGTCTGGATCTGTGGACGGTGAACCCCT
>NW_011888911.1:2929273-2955555 GCF_000151845.1 Pteropus vampyrus | reverse complement strand
TGCTGTCCGGAGGAGATCCAGGAGGGCTTCACAGAGAAGATGACATCTGAGCTGGACCTTGAAAGATGAGTAGACTGTCTACCAGCAGAGGAGGGAACAAAGGCATCGCAGGCAAAGAGAAGAAAGTATGGATTCACAAGTTGAAAGGTCACATTCAGCCATCAGACCTGGAAGTTGGGCCTGGAGAGGCAGAGAGTACCTGACCCAACTCTCTGGCCCTGAGCTGACCCAGAACGTGGCAATCCATTGAGTAACTGAAGCCGTGTCTGCTTGGGAATCCGCTTTTCACGCTCTCCTCTGATGCTGCTACAGGTGTAATTCTCCTGTGAGGCTCCCACTGACTGTCCCTTATGCCCTCGGCAGGCTGGCCCAGACCTGCAGCTGGATTCAGAGCCTTCAGGGAAGAAGCTGGCCTCTGGCTTACCTCCCCTGCCACCCTCCTTTGGCTGGAAAAAGGCTGACTATTGGAGAGCTCTTGACCACCCCATGTACTGGTGGGGCCATGGGGCTAAGGGAGTTTGGTCAGGCCCTCCAGGGGCTGGGCTGTCCCCAGCTCAGCCCCATTGCCGTGGGCTGGCAGTCTCATGTACGTCCCAGTTTCTGATGGGGAAGCAGTGCAGGGAGATGGACCAGGAGCCCCATGGCCTTTTTTTCTTTTGGCGGGACCCCCCTCTAAAGGGAGGCCCGCTATCTCTTCCTCCAGGCCCTCTCCACTTCTCTTTTCCCAGGAAGGCCTCTGAAGTCAGGGAATGTCTGAGCCATGAGAAGCCTCGGAGAAAAGCAGAAGCCTGCAGAGAGCAAAGTGCTTGTCCAGCTCCAGCCCTGGCTCACCACTCCACAGGGTGACGGTTTCATGGCTTGTCTGGTCTTGCTAAGCTAGAACCTCCCCCCTGCGGCTCTCCCTGTCAGGATGATCTGTGAGAGCCTACTCTCTCAGAGGTCAGGCCTCTGTGCAGCCTCTAGGAGGGACGCAGCTGAGCGGGTCCAGCCTCTGTTGGGTTCCCCAGCAGCCCTCCTTGCAGCTCCTTGTCGGGTGAAGAGAACCAGGAGGAAGGTCCCTTTCACCCAGGCAGCTGTCTCCCGCACTGCCCCAGACCTTAACCCCCCGTGGGTAAGAGAGCTAAGCCCTGGAAATAAGCATAACCTAACTCCTTTACTTTTGAATTCTGCTTTTCAGCTTTCATAGCCTTTGTGAATTTATTTCACTTATGACCCTCAAGCCATCCTGATGGGTAAGCAGAGCAAACATTGCATCACCCTGACTTTTATAGATGAGCAAATAGGGTACAGATTGAATCACGTGCCCGAGGTTATACAGCTAATTTGTGGAGAGCTGGCACTGGGCCCCAGTCTCCAAGCTTCTGGTCACAGATCCGGCCTCCCCGCCACGTCCCCAGGCTGGCCCTGGACACGGAAAAGATGAGGGGGCAGCAGTGAGTCCTCCCTGCCCAGAGCCAGTTCTGGTCTGGATCTGTGGACGGTGAACCCCTGTGCCTTGAGCTCCTCCCTGGTGACTAAGGGGGTCCAGCCTTGTGGCCTCTAAGATTCCTCTCGACCTCAAAGCTCCTCCTTTATCAGAAAAATGCCACTTCAACACTTCTCCTTTGCTTTTGGGAAGCATTGACAGAAATGGAGGACGACGCTGAATCAGCACCTCAGAACTGTGGGAACTGTGAGGGCTTCAGTGTCAAGACAGGCATTAGGAAGATGACACAGATGAAGACAACATCTATGCCCCTTGCCACTAAAGGGACGTGGAGTCTAACGGGAGAGACAGGCTGTCAGGGCTGTCCGCCTCCGTGGAGAGCGAGCAGAAGGATGCCTGTGTTTGCATGGTCACTGCAGAGCCTCTCCCTACATCACTCACACAGACGTGTGATGCCCATCTGAACGAGGGGCTTAATACAAGCCAATTCCAAAAGGCTTCTCAAAGAACACGGGGATGTTGCTGCTTCCAGAGGCGAGGGACATGTTTGGAGGGGACCCTCTGCACACGCAGGGAGCGTGACTACATGTGAGGAGCCTCAGCAGCCCCGATGGATCAGAAAACGGCTTTGGGCCTCCACGGAGAAGGCTGCTGAGGTGGGGCTTCTGGGAAATGGGTTCACTTGGGCAGGGACCAAGAAGAGCTGAAGCCCTGACTGCAGCCCCGGCCCCAGGACCTGCCTCGCCCAGCTCTGGCTCCAAAGGGAAGACTTTCCATTCCCTTCCCTGGAAAGCCCCTCACTTACGGGAAGCTGGGTGTTATCTTAAGGTCTGTAAAAGGCTGGCCTGCTTTTCCAGCTGGAGCGGTTCATTCAGAACAATTAGCATACAGTTTCAGAGCTGGAATGGAATATAGGGAAGGGGGTCCCCAGGAGCCAGCAAGGGGCAGCCCAAGAAGGAGGGAAGCAGCCTGGGGAGGGGCAAGAGGGGGTGCTGGGAAGGGGAAGGCGCCATGTCTGCTGCCTGGCCAGGTGCACCTGCTCTGGTATTAGAGGGGACAGAATTGGGGGCTTGCGTAGGTTCCTTCTGCACCTCAGGTCGTGAATACATGGAATGCCCCTTAAACTGACATTTTATGCCAAGAGACTTTAAAAGCCCCTAAGCCTCGGGAATGTCCTTCTCGGAGAGCTTTAGGGCAAATACCCAAGGGTGGGCATACTGAGGAACTAGCATTTACCCAGGCATGCTTTGATATTCTTTCAGTCACTAAATGTTGGCTAAGGGCCCACTAGGTGCCAGGTGCTGTCCTAGGCACTAGATACTCTGTAGAAAGGAAACCAAGACTCCTGCTCTCGTGGGGTTTCCATTCTACTGTGGGACATCAGACGTAAAACACGAGTGAACTGCTGAGCACGTTAGATGGCAAGTCACCCTCAGGAAATCAACCCGCAAGGTAAACATTTCTGTTTTACATGCAAGGAAATGGAAACCAAGAGTTTATATTTAAAAAAAAAAAAAAAAAATTCAAGTTCTCTAAGCTGGGAAGTGGGGAAGTCTGGATTTAAACCATCCAGCCCAATGCCTGCAGCACTCACCTTGCCTCACAGATGGACAAGACGCACACGCCCACTCCAACACCCCCCAGATGATCTGAGTGGACAGACCATAGAATCATAGACTGTCTGAGTGAGAAGAGCTCAGAAATTGCTGTTCTGGCTTCAGCCTCTTACAGGGAAAAACGGCCTTTGGAGATTCAGTGATCTAAGGTCTCATGGCCAGTCACGCTATTATAGAACTGGAATCTGAAAGTCGTGACCTGGAGGCACAGGTTCCTTATACCAAGCCAAGCTAATCTGTCAGATTTTCTCAGCAAGCCCATAACTGGATTCTCAGAGAGAGCCAGCCTCCTGCCAACTCCCTGAACCATTTCCTGCTTCAGAGACCATACACACCCCTCTAGGCGCCCACCTGCACCACCTGTCCCAGGTCAGGAGCACTCATGGTCCGGACAGGGCCTGAGCCTTAGAGCCTCCTCTGGGCCATGATTTTGAAACGATCACAGAGGGGACCACTGAACAACATTGCCACCCCACCCACAGCCCAAGTTTTAATGTGCTCAAAGCTATGGCTGTAAACAGGTGTTCGGTGTCTTGCAGGGTCAGGAGCTAAACAGCACTCTGTCTGGAAGAAAAATGGCGTTAACAGCATCGAGGGCGATTGCAGAGGTAGAGGGGAGGGGAGAGAAGAGGCAAACGGACCTTAATGCAGTGGTTACGGGACTTAAATCGGAGCCCAGGGCAGGTAAAGAACACAGCTATAAATCCAGCCTCCCGAAAGAATAATCTGGAGGTAGGAGACACAAGCTCACTTAAAATATGTCTGAGATGAGAACCAAAGATCGTTATTTTTGAGTAAGGATATAAAATGCTAAACACTGCCTTTATTAGTCCTTTCTAAAAGCCAGGTGTAAAATACTGCCATTCCCAAGATTGTGTTTTCCTTTTTTTTCTTTTAATGGCAGAAATTAAAATCTCCTTAAGCCATTAGCCATCGCTCCCCAAGGTGAGTCCTCAAAGTGATTCTGCCAGGGACCCCTCCCCTCACCCAGGAGGTATGGTGGCCGCTCCACTAAGCCTCACACACTCCTTCCCACCTCTCCCTCTGCCCCCACTGGCACCGAATGCCTGCCAAGTGGCAGGTGGCTGAAAAGCCTGAAAGTTTTATGGGTCTGCCCCGGGAGACCCTGTCTCCCACCAGTTGCCAATTTGGCCGGTTGCTCCCCACTCACAAATACCTAATGCTAAAGATATTTGGCCCACTGGAGCGCTGCCAGGCAGACCTCCCCCAGGGCGAGTGGCGCTCAGTGACTCGGCCTCTGGTGCTATCAGATGGCACTTCGGTTCCCTGGGCCACTTCTCCCTGCACCAGCTTTCTTTCTTCCTCCCCACTGCCTTTCTTTCTTTTTTCCTTTCTTTCCATCAAAGGCTGATGCTACCAGAGAAAAAGTTCATAAAAATGTTATGTCCACCATAAAACCCCTAATGTGGCATTCTGCATGATCCATGCATTAACATTAACATTTCCCAGACAGTTATTGTGAGATAATGGTCCCAGCTATAATTCAGCGGTAACGTTCCTTCAAGCAAATGTTATGGAGGAATAAATGACTTGCCAAGTGAGCTGCTGCAGTGGGCGTGGGGAAAGGCGAACGACTTGAAAATGCAGACTCTGGACCTTGGAGACCCAGCATGGGACTCATCCTAGGCCTGACCACCGACTCTGTGGACCAAGAGGCCAGGCCCCTCTGTTCCCTGCTGATGTTTCACACAAATCCCTTCTTTCTTTCCAGAGCTATTTTGGGAGAATTGGCCAAGAAAGAGGATTCGAGGCATCAGGGTCATAGTCGGGGATGAGAGGATGACGAGTGGCATCAGTATTTCAGGCAGCATCCTCCTCCCTGTCGCTCTCCTGTGGTCCCTTTACGCTCACCTCTGGACAGCACTTATCACCTCGTATTTTAATTATTTGTTTACATGGCTGTAATCATTCCTTCCTTGTGAACACTGTACGCGTTTCCATCTTTAGCTGACCTAGCACAAAGCAGGTATTCAATAAATGTCGGTTGGAAGTGAAGCTGCATGGATGTACCGATGGATGGATGGATGGATGGATGGATGGATGGACGGACAGATGAATGAATACTTGGATGAGAGACAATCACAGAAAAAGATCTAGAAATGAAAGCAGACCATAAGATGAACGGCGTTTGACATTCGTGGTAAAAGAGAAAATACCTAAATGCATATTTATTGAACAAAATCGTAAGGATGCGGGCTTGAATGGAACTTAGGGACCTGATACCACACTCATTTTGTTCTTCAGGAACATGAGGCCTAGAGGTGTTGGTGTCCGAGCAGGACTAGAACTCCTGACCACCAGTTCAACGCTCTGCCAGCTGCTATCTTGCCACTAATATGAAAGGCTACTAATATACAAAGAACCCTTTTCTACCCTCAGGGAGTTTGTGGAGGGGACACATTAGGCACAAACACAAGTCCTCATGATTCAGGACAGAATGTAATGAGTGCCGCAGTGAAAAATGTCTTCGATTTGCCGACTAAAGAGAGACAGCAAAGGATCGGGGTCCTTGGAGGGTGAGCAAGACCGGAAGGCACACGTGGTGGTGGGGACGAATATTTGAGAAGAGGGGACAGGGTGAGCAAAGGCACAGAGATAATCGGAACCAGGGATCCCTCACAGGTACTTCATTTGTACCAGTACGTGCTGAGCGTGTGGTCCTGGGAGATCGTGTCTGTCTTTTGGGATGGCCTTCCTTAGAATGTGTCCCTTCACTGCTTGCTCCTTGCTACGCCCTCTGACAAGTTATCAGCTCGTGAATCATGACCTTGGCCATGGCGGTCAGCTCTCTGGCTTGTGCCAGGGCTGGGTCCGGCCAACCTCACTGGCCCCCTGAGCTCCCAGGATGGCAGCTGCACCTTTGCCGTCCTTTCCCACCTCTGCCCAGTCCTTCTCAATGCCCGGGGGAAGATTACGTGGGAGCCACATTCCTCCCAGAAACGTTAGGAGGAGGACTCCATGAGAAACACAAGGGACGATGTCGGTTTTTTTCCAAACACTACATGTGATGACCACGATGATCTCTCCCAAGAAGGCAAGACGAGATTTATTGCATTGGCAAAGGAGATGGTGACCTCTACAAGTATTCAAAGGACCCTGGAGAGGCTTTGCCCCAATCAGAAAGATCGTCTTCACTCAGGGGTCTCATCACGTCCTGCAGCTAGAAGGGACCTTGGAGGTCAACTGGTTTAACCTGCTGTGCTGTGCAGACATCTCCAGTAGGCAGAGTTTATTTCTCTTCCTAATAACTCCTGGTGAAAACTGCTCTTGCATTCTGGGACAGCTCTCACTGGTGGAATGCCCACACTCAAAGGGGAAATTTGTCTTTTTGTCACGTCCACCTTTCTGTTCTAGTTCTGATCTCTGGGCAGCACAGTGTAAGACCAATACCTCCTCTGCATAATGGTTCTCTAAATATCGAAGACAACACTCATGCCCCTCCCTAGGTCTTTTGTCCTGCAGGTATATATATACCTTCTTCAGCATCTTAGCCTTCCTCCCAGATGCACACCACGTTATCAGTGTCCCTCTTAGAAGCAAACGTGGTCCTCCCTTGTGATCAGAACCAGTACCTCCTTCACCTAGGCTTGTAGGAGTGCAGCCTAAGATTGCAATTACTTTGTTTTGTTTTGTTCTTGTTTTCTTTAGCAGCCGTATTGCAACACTGGCACCTATTGAATTTTTAGTCAGGTTTTCCTTTTTTTTCACATGAAATGCTTTGAAGCTCCATCTCCCTCACCCTGTTTGCATTTTACTTGCACAGTTTGCATTTTACTCAAACAACATAAATGTATATTTCTCTGTATTCAACATCAGTGCCTTGCTTTCCCGCCTCACGAGCTTTTTCAATCTTAATTCTCCTTTAAAACTCATTAATTATCCCCTCCAGTGTGGGGAATGATCAGTTCACCTTCTACAACGTCATGCAAATCGTTGGTAAAAATGCTCTCCAGCACAAAGCTGGTTACTTCAACATGAAAGACCTCTCTCCAGACTGAAATCTACTAATCGAAACTGCTTGGGGACAGTCACAGTCGAGCTAAAAGTTCACCTATCTGTTCACCCACCCAACTTTCTCTTCAGTCTTATCCTATCCAGAAGGATATCGTGGAAGATATTGTCATACATCTTGCTGAAATCAAAATACTACTCAGAAGTTTCCTTACCTACCAACCTAGGAATGCTACGTTTTGTAAAAAGGGCGATGAAGTTAGTTTGAGATGACCGTTTTTTCAATGAGGCTATTCTTATTCTTGGTTATCATGTCTTTCTTTCATAATTAATTCAATTTAGAATTTTCGTTAGTAATTAATATCAAACTTTTTGTTATGTAGCTTCTAGGATCTGATGCATACCACCTTATGAAAATACAACTTTTGCATACTTCTGTCTCTAAAAACTATTTTCGTCAGTTCACAAACAGCTAACTGTGGTTCTTCAAACTCATCTTCAAGTTCTTTCCATACGTGATGTAATTTGCTGGTGTCTGCAGCCTTGACTGATTTAAAGCTATAAGATCCTCAGTTACCATCTCCTCAGCTCTCTCAAACTTGAGCCCTTTTAAAATCGTTTTTCTGGTTTGGTGATCATTGTCCTTGAAGGAAACAATGCAAAGTGGGCGTTAAAGTGTTTGTTTTCCTTCGGTCATCTGGTAACCTCACATGTCTGCCCCGGGCTGTAGCTACCTCAATTCTTTATTTTTTTCTCTTTCCGTTTTGCTTCAAGTATTGCTTTTTAAGAGAGAGAGGAGAGGGAGAAAGTATCTGTGTGGTGGGGATGTATGGGGACGGAGGTATTCTCAGACTTCAGTTCATTCAGTCTTTGGCCTTCCTAGTGTACTTCTAACAGGTTCAGGCTACTCTCTTGTATGGCTTCTTGTTTATAAGACCCTCCTCTCATCTTTGGCACACGTGATTTAAGTCATCGCAGAGCTCAGATCTGAAAATGTGAACAAAAATATGATGTCCATTACATTTCACATTCACTATTATAAACATATCGGTTAACTCCACCCTCTTTTACCAGCCCTGCTTAGAAATATACTTAGCAATGTAATTCAACCCAACCAATATTTTTTGATCACCTCTTATGCCCAAGGCAGAGTTCCAGATACTGTGGGTGATACAGAGGTGAACAAGAATTGTCCGTACCTTAGACACGATGGAGGAGGCAGACACGCAAATTGCTATAGCCTCAGACAGGGTGAACGAACGATGACGATGTCGGTGTAGACAAGGTGCGGGAGACCATGTCTGCCTGGGGAGATCCAGGAAGATCCAGAGTGGAATGCTGGGTAGAATCTCAGAAGTCAGAGATGCAGAGAAGGCTATAGATTTCTTAAGAGGACAGAGATGAAGAAGCAAGATGGTGTTTGGAGAACAGCAGATGACTGTGTGGTGGGCTGGGGGAGAAGTGCAGTCCAGACACTCATTCCAAGCTTTCTGCTCTGCCCCAAGACCCCATCAAAACGTTGAACTCAGCACATCCTCATATACACTCATCATACCTCCTCTAAACCCATTCTTCCTCTGTAATCCTTTTTATTTTTGACATCCCCATCTCCTAGTAAATTGAACACTGAACTTAGAATCAAAAGATCTGAATTTGAATCTAGGATCCAGCACTTTGAAACTGAACAAACCCCTCCATTCCATCTGTAAACTGAGGAAACAGTGCCTCAGTTCCCTCCTGACGTGGGAGTCTCGAGGATCAAGTGAGAAAGGGTGGAGGGAACTGCTTTGTAAATGCTCAAGCGCTGTGTACAGGAAAGAACCATGTCGGTGTGGTGACTCTGGCCCTAATTGGGTGTGCCACACCCAGGTAAGTTCTCTCAGATGGAACTGTTTCCTGTGGGCAGTGCCTGATGCTCCTATTAATGAAGTGCCTTGTGGGGGAAATTGGGATGATGAACAGGATAGGATGGGAGACTGGAGGCAAAGGCATAGATGTTGGTGAGACCCAAGCCTGTTTATTTGGGCTGAAGCAGGCTGTTTTTGAGACTCTTCAAAGCTGTCAGAGTTCATGCTGAGCGCCAGGGAATTCAGGGGCAGAAGGTGCTCTAGGTCTCAGGTAACTGCAGGTGCAGACACACCTACACCTTTCTTCCCGACTTCCTGTCACATGCCACACACTGCAGGCCCTCCGAATATGAAGATGACGAAGCTGCCATCTCTGACCTCAGAGAATGCGGTGGGATATGCCAATATTTATAACTCAGTACTGTTAGCAGCATAAAAGAGGTATGCGCTCAGGGTCACAGAAGCGCAGAGGGGGAAGTCACTCTCGGCCAGAGAGGTAAGGATGTTCAGACAAAGCTTCCAGGGCGGAATCTTCAGGAATGTGTAGTTGTCCAAGCAGATGAGGCAGGAAAGGGCATCCCAGGAAGAAAGAACAGCAGATGCAAAGGTACAGAGGCAGAGAAAGCATCAAGAGCTCCTGAAAATGCCTGTTAACGCTGCGTGGCTGGAACATGACGACGTGCGAGGAAAGAGGCAGCGCACAGGGCAATAGGTATTTCATGCACATGTAGGAAGAGATAGCAGCCTGTCGTGGAAAGGAGAAGGGGAGAGAAGGGGAAGGAAGGGAAAAGAGACGTTGAGGGTGTCTCCAGGTTTCCTTCCTGAGTGCCCAGAACAAGGACGGTGCCATTCCTCCCAAGTGAGGAACGCAGGCGAAACAAACGTGGGGAGAGCGGGCGGAATGGAGACAAAGGGGCTCATGGGTGGGCGTGGCTGGGTTGAGGGGTGGAGGGATGCTGTGGAGTATCTAGAGGACATCCTATCTCCTTCAGTTCTGCATCCAAATTCCCCTGTCCCAGGTAGAATTTGTCTTGCCGTTCAGCTGAATTCGTAGCACCTTGCGAGCAGAGACTGGGTCTGGCAGCTCCGTGCCCTCTGGCGTCCCTGGCACCCTCACGGCCTGTGCTGAGAGGCAACAGGAGTGCCCCGGAGACTCGTTGGCGACATTCCATTTCTTCACCTTCTCTGGCCTGAGCTCCTTCGGGCACTCGATAGGAATGCCTCAAAGATGGCAGACGCACCCCGTTTGAATCCTGGCCCCCACAAGCCCTGTGATTCCGCGTGTGCTGATTGACCCCTCAAAGTCTGTGCTGTCTAATTCAGCAGTCACATGTGTCTATTTAAGTTTAAATTAAGTTAAATTAAAAATTCACTTAGTTGTACCAGCCACAATTCAAGTGCTTCAAAGCCACGTGGTACCTTTGGTGCTGGAAGGTGCAGACAGAGGACGCTTCATGGCGGAAAGTTCTGTTGGAGGGTAGCAGGCTAAAATGCAGACATGAGCACTCACCTCACAGGGTGGTGAGGGCCAGTGAGATCTTGTGTGTGAAGCACTGGGTATGATGGCGGGCACACAAGAATCATTCCAGCACCAGCTGTTCTTATTCCTAATGAACTAGAAGAGATAGACTGCAGTAGTGAGGGCACAGTATACCGCAGAAGCCCTGTGGGCACCAAGAACGTGACAGTCCCTGACTTTTGGGAGAATAAATAGACTCACAAGAGGAGAGTTGAAGGGGCTTCCACCTGCAGTGTGAGAATTTGGGGTTGATGTGATGGGTGGCTCCTCAGGAACCTCCAGAGAGGCATTTGGCCAGGGACTTCGGTGACACCAAGATGATCCCAGAAAAGCTGAGGTGGGTGCCACACTGCGACCTCACTTACTTGAGGATCTGGGTGTGGATCTGGCTCTGGGTCCTGGGCTTCGGCAGATGGGCTGGGAGCTGGGGGAGCGGAGGGGAGTGGGAGGCCTTGCCTGTAAGTCCATCTGCGTAGTAATAGCGGGAAAGACACAAAGCTCGTGTCCAGAAGGCCTAACGATTTCCCTTCCTGACGGATTTCCCTTCCTGACAGCGTGCTGTGTCTCCACGTGCTTTTGCCTCTCTTTTGTGCCCTGCGTGTAAGGGGCCAAGAGAGCAGCGTCTATCATGGACCTGAAGTCATAGGAAGGGGAGAAGGGCTGTTGCAGGGGGCACGGGCAGAGGGAGCTGCGTTAGAGGTGGGAGTGGAGGAGGCCGTGCTGCAAGAGGCTCCCCTCGTCAGGGGCCAGCACAGAAAACCTCCCTTCCCTCCCTGAGCCAGAACCAGCCTGGGCCAGAAGGCAGAGGTGTTCTGATGAGGACGCTCCTTGTCCCCCCAGGTTAGAGGACAGCCCTGGCTGAGGGCCTCGGACCGATGCTGGATCATCCCTGATCGGCAGCCTCCTCTGTGGGGAAAGGAGAGTATTCCCTTTGAGTTGAGGTAAGGGAGTTTCGGTGTGGCAGGAATGTCTCGGGCTGGCCCTGGCCCATCCTTGGTGAGGCTAAGAGCCACGCCCCTCCTGGACCAGGTCGTCTGGAGTCAGATCCAGCCCTCTGTTCTAGTATCGTGTGTGGAGGGTAGAGAAAAGAGTGAGCTGGGCTGTAGCTTTCCTCAGGCTGAACCTTCTCCCTGGGGAGGTTCCTCTCATCCTGCTGCTCTCTGCAACCTCCCACCACCACCTCCTTCTCTCTCCCTCCCGGGTAGGGTAGGGTAGGATGGATGGAGGCAGTGAGGAGAAATCCGAATAACTAATCAGAGTCCTCATTAACCCCCTGCCGAGATGCTCAAACATTCACTTTGCTGTTTGTGAAGCAGAAAAAACCCTCTCCCTGCATTAAAATTGATGTGTTATTAATCCCTGTACTCTGTTGGACCCAGGGGGCTGCTGGCCTGTCCCGCCTAAAGCCAGGGCTTGGAGCCTTGGAACCTCTGCCTCAGCCGCTTGCACTTTCTATTATTTATTGGCCCAGCGCAGAGAGGCCTTGCTTCATAAGGAGCAGGTTTGGTGCCAGCACAGAGGTTGCTGTTTTGCCTTCTCTCTGGGCCCTTCTGCTTAGCCGCACCCCAGGTGCAGCTGCCAGGCCACTGGAGCGGGTGGGTTGAGTGATGTGTCTTTTTCCAGACCTGAGAGGGCCTGGTCACCTCTCTACACGCCAAATGAGCCAGCGCATGGAGTAGACAGCTTCTCAGTCCGGTGGTGGGCTGGGCTCTGAAGGTCTTGGCGTTTGTCTGGCTCAATTGCTGACCCTTTCTGCACACCTGGAAGCACAGTGTTCCCATGGCCTCCCTGCCGATACCGCACGCCCAAGCTGTAGAGCTGTCCACCCCAGGTGGGCCCCCTTACATTGCACCACCTCCACCTGAAAATGGGAATTCACGAATAGTCCTCACGTGCTGGACCTTGGATCAGGAGCTGTGCAGAAGCCAAAGTCATTCAGGACACAGCCCTATCCTCAAGGAGGCTAGATCGTAGTGGGGTCCAAAATGTCTGTACACACCAAGAATACCACACAACAGCCAGGGGAAGGAGGGACCTGGGGAAGAGAAAAGGCTTCTCCTGGTTCTCTTTGAGCCTGGGATGACGTGGGAAGGAGCATGGATGAAAAAGGCCTACTGTGCACCCCTCACTCCCAGGGGGATGGTTCTGGCCCAGCCCTCTTTACTGGTTGTGGATCTGCCCTGATTCAGGTCTGTCCACATCTGTTGCCTGTCTTAACCTGTGAAGTCCCCGCCAGAGCCTAGGCCTGTGTAAATTCCATTCTGTGGCCTTCTGTGCAGTAGGTCCCTAAAGACAGCTTTGTGAGGGGGGTGGGGGAGAAGGAGAAAGAGCTGAAAGTGGAGGGTGAGAAGAAAGAAATTTAATCCCTAGCTCCTATTTCTAATCACTTTAATTTACTACATTGAGAAATGGTCAGAGGTCACCTTCCTGATCTTGGACTCAGGGTGGTGAAGATGATCATTCAATTACTATTCGTGAGTGCTCCTAGGTGCTAGGAACTCAAGGTGAGCAAAACTAGCCTGGGCCCCATCCGGGTGGAGCTTACAGTCTGCTGGAGAAAACGCGTTACTCAAACAATTACAAACAGAATTAAGAAACGCAATATTCAAAGGAGCCTGCCCTGTCCTGAGAGGTGAGATACAAAAGTGAACCTGTTACTCCTTGAAAGTGGATGAGGAAAGAGCATCTTTCAGGAAGATGGGACTCTGGTGCAAAGTCCTTGTGGTGGGAAGAAACACATCCTGTTTGAGGGACCAAAGGCCTAGGTGGCTGGACACAGAGAGCCAGTGAGGCGCAGCAGGAGAGGTGGGCAAGGCCAGATGCACCTGACCTTCCAGGCCGTAGGGAGGATTTCGGTCTGGAGAAGAGGGGAGGGGCTATAATGGGATTTGCACTTCAGAAAGCTCTCCCTGGCTGTCCAGTGAACAGGTGGAGAACACCGATGTGTTAAATGGGCATCTTCGTCCCTTAGTCTCCCACTTTGGTGAGCTGACATCTGTAGAATGTGCTGGAGCTTTATGATGGGAGATGTTTATCTAAATTCTGATCACCTAATATTCGGCCTCAGCTTAGAACTCGCAAAAATAAATCATCACCCTTGAAGTCACGCCCCCTCCTTTCTTAACTTAGCGTAGACCCAGATGGCCACGCCCACTCGGACTACTGCAAGCCCAGCATTTTGATGTCTGTGGGACCCCGTCAATGGGAACCCCAGCCTCCCTGAAGGATGTCAGCGGGGAAAGCAGCTGAGCACATGGAGTGGTAGAGCTGGAAGGAACGAGGTGGGGGCTGCAGAGGAGCCAGGGAGGCAGAGCGGTGGGACGAGTCGGGGCTGCCATGCACTCCCATGGCCCCTTGTGCTGGGTGCGCAGGCGCAATGACACAAACACAGACGCGCGGCCTCCTCTGGCAGTAAGCGCCTCCTCTCCATTTGGCCAGGGGCTCCTCTGTCCTTGGTTACTCCAGCATACTGCTCTTAAAGAAACTGCGTTGGTCTCGTTTAGGACTAAAAACCTTCCTTCTTTCATCTCAGCAAACATTAATCGATCATATCCTATGGATGAGGATCCTCTGAGGGTCAAACCCCCCGTCACACTATGCTTGCCCTCAAGCATTCTTCGCACTGGGAGAGCTAGACATGTAAACAACCCACAGAAAGCAGAATGAACTGAGCACCAAGAATAGGGCCGAATGACCGGTTGGCCAAGGACATCTCAGTTGAAGCCTGTAGTTGCTGTGTAATTATTAATCCTTCACTCTCAAGATTGTTCCAGTTTGGGTGATAAATTATGTGGGCACTCTGACAATGTGCCATGGCTGTGAAGGGGTGTGAGCAATTCTTTATAAAAATTCAGGAGACATCACAGAGTAAATAATATTTAAGCTGAGTCCTTGAAGAATGAGCTGTATTTCAGCTACTCGAGCAGGGAAATGAAGCAGCCCAGCCTTGGAGAGCAGAACCAGCGGAGGCTGGAGACATTTCTCGGTAGAGTCTTTGTAGGAGGGATGGGCACACCTGAAACCTAGACCAGGTTCGATGAACTTTTTCTGACAGGTTTCAGACAGTAAATATTTCAGATTTTTTGTTACAACTACTGAACTCTGCCATTGTCCTGGAAAGCAGCCAGAGACAATAGTGAACAAATGGGCACGGCTGTGTTCCAATAACACTTCATTTATAAAACTGACACCCTCAGGATTTTCCTGGGTGTAGTTTGCCAGCCACTGACCTAGAAGATGCAAAGGAGAGATGTAAGAGATAAGCGTGAAGAGTCAGGTAGGAGCCGTATCCTGAAAGGTCTCAAGAACCTGACTCACTTTTTAAAAATAGGGTTTTTGAGCATAGGAATGAATCATCTAAGGTCCTAGGGTTTATTGTTGGGTTTGGATGGCCTGGGGGAGAAGCAGGGAGCAACCGTGAGGAAAGCGGACTGGCTTTGGGCGCCTGCCTTGGAGCTGGAGTGCTGGTGTGCACAGAGATGAGGCCTCGTTCCTGCAGAATCTTCCCTTCGGATCAATACTGGCCTCCATTCCCTGTCCTCAGGGGACTCACACTCTCTTAGGCAGACACAATGACAAGGGCTATTCTCTCCTTTCCCATGGAGGGAAGGCAATTAATGACCTCCTCTCTTGACCATCCTTGCCCAGGGCAGGCTCCTGGTCAAGATGCGACCCTGATGGGGTCCACGTCTTCACTCCTAGTGCTCCCAGTGGACTCCGGTGCCTTCGGGGTTTAATTATGGGGAGACCCTTGGCTGCAGAGCCAGAAGGGGCATCAGTTGGTCATGTGCCATCACCCAGGTGGCCCACAAAACCACCAGCGTGTGAGGGTCACCTTTCTCACGAATATTCCAATATAACAACTTGAAATTCACTCCTACCCTGGGGAAAGTCCAGCTTCCCCAGAGTCCAAGAGAGGAAGGGAGCGTGGATTCTCCCAGTCAGTCTTGCTTCAAGGTCCTGCTCTGGGAATAAGTTCTGCTCCCTTTCACCCTGTCTTGCTGGCGTGGCCTCCTTCTCTCTTCCTGCACAACCTTCCCAGTGGGTTTGACCTCTTCTCTTTCGTCCCTGTGACAAAGCTGTTGCCTGTGTACATTTTTACTGATACGGGAGCTAGGCTGGCTCACTCACCATAATCTAAGGGGCACCCTAAAACTCAGTAATCAAGAGAAATAATATTTTAATGCAATATTTTTTTAAAGATCAAAATTAATGACAGAATTCATGTTAAGCAAAACATCAAAATATTAAGTGACAACAGGCTCAGTCTTCCTGATTCTTCCTAGAATACCATCGCATTCGAACATGGTAGGCGGGGGACCGTCTCTGATTTTATTTTAATCACCACTGCTGAGTTTTTAGGGGTCCTGGACTTTGTGCGCAATGCAAGTGCTTGACTCACCTCTCCCTGGTCTCAGAGGAGATGCCAGAAGAGGAACAAGTTAGCCTTTGCATACGAAACGACGTCTTCGAATCCTTCTCCTGTCTCCGCAGAAGGCGTTTCCCACTGTCTGTCTCCAGTCTGGCCTGTTTTCCCAGCACCTTCTTTCCTCTCCCTTCTGCTCCGGGTTCTGCCCTCCTCCATCTTGGAGACCTGGCCTCGTTTCCCCAGGAAGTTAGTGGGGGCACTTTCAATTCCTACTAATTCACTTCTTTACATTTACGTTTCTCTTCTGCCTTTATTATTCGATATGCTGTAGATATTTATGTATCTTGTTATCTTCCACCACTCCCATCTCTACCCCCTACCAGAATGTAAGCCCCATGAATGTTGAGATTCTTTTGTGTGTGAGTAGTTCCTGACACTGGAACAGGCACTCGGTAAACATTTATCGAATGAGTAACAATTGAGTTTCTTTTTCTTTAATCTTTTCTTCTCCCAGATTAGGCCCAGCCTCTCTTTTAATAGCCAAAAGATGTTAAATCTTCCTAAATGAAAGAACATCTGCCCTAGGCCTCCACCTAAGCCATACAAAAAGACAGGAGAAGCTTCGAAATCACACTTACTATTTAACAAGTCCAACCTAGGCGACAGAAAAAAAAAACATTTTTCAAACTCCAGGGTTTTCAAGGTGTGTTGTACATTTTTCTCCTTTAAACAGAGAATGACGTCCAAGGGAAGATTCGAATTCCATGGAATTCGAATCAGTACTGATGCTTTCTGCGACCTTGGCCAAGACACTTAAGTCTCGGTTTTGATTATTCTATCTGTAAAATGGGAATGTTGAGTTCAGCAATACCACAAAGTTACTGTGAAGCTCAAGCAAAAAGCTAACGGATGAGACGACCTGCTTTAGGATGTATGTCATCGCACAGATACAGAGGTATGTGGTCTCATCGACCTTGGCCAAGGCTGAGCAAGGAGTCTTCTGATGAGACCACAGTGGAAGTGACCATCCGGTCTTAACCTTCTTACTTTACAGATGGAGAAACTGAGGCCCGGGAGGCGATGTGCCCAGGGTCACATCCTGAACTAACACAAGCTGTTCTGGCTCCTGGTGCAGTTTCTGGCCTCTCTGAGTTTCTCAGTTGCTGATTCCACAAGAACAGGGATCCTGGGCTCTGCAGCTGTGAGCCCAGGTCAAAATCACCATGGCCGGAGGGTAATTCCTGACCTTCACATACCCTTTCCAATCCCAACCCTTCACAAAACAGCCTAGGGAGAAAGGCATTTTAAATAAAATTCTTTTACCATTCCCTTCCATATCTGAGATTCATTTCTGAGTGGCATCTGAGTGAGAATTTTACAGACATTTCATTTCTCATCCTTGTTATCGCTCCTTTGCTGTCCTCCAGGAGCAGGTTATGACCGAAACCTCTGTGAGACACAAGGAGGACTTGTGCCTTGGGCAGCAGGTCATCAGGTGGCGGCATCTCCATATACACTGTGATTATTGCGAGAGTGAACGGGGCCTGAGAAGGGCAGGGAGGCACAGAGAGACTAATTTCTTCGATGTCATGCTTCCTGTGCGTTCCTTAATGGCTGAAATTTACATGTGTGGGGAAAATCGCAATTTACCCTGGAAGTTATGGAAGGGAAAGTCAGAGCCATCAGACTGGTTTGAAAGTGGGTTTGTCCCCAGGGCTCTGTATGGATCCTACAGGAATCTTTTGGCTTTTTATGAGGTGTGTGTTCATGATCGTGACAGTGAACTGGAATTTGTACCTTCCCAGGTCTGTGACTGAGTCTCTGGGATTATTCGTGTGTATGTACATGCGTGTGTATGGATTGTTGCCATTTCCGTCGTTGCGACCATGAGTAGATCAATGTGTGTTTCTTTAAAAAAAAATTATTTCTGATTTCTTGCATAAATTACTTCATGTAAAAGGCCACCCGAAGCTCAGTTCCTAGCATCCCTTTTCAATAAAGCAATATTATCACAGCTTAGTCCCAAAACTGGTCCCAGGAGATGCTTCTCCTAGATTCTTTGTCAAACGAAATGTCACCGATTCACCAAATGATGAGAAGAAGAATTTGTCTTTTTATTTCCCAAGCGAGGCAGAGCAGAGGCAGCCCGGCCTCTGCATCTTTTCCCTGGCCGGGCAGGCAGAAAGGAGGGCAGGGTGCTGAAGAGGCCGCATACAACCGTTGGACTCTCCTCTTTCATTCTGCCCCTTTGACTTTGGGCAAGTCGCTTGTCTAACCTCAGTTCCCCCTTTTAAAAACAGGACTAATAACTCCTACCTTACAGGGTTGTTGCAAGGATTAAATGATAAATGGAATAATACAGGTCTTTGTGGGTAATAATTGGATAGCAAAGGACATCAGCACATTGAGTGTCATACATTCTACATATCCTCTGCTGAATGTATCCATTTAGTTATTCCTTTATTCAACCAATATTTATCGAACTTGTAATATGTCCAAAATACACATTGAGCTCTCCAGAGTTATATAGGCTTGAGAGTCAGTTTGGGATTATATGATCTAGTGGGGCAGACGGACTGGCAAACAGACGATCACAGTTTAGTAGGATAAGTCCAAAGAGGACTGTGCATAGGATGCTCTTTGCTGCTAGAACCATCCTTGTAGCCACGTGTGCAGGATGGAGGGAAAGGAGATTACAGGCTGTATTTCTGCCCTGAAGTTTTCTCCAGGCTGTTGGGTACCAGGTAGTTGTCAGTTCTAGGAAAGGAGGAATCTATGTGTGTTGTAGCCCCGAAGCGTGCCCTGCGTGGGGGCACGAGGTGCCACCTTGGATTGTCCTTCCTCTCTCAAATGTGCATTTTATTAGTCCTTGAGTGGGGAGCACAGTTGGCTTCTCTAATATGGTGCGATTTCTCTCTGAGGGCCTCCGGCTCCTCGATGTGGTGCCATATTAGGGGTGGGGTTAGGGGTGGGGCAGAGGTACAGCAAGAGCAGAAAGATGGACAAAAATCATGCGACTGTAGTCAGACACCGGGAGGGAGCTCTGCCCCCTCAGTGCCAGAAAGGACAACAGCTTTCAGAGACTGAAAGACACCAGGCAGGCAGTGCTTCCTCAGTCTGCAACCCTGACCTGGACGCTGTCAGAGGAGGGGGCGTTAAGGAGGGCACAGCCAGAGGCAGCACCATCCACACATCTCAGAGTACAACTATTTCCTTATCATCTAGACCGTGAGCACCTCAAAGACAGGCAGAGCGTGTCCGGGGAAGAGGAGGAGGGGATAGTAAAACGCTACTCAAGAAAAGAGCTCTCATCCACTAAGTAGGCCTCAGACACCTGGGGAACAAGGCAAGGGAGGCAGACACCAGCAGAGCTCCCAGGAGTGGCCCAGCCATGACCTCTGCCCTCTCCCCTGGGAGCCCAGCATTTACTTAGTACTGAATACTGCAAGCACTGCCTTTGGATGGGTAAAACATACAAGAGCAAAGAGAAGTGGGGAGGATGAAAGGGCAAAATGTCTGGAGTCAGAAGACATGCCACTTGTTGGCTGTTTTCTTCAGCAAGGCCAGTGCTCGACCATCCTCAGCCTTGTTATCCACATCTGTAAGATGGGAACAACCATTTGGCAGGAAACAGGCATCTCTCACACACTGCAAAGAGGACCTCGTAAACCGGTGGGACCTCCCTGCAAGTAATTTGTAAAATTTCTTTAAAGCGAACATACCTTCAGATCTGGTAGCTCTACACCTAGAAACTTATCCCAAGACAGTGATTAAATCTGGAGCAAAACTCAGCTTTGAGAATGGGCATTACTTGTTTATAATAGCAAAAACTGGAAATAATCACGATGACAATAATAGAAACTTGGCTGAGTAATTCTATTCTATCCATAAATGGAATGGCATATAATCACAAGATTAAAAAGTATATATTTCCCTTATATACAAAGGTATTTAAGATATGTCGCTAAATATAAAAGGCCGGTTATATAGAACAGTATGTATAGTATGACACTGTTTTTAAGAAGAGTTTTACTCCACATATTAACTGTGGTTATCTTTGTATTAAAGGATTGCAACTAACCTAAAATTTCTTTCTCTTATTTATTTTTTACAATAACATGTAATTATTTTGTAAAGGTAATAAAAATTAAGTTATTATATTAAAATAGCGACCTTTAGCATTTAAGGTTAAAAAAGATATTACATATGAAAGTACTTTGCAAACTAAAAAATTATACAGACATCAGACAAGATCTCTCTCTATGAGGAGCTTACAGTTTGGAAAGAGATGAAAGATCTTTAAGACAACTATCGCATGAGACAGAATGTGCAAGAGCTGTCAGAGGATGACAAGCAGCGTGTTTCCTGGAAACACCGAGGAGGTAAAATTACTTCTGGCATTAGAGGAAAAATCCAGAATGTTTGAATTGAACACCGAAGAAGGGTTAGGGTCTTGTCAGGTATAAATATAGAGTTGGGGCAGGAGCAGAGGCTGGTGATTGTGGGACAGATTGAAAAGTGGTGTGTTTGGATGGAGTGCAGTAAGGCTCTGGCGATGGGTAAAAGATGAGTCTAGAGAGGCAGGTAGGGGCAGACTGCAGGCACCGTGGAGGCTGCACTTGGCAAAAAGCAGTCTGTGAGTGAGAATCGTTAAAAATTTTGGAGTAGGAGGTGACACAACCGTAAGCCCATTCAGGGCAGCGAGGTCCTCATTGCTTGTCGGCAGGGTCTGGAATGGACTGATGCAGAGCTAAGCCGTCCGCCTGGGAAGCTTTGTCTGGAGGCAGCGGGAGGGTCTAAATGTGGGAATGAGGAGGGGCCTGGCCAGCATGGCCGGGGATGAGGGTCCTGAGGTTGTGTCACTGGGAACGGAATGGAGAAAAGAGCATCTTCTGCCTCAACTGGAAAGGAAAGGGAAATGGAGGAGGAATGAAAAGTGAAAATGAGGTGGGGCTTGCTTGGGGAAGGAGGAGTCTGACGTGTCTTCCGGGTTTGCTGCCTGGGGGGCTGGAGAACAGGGAGTCCACAGAACTACAGACGAGGCCACAAGGAGGATGAGCAGGCTGGGGCAGGCATGGGGGGAGTGGGACGGGAGTCGTTCAGTGCTCACAACATCTTCTCTCTCTCTGTTGGTCCTGATCCCTTGGGCGCCTCCGTGCGGCTGCCCCAGGACAAGCAATGCCAGAGGTGCCTGAGCCTCCTGTTGTTTCGAATGTCTGGTACTCCCAGCTCCCCTTGGGAAGTCTGAGGCGTGGGGAGGGGAGTTTTATTTTAACCCAGAGAGCTTTCGTTAATGGAAATTTTTTTACCACCTCGCTTTCTTGTAGAGCTTCTCTCAGCTCATCCCATCTTCGAAGTGCTCCCCAGCTTCCTCTCCCCTGCAACTGGGAATTCATCCCTCCCTCGGGATCCCGGATGCGGAATGCTGAGTCTCTACCACCCTCATCACCCTGCAGTGCACGCATGCGTGCACAAGCACACGTGCACGCACACACTCACACTCACTCACACTCACACTCTGGAAGGAAAGCGGGAAAGTCTTGTTCAGGCAAATGTCTAAATTTCCATTTCCCCACTGCAGCTCTCAGCCCAGGCCACTGTTTAGCTCCTCTTGTTGTCACGTCACTAGTTAATTACATTCTTTACTGAGGTGCAAATGTGTTTTTACAGGGAGAGTAAGATGGTGTTAACTAGGAAGGAACTGTGAATGTTAAAGATGCATTTACCTCTGGTGGAGGACTAGGGCTCTGTCTGGAGATGCTCCCGGGTGCAGTCCAGGCGTCAGGCGGCGCCCCCACCCCCACCCTGTGACCCTGTCTTCCTAGCCCCAAGCTCAGCATTGGAGTCAAATGAGCAACTTGATCCACGAGGAGAAATTGATCTGAGTGTTCGGGAAGTGTCAGGCCAGGCCTTATAACGGTGTTGACCACCGACCTCAATTTTCCAACACCTTGGTCCATTTCAAATATCGAGAAGCAAAATTAATTCACTTTAATCTAAAAAATAAATAGATAAGTTGTATAGCCAAAGCTGCCTTAAGACCATAGGCTGTCCTTCAGCGTTCAGTTCTGTTTCGGGTCCGTTGCCCTCCTGACTCCTCCTGCTGCCTGCGGGCACGCTCCCCTCCACCCCATCGGCGTCTCTCCGGACCCCCAGACTCCAGACCTCTGAAACCCATTTGCACACCTGAAAAAGCTGCACCTTCTACCCCTTCTTCTGCATTCCCTACAGTTGAAAGCAAGGCCCAGAAATCAGAGACCTGCCCACACCTGGTGGAAAAAGAGCCCGCGTGTATGCCAGGTGTCGGGAAACTAGACAGGCCACAACAGGGCACTTCTCACCGTGACAAGGATCTGGGCTCTAAAATGGCTGGGTGGCCCCCAGCAGCCACACTGAGAAGAGAGACTTGAATGGTGGCCATGGTAGCAAGGTCTGCAGAGCAGTGGAATTATCCTGTCCAGCCTGCCCGGGGAGGAGGCGGGCCGTGCCCAGGGTGGGGCGTCCCCACATTAGCAGATGTCTCAGTGCCTCCAGCCTTCCCTTCTGAGAGCAGCGCTGCCTTTTCTCACAGGTGCATTGGCTCTAGCTGACAGGAGGAATTTCTGGCCCAGCTGGAAGTGAGACGAGGGGAGTGAGTCCCCTGTGGGCCATCTGAGAGGCCACCAGGATCACTGAACAGTAAGAAACACTTCGCTGTCCTCTAACAGGAGTCCGCAACCTCCAGGCCTCAGACCGGGGACTGGTCAGTGGCCTGTTAGGAACCAGGCTACACAGCCGGAGGTGAGCGGCAGGTGAGCAAGAAGAGTTTCATCTGTATTCGCAGCCGCTCCCCGGCGCTAGCATCACCGCCTCAGCTCCACCTCAGATCATCGGGCATTATATTCTCATAGGAGCACCCGTCCTTGGTGCCAAAAAGGTTGGGAACCTCTGCTCTAACGCATAGTTACCCCTTCCAGGCAGATTATCTTTTCTTCTGAAAGCCTCCAGAACCAACCCATGACATTAGCTGACACTTAGCATGTACAGCCTTAGAAAGCACAATGCTGTACTGTTTTTTCATATCTTTCTTCCCTGAGGACAGGACGAGGGCTCTGCCTTATCCTGAATGCCTCTCCTTTCTTCTATACATATTCTGTGAACAATAAATTGTTGTAGATACAGCTCGATGGGCTGCTGCTCACATCGAGGATGAGGATAACATTCGCACAACCCTCTGAAGCAAGCGTCTTTACCTAAGAATCCCCTAGGGATGTTTGTTAAAAATGCAGTTCCTGGACCTCACACCAGAGATTCTGATTCCATGAGGCTGGGTTAAGACCCAGGAATCTGTACCTCAAGTGTTTTTGATGAACATGGAGGAAACTACATCCCAGGTGTTTCTGATGAACTCTGAGAAATCGTTCTTTAGACTGTAGAAAGCATTTCGAATGGAGAATCTCATTTAATCCTCTTATCAGATAGGGTTTTTAAAATCCCCTTAAGTAACTTCATGATCTCAAAGATGTAAGTATCAGTCTAGGTAGGGATTTAGAAATCCGTTTATCCAAAACAACCCTTTCTACTTTCCAGTATGCCATGATAAGGGCTGCATCCAAAAGACCCTGCCCAGGATTTTGTAAGTTTCCCTGATGTCTTAGGGCCACTGTGACCTTGTAGTATATCAGCCTTCATTTAGGGGGTGATAATCTTTGCCAAATTCCTCACAAAAGCTGGTTCTCTGGAGAGAGGGAGAGGGAGACAGTCGACCTGAAAGGTGAATGAACGTTTGTGGGCCCTGCTCCTGTTGTAGCCGCCAGCCCCCGAAAGACACACGGACCACCAGAAATCAGTGAGTTATAGGAAACACACTCTTTATTCAGCCAGCTGGGTCTGCCAAGGGTACGCAGACCCCAAATTAAGCAGCCCCGAAATGTATAGGTACAGGGTTTTTAAGCCCTAAATCTCATTCCTCATTCTGTCTTAAACACAAAGGTCTATTTTTCTCCTATTCACTATCTGTCAACCCACAGGTCAGGTGTGCAAGCGGGGGTACAGAAGCAGAAAGCTTATTGTTAGAATGTTATGTTCCCATGGGTGCTAGCCTATGTTCCCATGGGCAATAGCCTATGTTCCCATGGGCGATAGCCAAGCAGTAATTTTCCAGCCAGCACACTCCCAAGCAGGTAGTGAGTGAAGCCACAGATATTTAAGAGGACCATCTGTCTGAGAGTGACAGAACTGGCTAGTGATGACTGTCCTCTTCCTATACCCTCGGGCCGTTTGGGGAGCTCTGCGTTCTACGTGTATTAAGGGGCGGGGAGCATGCTGGAGCGTGCTATGGCTCCTAGAGGGGACAGGAGCATATCCAGAGGGGTCAAGCTTCGGCAAGTGTGGGTTGAGCGATACCCATTTGGGAGACAGGCTGACAGTCTTTTCAACAACCTTTGGAGCCTGTGGGCACAGTGATGTCGAAGAGGGTTCACTGCAGACAATGGCTGTGGCGGAGACTTGAAGAAGATGTGGGGATGCTAAAGTCCAAAGAGGCCAGACCGTGCCTGGGAGCATGGAGATGCCCCTTTCCCTCCCTACATGGTAGAATATGGGGAAGGATGGGAATGAGTTGACAGAGTGCTAACTCCTGCTGTGATACTGTCTTTCTATAGAGTGAAAGGCTTCCCATGGATGAGATGGAGGCCACCTCAAATATCACCCTTGAACTACCCCCCTTCTCTCTCCAACACAGACACACACACACACAGACACACAGGCACACACACACACACACACACACACACACACAGACACACACACACACACACTGACCACTGAACTGTCTTGCCAAGTGAGTGCTAGTCTGATCCGTTCTGGGGACTAAATACAGTTGACACTCTTGCTTGGATGAGTGCAATTGGCAGGGACAATTTTTGCAGCTAATGCTGGAAGTGTGGCAATCAGAGAAGCCGCCAGCTGTCTCACTTAAATTCTTAGCTCTGTCGCTCTCGTTTTTTAAAATCGTTTTGCTTACATAATCCACCCCCTTTTTATTTTCTAATTCTCTCCTTGCAAAGCTGGCACCAGAGGGGAAGGGCTAGGGTGGAGGGGATAGCAATTACACATCAGTTTGGGGAGCATTTACATTTTGCAATTACAATTTAAAAATAAGCTTCGTTAATGATCTCCACGTGTCAGCGACAAACCCTAACTGACATACAGACTCTCCTGGGCCTGCCTGCCTCCCCTGAAGTCAAAGGCTCAGCAGAGGCAGAGGTACCTGGGGAGACATGGAGAGGCCAGGGGCAGCATCTGAGGGGTGGCAGGAGTAATTTGTGTGTCCTTGAGGTTGGTGGAGAACAGGTATAGAGCTGAGCACCTAGCAACCCAGAACCGAGGGCTGCAGCTTCTCTCTTCTTCCCGGTACTAATGCTCCATCCTAGCCCATCTCCTCCCAAAGCCCCGGCACAGCGGAGCCCAGTGTGCTCAGGAAGCAATGTCAGTGCTCAGAGCTGTGAGAAAGAGCTTAAACTGCTGATACCCTCTGAGGGGGGATTTGCAGAGTCCCATTTGGGCCAATGTAAATCCTAGTTCCCAAAAGCCAGCCAGTGCATCTGGGTGTTCACAGACTGAGTAGAGGGGCTGCTTCCATGTGTAGGGTTTAGGAAGGGAACGGGATTAGTTGTATCTCAGTTTGGGAGAGACACTTCTCTCACCAATTACTTCATACATATTTATTGAAGCCCTCTGATTCCGTAAGCAGAGACTTTGGAACCAGACTAACCCAGACGCAGATCCTCGCTCTGCCATTGGCTACCTATGGGGTTTAGGGCAAGTTAAGGAACTTAAGTTTTCTAACCGTCATTGTCTTTACATAATTGGGATGATCTTTTTTTACCTCATAGGGCTTCTGTGAGGATTAAACAAGATGATGTACTGGAAAGCCCCTCATGCAATGTCTGGCACATGGTACACGCTCAGTAAACATAGTTTCTCTCCAAGCCCCTTCCCAGTAGCCCCAACATGCTGCCTCCTGCTCATATTCCAGCTACTGTTTTCCATGAACATGAAGGAAGTGTGATCTGGTTGGATTTCTCAGGTCATTCTGCAAAGTCAAGCCATCTGTACCCTGAACAGCTCCTGAAATGGCCTCAACCCCTCACATTCCCCCACCATCTCCTCATACGGTTCTCTGTGGGGCGCGGCATCAGGCCTCACCTGCGGCCTTCAACTTCTCTAGGGTCCTCTTCCTGACGCCGGCTTAGAACAAGCCCACTTCTCTCTTTTCTTGACACTAAATCAGTGGCGAAAGCTTATACCAGGCCCCAAGTGTGCTCTTTATCTGTGAAATGAAAGAGGTGGTCCAGGAGCTCTCCGAGGCACCTTTTAGTCTTGACATCTGTATCTCTTGGCTTCTCCTTCCCTACTCTCCTTTCCCGCCAGTTATTTGTGAGAAAGATTTCATCCCCGGAGCAGCTTCAACCAGGCTGATCTTTGGACCGATCACTTACAGTCAAGAGCTTACATTTGTTACTTGAAACATACATAAAGTAACTCCTACCTG
>NW_011888911.1:2928427-2929223 GCF_000151845.1 Pteropus vampyrus | reverse complement strand
GCCTTCAACTTCTCTAGGGTCCTCTTCCTGACGCCGGCTTAGAACAAGCCCACTTCTCTCTTTTCTTGACACTAAATCAGTGGCGAAAGCTTATACCAGGCCCCAAGTATGCTCTTTATCTGTGAAATGAAAGAGGTGGTCCAGGAGCTCTCCGAGGCACCTTTTAGTCTTGATATCTGTATCTCTTGGCTTCTCCTTCCCTACTCTCCTTTCCCACCAGTTATTTGTGAGAAAGATTTCATCCCTGGAGCAGCTTCAACCAGGCTGATCTTTGGACCGATCACTTACAGTCAAGAGCTTACATTTGTTACTTGAAACATACATAAAGTAACTCCTACCTGTGGCTAAAAGCAATGCGCATCTCACAGAAATCTAAGAGTGGGAGGACTTCCCAAAGCAGGCCACTTGCATAGGGCAGAGACCACAGGAAGGGACAACATCTTGTTGTTTTGATGTTTAACTGAACACAGTTAATCATTAAATTTTTTTAGAAAAATTTATTTTACAATTACAGTTCACATACAACATTATATTAGTTCAGGTGTACAGCATAGACAATTGCATAAGTTATATAATTGTCTAACCACCCTGATAAATCTAACACCCATCTGATGCCATACATAGTTATTACAATATTATTAACTATTTTCTCTGTGCTGTGTTTTATATCCCCATGACTATTTTGTAATTACCAATTTGTACTTCTTAATCCCTTTTCCCTTTCCATTCATCCTCCCAAGCCCCCTGCCATCTGGCAACCATGAAAATGTTCTCTGTATCGATGAGATGAGTTTAT
>NW_011888911.1:2927954-2928377 GCF_000151845.1 Pteropus vampyrus | reverse complement strand
TAAGAGTGGGAGGACTTCCCAAAGCAGGCCACTTGCATAGGGCAGAGACCACAGGAAGGGACAACATCTTGTTGTTTTGATGTTTAACTGAACACGGTTAATCATTAAATTTTTTTAGAAAAATTTATTTTACAATTACAGTTCACATACAACATTATATTGGTTCAGGTGTACAGCATAGACAATTGTATAAGTTATATAATTGTCTAACCACCCTGATAACTCTAACACCCATCTGATGCCATACATAGTTATTACAATATTATTAACTATTTTCTATGTGCTGTGTTTTATATCCCCATGACTATTTTGTAATTACCAATTTGTGCTTCTTAATCCCTTTTCCCTTTCCATTCATCCTCCCAAGCCCCCTGCCATCTGGCAACCATGAAAATGTTCTCTGTATCGATGAGATGAGTTTAT
>NW_011888911.1:2926179-2927904 GCF_000151845.1 Pteropus vampyrus | reverse complement strand
ATCCCTTTTCCCTTTCCATTCATCCTCCCAAGCCCCCTGCCATCTGGCAACCATGAAAATGTTCTCTGTATCGATGAGATGAGTTTATTTCTGTTTTATTTGTTTGCTTATTTTGTTTTTTAGATTCCACATATAAGTGAAGTCATACGGTATTTGTTTTGCTCTGACTTATTTCACTTAGCATAATACCTTCTAGGTCCATCCATGTTGCTGCAGATGGCAAGATTTCATTCTTTTTTATGGCTGAGTAATATTCCACTGTATGTATGTACTCCTTCTTCTTTATCCATTCACTTATTGATGGACACTTAGGTTGCTTTTATATCTTGACTATTGTGAATAACGCTGCAACATATCTTTTTGAATTAGTGTTTTTGGTTTCTTTGGATAAATACCTGGCAGTGGGATTCCTGGATCCCTCTTTGTCTCTTGTTATAGCCTTTGTTTTAAAGTCTGTTTTGTCTGGTATAACTATTGCTACCCTAGATTTTTTTTTCATTTCCATTTGCATGAACTATCTTTTACTACTCCTTTACTTTCAGTTTTTGTGTGTCTTTCGATCTGAAGTCTCTCTTGCAGGCAGCATATGTAAAGGTCTTGTTTTCTTATTCATTCAGTCAGCTACTCTATCTTTTGGCTGGTGCATTTAATCCATTTATATTTAAAATAATTATTGATAGATATGTAGTTATTGCCATTTTATTATTCATTTTTTTTGTTATTCATATTTTTTGCCTTTTTCTTCTTCTTAAAGAAGTCCCTCTAATATTTCTAGTAATGCTGGTTTGATGTTATGAATTCTTTTAGACTTTTCTTCTCTGAGACTCTCTTTATCTGTCCTTTGATTCTAAGTGATAGCTTTGCTGGGTAGTTATCTTGGTTGTAAGTCCTTGCTTTTCATCACTTTGACTATTTCCTGCCAATCCCTTCTGGCCTGAAAAGTTTCTGTTTAAAAATCAGCTGACAGTCTTATGAGAGCTCCCTTGTAGGTAACTGATTGCTTTTCTTTTGATGCTTTTAAGATTCTCTCTCTGTCTTTAACCTTTGGCATTTTAATTAGGATGTGTCTTAGTGTGGACTTCTTTGGGTTCATCTTGTTTGGGACTCTCTGTGCTTCTTCAGCTTGTATGTCTATTTCTTTCACAGGGTTAGGGAGTTTTCTCTTATTATTTCTTCAAATAGGTTTTCAATACCTTGTTCTGTCTCTTCTCCTTCTGATATCCCTATGATACAAATGTCGATACACTTGATGTTGTCCCAGAGGCTCCTTAAACTATCCTCATTTTTGGATTGTTTTTCTTTTTGCTGTTTTGATCAGCTCTCTTCTGCTACCTTGTCTTCCAAATAGCTGATTTGATCCTCCGCTTCATCTAATCTACTGTTGGTTTCCTCTAATGTATTCTTCATTTCAGTCATTGTATTCTTCATTTCTGACTAGTTATTTTTTATGTTTTCTATCTCCATTTTTTATGTTTCCTATCTCTTTGTTGAAGTTATCACTGAAATCATGAGCATCCTTATAAACGGCGTTTTGAACTCTGCATCTGATAGATTGCTTGTCTCCATTTTGTTTAGTTCTTTTTCTGAAACTTTGTTCTGTTCTTTTATTTGAGACATGTTTCTTTGTCTTTTCATCTTGGCTGCTACTCCCCCACCCCCAACGTGTTTGTTTCTATGTATTAGGTAGAGCTGCTATGTTTCCAGGTCTTGGCAGAGTGGCCTCAT
>NW_011888911.1:2924127-2926129 GCF_000151845.1 Pteropus vampyrus | reverse complement strand
TTCATCTTGGCTGCTACTCCCCCACCCCCAACGTGTTTGTTTCTATGTATTAGGTAGAGCTGCTATGTTTCCAGGTCTTGGCAGAGTGGCCTCATATAGTAGGTTTCTTGTGGGGCCCGGTGGTGCAATCTCTCTGGTCACCTGAGCTGGGTGCTCCAGGTGTATCCCTTGTGTGAGTTGTATGTGCCCTCCTTTTGTAGTTGAATCTTGATTGCTGTTGGGACATCAATGGGATGGATTGACCTTCAGGCTGATTGGTTGTGAAGACTAGCCATGACTACAGTGGAGGAGCTGTTCTTCAGGGACTGACCAGACGGAGCAGGGTTCTGGTGCCTGCCGAGTGTGCCCTTTGGGTATATCATTGTGGAGGTGGTTGGGTGGTGCTCTGGTGTATTCTGAAGCTGGCCACTATGTGTGTTGGTTCTGGGGCCTCTTGGGAGGAGCTCTGGTGTAGGCCAAGGTCAGCCACTGCCTGTGCCCTGCTTGGGGCCACTTGGTATGAGCTAGAAAGTGATCTGCAAATGGTTGCCACTCGTGCTGGGCTTGGAGGTGCTTGGGAGAGGCTAAGCTGTGAATGCAGGCTGGCTGCTGCTAGTGCCTGGCTTAGGGCTGCTTAGCAAGAGCTATGGGGCATGCCGAGGCCAGATGCTGCTTGTTTGAATTTTGTGAACCTTTGAAAAGTTTTAGGAAAGTCTGCAGCCTGAGCCAAGACAGCTCGTTTGTATGGAAAAGCCACTGGAAGCAGCTTGGGTGGGCCCACAAATCGGGTGTGGCATGCGGGGTCTCAGGGAATCACCAGGGGCAGGGCAAATGGTGTTAGTTAGGTTGATGGATACTCAGATATGGTGCCCACTTGTGTGTGCAGGCTGGGTGGTTTGACGTTTCAACAAAGGGACAATGGTTTCTGCCAGCACCTGTGTCTGGGAAAAAGCTGCCCCTCCAGCCCTCACCCTCAAGCCTTATAATTCAGTTCCTCCCCATATGTCTCTAGCACCTTTGGAGCTGCTGCCCCAGCACTGGAGCTCAGAGTGAGTGAGTCCATCAGCAAATAAGCCCATGTGAGGGCCCTTTAAGAGAAATGCCTGGGCCTCTAGCAGGCTTCCATCTCCCTCGGCCACAATCTCCGCTGGTTTTCACAGCCAGAAGTTATGGGGACTTCTCTTCCCATCACTGGAATCCTGGGCTGCAGAGCCTGGTGTGGGGCTAGGATCCTTCACCCCTCAGTGGGAACCTCTGAAAACGAGATATCCATCCCAATTTTTAACCACACATGGGTGTGGAAACCAGCCTGTTCCATATTTCCACCCCTCCTACCAGTCTCAAGGTGGCTCCTATATTTCCTTAGTTATAGTACTTCTGTTCAGGTAGGCTTCAGGTGGTTCTCAATGCTGGTTGTTTTGTAGTTTAGTTGTAAGTTTGATGTGGTCATGGGAGGAGGCGAGCACAGCGTTTACGTACTCCGCCATCTTGACTGGAAGTCTAGATAGGTTGTAAATATTATGTTTTAAATACTGTTCTAGAAACCTGCTTTTTAAACCTAGGTTATAAAATGGACAGCTTTCCAGGTCAAAATAAGTAGATCTACTTTTAACTGTTGCACAGTATTCTCTTGTATAGTTGTTTTATTATTTATTTTAGTTCTTTTTTTAAATATTAGAAGTAAAATATATATTCGAGGAGAAAGCAAACAATGTACAAAATATAAAATAAAATACAAAATATCCCTTTTCCCCCACCTCTACCCACAAGGTTCATAATCCAAAGTCAACCACAAAGAACAACAGTCTCTGATTTTAGTTATTTGGTGGCCAATGTTTATTATGTTAAATAATATACTTATGTACCTCTTTCTTAATTTATGTATTTACCTATTAGCGCCCTGCTATGAAAGCTGGGAAATTAGCACATATTATCCCCTTCCAATTTGTATTAGTTTACTAATTTTTATTAAATTATATTTGATATGATCATTTTTAATATAAAGTATATATAATATAGTGTA
>NW_011888911.1:2918008-2923382 GCF_000151845.1 Pteropus vampyrus | reverse complement strand
TGGAGTTTATTTGCTCCCTTCTTTTTTTCATTATTCTCACTGATCCCCTGGGATCCTTTTAAATCTGAAGTTACCTGTCTTGTATCAGCTCAGGGAAACTTTCATCTCATTATTTCTTTATTTATTCTGTTCAATTGCCTCTGTTTTCTCCTTCTGGAACTTCCACTGCCCAGCACATAGCTTGGCACATAGTAGATGTTCAGCAAGTGATTATTGAATTTGTTACTTGGGACCTGGATTCAAGTTTGATCCCTGTTTCCAACTTGCTACATGGACTCAGGCAGATTTTCTCATTTAAACAGGAAGAAGTCAGACCTTATGACTGCTCAGGATCCTTCCGCTCTGCCAGTCCTCTGGCAATCTGCTCTGGATGGAGCCTTGAGTTCCCACTGGAGCCTTGAGTCCCCACTGCTCCTAGGACTGGGGAAGAGGAAAATGGGTGAGAAGAGAGGGGGAAGCTGTGGTCAAGCTGTAGGGCAACTGTAGTGACCAGCCTCCCACTGCAGACAGTTTCTTGAACCCTCCATTGCTTCAGCATCCCCTGAGTGTCCCCCTTGAAGACTTCTCTCCTTGATGCTCCCAATCACCCTTCAGTGGACCTCCTTTCCTCTTGAATACCCTCTGCCCATCTCCCCTACTCCCTATGTTTGCCAGCTCACATGCACACACAGCTCCTGTTGATGAAATAATCCCTGACCACAACAAGGGTCTCATTCGATGAAATCCTATTTTCATTTCTATGAATTCCAGGACAAAGAGCAAATACTCTGACTTGAGATGGCCAGGCCCTAAAAAGAGAAGATCAGAGAGGCCTGCCCATAGCAGGGACCTGCCCCAGCCTTACAGCACCTTGTGTCCTTAAGGTGGCATCTTGGATGAAAACTCACATTTACTCCTTCCCACCCCAAGACTGGCTCTAATAGCAGAGACCTCACGTGCAGCTCCCCTTTCTTCCCAGACTAACCTGCTCTGGACAAAATCTCTAAATCTAGGACTCAAGGTGCTTCACTCATTTTCCCTGAAGGCCAGACACTGGAAGATCCCGATTAACAAGTACTCAGATCCCAGAAGATTGTTCTCTCTTCTAAGTCAGAGCATCCTAATTGGTTCCTGAGGGCCAGAGTCCACTGGGCAAAACTGTCTTCTCTCCTTCCACCCCTGGCCTTTGTGCTGCCATGAGAAATGGGGTCCATCTTACTAGAGAAAGAAGAGAGGAGAGTAGAAGCAAAATCTTGAACTTCAAGTACAAAGATCCTGTATTGAAGGCAGGACTTTTTCTTTCCACTGAGACCACAATGATAGGAAATGAGCTGTCATTGCAAAAAATCAGAATTAAGGTTTAATGTGAGTTATAATTTTCAGACAAGCTGCTAGTATTTAAAGATTCTGCTGCTAATATGAAACGGCTTCTCCTTGGTGCCTGACTACAGCAGAAAGGGCCAAGATATGACTAAAGATTTCCTAGTTATAAGCCAGAGAACTACAGACCCTTTTCCAAGGCTGGAGGTGGAAGGGGATGGGGCTTGGTCGAGGACAGCCAGGAGCCAGTGGGAAGTGGAACACAGCTCTGGTTCCCTGTACTTCTGTTTAACTGCTGCTTCCTTTGGGGGCTGTGGGTAGTAACCCCACTGCTAGCCTGAGAAAATGTCTTCACTGGTCACCCCTTCAGACTGCTGCCTGGAATCTTGCTGGGTTGACAGAGGAAGGATAAGACTCTGAAAGGAAGGGGAGCAGGAAGGAGCTTCTGCAGAGGGATGAAGCGAAGATTCAAGGAGATATGATAAAAGATGGGATGTTCCCTAAGAATGGGTGCCTGACTTGAAAAAAAAACCAATACTGCTCAACTACACAGTCTTTCCAAAGATAGAGCCAGGTGCCTCTTAGCCTGTGAGTCATGGGCATATTTCTCTCCTGAACAAGAATTTCTTTGCGGCTGTGGGTGGTCTGTGGAAAACCATGGGTGGAGTGGGGAAAGAAAGCAATGTGAAGACAGTCACGGAGAGCTGGGTGACCACATGCTACCTCCCACCCCACCCCACCTGGGCTGCAGCAGGGCCCCTCAGTCCTGGTTGACAGGAAGGAGTCACTGATGGCATCCCAGTCCATGTAAGTCAGAGCCCTGGCCCCAAAGCTGCAGAGTGTGGGGTCAGGGCACAGGCAGCCCCCGCTCTCATGAAGCATGAGTTCCCAGAGTTCTACTCCCAGACACCTAAAACACATGATCGGATTCTCAATCACACATTGCTTCTTAGGTACAGTCTTCAGCCACATAGTTCCATCATTTCATATTCGTTCATTAATTTTGTTCTTTTCCTTTATAACTGCCCCCACAGTCCAGGGAGTCTACGATTAAGACTCAAGGTTTGCCTCTCTCAGTGTTCCCACCTTGGTCTCAGTCGCATTATGTGGATGAGACCCGCCTTCTTATCGCGAGTATCTGCACTTTCGGTTTTCCATCTTCCATTCATTTTTATAAAATAAGAAGAGCCAAATGCAATAAACTGTTTAAATACATGTGTACACACAATGCTGCCCAAAGAGGACGGGATGACAGAAACGAACTGTTGCTGTTTAAGCAGTCGCACCGCCCAAGGGCAGAAAGTGTGTGTTGGTTAACTGATGTGAAAAAGCCCAAATGTGGCTGTGGAAGACATTTAGGTGGTGTGAATAAAATATAATTCTTGGAAATTTGGGGAATGTGAGTGTCAAAGGACGGCCTATATTGGACAGTCCAACTCAAAGTCGGTGGCCTTGCCTTTTCTGTACTTCTCCAATTTCTAGGGGTCTCATTCCTCCTAGGGTGCTTCCTGCTTCCACCCTTCTTCTAGGTTAAATTCGGACTCTGAAATCAGACCATGTGTCACATTTAGAAGCTCTCTCAACCTCTCTAAGCCTGAGTTTTCACATCCATGAGTATGGACAACCATCATGCCTATACCATATAGTTGTTGAGAAAAATAAACAAGGTTATCTGTATAAGAAGCTTAACATAATTCCTGGTCCATGGTCAGGGCTCCATAAATGGCTGCTGTTATTAATTCTATATTATCATCTCACCCCTATCAACATTTGCTCCAGGGAAACAAACTCATTCTCACTGAGGTATAAATGACTGCCAGGACTTAAAGAGTTATTCTTTCCAGATTTGATTGTTTTGACATTTTAACAGTAAACTAAAGAAGCTGAATTATAACTGTGTATATATTCAGCCTCCAAAAAATGAGGCAGACCTTGTGAAATCATATCACACAGGCTTATTTTCCCCTAGGAGGAAAGACAAGGCAGAGACATGGTCTTATCTGCTGAGGAGCATATGGTTCAACGGGCAATGTGGACGTGAGATGAGAAGCAATTTTTCATGACATAAAAACACACATAGTGGTCACTCACGCCACCGTGCCCTGCTCTGTCTCATGGCCAGGCTCCCTGTGAGAGGACGGTCCTGGAGTGGAAAGCGAAGGCAGGCTTCACAGAACAGTGGGGTTTTGAGCAAAGTTTTGGTGAAGGAAAGGGCACAGGAGTGTGATCAAGAAGGCCTTGCTGGCGGATGAGAGGGACAGCACAAGGCGTGGTGGAAACACTTCTCATAAGGTGACAGAGGGCGTGTCTGCTCAGTTGGGGCTTGAATGGCGATGCCCAGGAATGGACTCAGTGCCCAGCATCACTTCCTCTCCCATGGAAGCTACTGCCCTCCCTTCCCCAGGGCGGCCCTTTCTGACAGGTTGGGATCACAGAACCAGTGTCCCTGCTCTCATTCCAAGCAGCAGTGAGGACCAGGGATGAGGCAGTCCAGGGGGACATCCTTTCCTCCCTCCAGCTGACCTCGTTGCTGTGAACTCTACCTGGTCTCCCTTCCTTTTTCTTGTGAGCTCACCTGGAGCACAACAAAGGCCCAGGGGGCTGGGCATCTGCTGGTTGTAAGGCAGTATCAGGCATGAGTGGCTTTTCAATGATAAACTGAGCCCAGAGAGCCACTTGGTTCTACAGCCCTGAATCTTGACCTTTTTTGTTGTTGTTTCTGAGGAATTTTAAAAAACAAAACCAGATCTCGTCCAGCCAGGGCACATAGTATGGTCCTTCAGAGAGAAAAGGGGCCCGGCTGCCCTTTTTAAGACACTCTGCTTCCAGGAGAATCTGAGTGCGTCGCAGGAGACAGACTGAACAGGTGCCAGGACCCCCTATCTCTGTGGACATCCCCCACCCCAGCTCAGTCCTGCTGCTCCAGTCTCTCCCTGCACACCCCTTCCAAGGCCCCTCACTTCTCCTGCTTTCCTTCTGCATCCCAGCTCCCAGGGAGTGCCATCCTCCCCGCATGCCTGCTTTGGAGAAGAGAAAGATTTATGAAAGGGAGGAGGGGGCAAGGCAGCAGAGAGGAGGCTGCCTTACTGGCTCCTTGCAGAGCAGACGTGCTCCTCCACCTGGGTCCCCGCATCAGGGCTGTTGGTCTGTCTCTGCTGAGTTGTGAGCCTCAGGGGCCCGGCTGTGTTGTTTTCTCAGCTCGGTTCCTGAGCAGCGGCTGCTGTCAGCTCTCAACAAATAATAATAAACCTGGGAATCAGGTTTGTCGAGGGGGATTTCAGTCCCTGGGTTCATTTTTAGATTTGTTTCTGTGTGTGTGTGTGCAGACAAGAGAGCACATGATGGTGTCTTGGGGGAGCAGGCGGGGGCTCTCAGGTGCCCTGGCAATCCACCCTACCTGCCCCCGCAGAAGCACTGGAGAGCCCTCCTCTGCCCATGATCACTGGGGCTGCCTGGAGGTTTGAAAGAAAAAAAAGTAATTGAATAAAAGGCCTCAGGCTCCCTCCTTCCCTGTTCCTCCCCACCTCTCCTACTCACGCTGCTTGGAGAGAGATGAAGGGGGCTGGAGATGAAAAAGAGAGGGCAGGACCCCACTCTAGGTTTAAGAGTTGCCTGAGTGATGGGCGGGAATCTAGGCAACATACAGGGAGAGGAATTGACTGGACCCTTCCTGTGGACTCCACCCCCAAGGCAGGACCGACAGCCTCCTGACCTCCATTCCTGGGAGGAAGCAACAAGGGGAGGGGCTTCCTAGAAAGAGAAAGACGCTCAGTTGAGCATCACTGGCAAAAGCAGGACCCAATAGTGGGTGAGTGTGAATTCAGGACCAGACTAGTGGGGCAGAGTAGCACCCATTTTTTACTAGATTGGGGGTGACCATCCAATGACGCCCCCCTCACCCTGCAAGCAGGAGACGGTGCACACCACTTCTCTGTGAGAAGAATGCAGGGGCCGTGCCCACCCTTACAGCTAGCAGTGCTTTCCTCTCCTTTCTGTTGTTTTGTTTTATTTTGTTTAAGGGAACCAAAAGGGGAAGAATTGCCAAGTTGTAAAGTGCTTAAAGAGGAGATGAGAA
>NW_011888911.1:2907094-2917618 GCF_000151845.1 Pteropus vampyrus | reverse complement strand
CTCCTTGCAGAGCAGACGTGCTCCTCCACCTGGGTCCCCGCATCAGAGCTGTTGGTCTGTCTCTGCTGAGTTGTGAGCCTCAGGGGCCCGGCTGTGTTGTTTTCTCAGCTCGGTTCCTGAGCAGCGGCTGCTGTCAGCTCTCAGCAAATAATAATAAACCTGGGAATCAGGTTTGTCGAGGGGGATTTCAGTCCCTGGGTTCATTTTTAGATTTGTTTCTGTGTGTGTGTGTGTGTGCAGACAAGAGAGCACATGATGGTGTCTTGGGGGAGCAGGCTGGGGCTCTCAGGTGCCCTGGCAATCCACCCTAACTGCCCCCCCAGAAGCACTGGAGAGCCCTCCTCTGCCCATGATCACTGGGGCCGCCTGGAGGTTTGAAAGAGAAAAAAGTAATTGAATAAAAGGCCTCAGGCTCCCTCCTTCCCTGTTCCTCCCCACCTCTCCTACTCACGCTGCTTGGAGAGAGATGAAGGGGGCTGGAGATGAAAAAGAGAGGGCAGGATCCCACTCTAGGTTTAAGAGTTGCCTGAGTGATGGGCGGGAATCTAGGCAACATACAGGGAGAGGAATTGACTAGACCCTTCCTGTGGACTCCACCCCCAAGGCAGCACCGACAGCCTCCTGACCTCCATTCCTGGGAGGAAGCAACAAGGGGAGGGGCTTCCTAGAAAGAGAAAGGCGCTCTCAGTTGAGCACCACTGGCAAAAGCAGGACCCAATAGTGGGTGAGTGTGAATTCAGGACCAGACTAGTGGTGCCCTTCTGGGGCAGAGTAGCACCCATTTTTTACTAGATTGGGGGTGACCATCCAATGACGCCCCCTCACCCCCCAAGCAGGAGACGGTGCACACCACTTCTCTGTGAGAAGAATGCAGGGGCCGTGCCCACCCTTACAGCTAGCGTGCTTTCCTCTCCTTTCTGTTGTTTTGTTTTATTTTGTTTAAGGGAACCAAAAGGGGAAGAATTGCCAAGTTGTAAAGTGCTTAAAGAGGAGATGAGAATCTCCATCAAATGCTAAGAGCTAGAGGGGGAGAGTAATGGGAAAACTCTTGCCTGCTATTATGGGATTGATTCTCAGATCAAGAAGAAGCAAGCAGTTGGATGAAAGGAATTATTGTTAAGCTCCTCAGTAGGAAGATCTAATGGACAATTGCCGCTATCAGGGGGAATTAAATTGCTGTTTCAGTTTGTAAAATATATCAGTGGCTTTTTGAAGCCAGAAAAGGTGTGACAGCCAAGGCAGGGCGGAGAGTGGGGCCTCTGCCACTTCCTGGTCCTGATGCAGAGAGGCAGAGTCAGGCAGCAGAGGGCTGGGGGCAGAGCACGGGCTGCTTTCCTAACTCTGACTCCGGTCCACTTATTGCAGCCAGATTGAAAAATAGCTAAATTGGGGGAGTAAAGGAGGGAAAGCTGTGGCCCTGGAACTCTGGGCCTTGCCTTTCTGGGAATGCTCGTGAATCAGAGAGGCATGGCGGGAAGCAATAGGGCAAGACAGGGCCTCCGCTTACGAAGGGAACCTGTTCGGGGATGTGGGTCTGTGACTGCCAGAAGCCCTAGTCATACCCAGCATGTAGTCGAATCCTCTGCCTTGTGTGACCACTAGCCTCTCCTCACTAAACTGTGGGCACAGAGGGATCCAGGG
Organism: Pteropus vampyrus; assembly: GCF_000151845.1. NCBI lineage: Eukaryota > Metazoa > Chordata > Mammalia > Chiroptera > Pteropodidae > Pteropus > Pteropus vampyrus. The sequence continues at coordinate 2,915,977 of NW_011888911.1, read as the reverse complement.
GGGGCGGGGATAATGTCCCCCCTGCCCTCCAGAAGTGGGTCTCTCCAGCAAGCTTTTGCTATCTCTAGGCTGGGGTCAGTGAGGGTATAAATGACCTGTTGACCCAGCCATACAGGGGACATATTGTTATTCCAGATAAAGAGCAAACAGCAACATAGCTTGGGGGTGGTGAAAGGAGAGGACACGGAGGTCTCGGAAGGAGGACGACAGGCCATGTGAAGGAGACCTCGCTGCTGGAATCGGTGCAGGGGGCTCTCTGCATTCTGCTGTTTCACAGAGGCTCGTACCCCTTCCAGAGACCATTTGCTCCATGAGGCAGTTAAGGGCTGAAAGAGGAGAACGAGAGATGGGGAGAGATTGTCACGTCACTCAGGGAGTCAGAAGCCAGCAGTCCTAGTGCAAGCTCACGCTGGTCTTTCTGTCTCCTCTCTGTTCCCTGGAGACCAGCATCATCATAGTAGGGCATGACCTGGTGCCACCTCCCAAGCAGGCTTCCCAGAAAGATAGCAAATGACAATTAGTGCTGAGAACTGTGGTGACCAAAAGGCCTGAGTTGCCTCTGTTTTGGGCGTCCTCTCTGCTTCCGGCTGGAGTCAGAATTATTTCCCACTGAGAGTTCTAAGCAGGAACCGGAGGGGCACCAAGAAAGTGGCCCTCCTGGCTGTGACATTCTGCAAGGACTTGGCTTCTGCGCCAGGTGCAGTGTCCCCTGGGACCTGGGTAATTGTGGAACAGTGGCTCATTTTCAACCTCTTTGAGGTTGCCAGCCTTCAGAACATGTAGTGAGCAAGGGGATCTGACCCTGAGTGCAAATCCCACTCACTTACTCTCCCACCTGTCCTTCCTTCAGTAAAAGACAAAATTACCCCCTTGGCTTCCACATTCCACTCTGAGCCCGGTCTTATCAGACTAGGGGACTTCCATCTGCCCCCAGCACCCCAAGGTCAGAAGGATGGGAGAAGCAGCATCTACTAGGCCACCCAAATTCTGTCACCTCAGGCCCCTGAGCTCCCAGAGCACCAGGGTGAGAAGGTCCAGGTCCAGTGTTTGATGTGCTGTGTGGAGGTGGGCTGCTGGGGAGCTGACCCTTTTCCCATCATTCCTCAATGACCCTTCACTTTTCTATCATTTTGAAACATTTCAACCAGACCTCCTCACAAGCACATCCTCTTGCTCGCCTCCCCCCACCCCTTTCTACCACCCCACACTAGGCTCGCCCTGTCACCACCCAGTGCTGACTCCATGTTCCCAGGCACGGGGACCACTGAGTTCCTCTAATACTCAGCTTTTAGGCTGTGATTTCTAGCCCTTACCGGGTTTTGTGAGGCCTGGGTGTGTTTGTGTGTGTTCGCGCGCGCGCACGCGTGTTTGTGTATATGTGTGTGTGTGTGTGTGTGTGTGTGTGTGTGCGCGCGCGCACGCGCGTATACCCCCACACGCCTGTGTTTCTTTAGATAAATCCACAGAGTCACATGAAATCAGTGACAGGTTGACACTGTTATTTCAAGATTCATCGCTCTGAGTTGCCAGCATAGGAGACCTAGCCAACTCCTTCCCACCAACAACACTTTTTTTCCAGGCATAATTTATAGCAGTGGGGTGAATTTGTTTCCAAAAGATGAATATCACACTATCAGCAACAGCTGCCTCTCATTTTTATTTGTTTTTAAATTTGACTCAAAGTCCAATTCTCTATACACATCTGAAGTTGTAAATCCTAGGGCGACTGATTACATGATTTAGTAAACAGGTTATATTATATAATGCAATTAAAGGGGGCTCCGCGGCGCCACCTACAGGCAGCCCATGGGAAGGGAGCTGGGCCGGAGACCAGCGTTCTAGACCAAGCGCTCCTCCACTGGAGGAAAATAAACGGACTGCACCAGGTTGAGGTGGCTGCTCCAGAGGGAGAGGTTGGAGCCAGCCTGGTTACTAATGTAGCCTTTTGGTCCCTCCTGCTGAGTTCACTGTGTTATTTCAGCCTCCTGCAAATCTGTCTAGACTCAGAACCCCAGCCTGGGCAGCTGCTCAGAGGGGAGGCCTGGAGGTGGGAGCCTGGTAACCACCTGGGGGACCTGGGGGCTGAGGAGGACTCCCAGCTCTCTGGCCTCAGGGGGCTCCTTTCAGTCTCAAGCTGCAATCTATTTCCATTCCATTCAACTAAGCTTGTGTTGAATGCTAAACCCTGGGCAAAGGCTTTCAGAATGTTCCGGTGAAATCCCTCATTTTGCCTCTAAGAGGGGAAGCTGCTTGTATAGGCTCCGGATAAGTGGCAGAGCTGGGTGTGCCATCCAGACGTTTTGACCCTAAGCACACACTCCTATTGTGGGAGTTTACAGATGAGGAAACTGAGGCCCAGACGGGGAATGGGATTATAGCCTCTACTTGTAGCAAGGGAGGGGAAATAATGGAAATACTCCTAGTGTGTCCAAGGACAAGAGAGAAGGGCTTCTAGGCGCCCTGGGCAATACCTTAGCCACTCTGCTGGGGAGAGAGGAAGAAGGAAGAAAGGAGGGAAGGAAGGAAGGGAGGAAGATTGGAAGGCAGGCAGGCAGGCCAGCTGGCCTGGGACCAGTGCTCCCTCCCCCATCCCTCTGCCCTAAACTACAACACTCTTAAAATAAATTAGACTCTGGGGCCTCAAGGATTCTAGCTTTTTCCCAAAGAGTTTCTATAAGAGTGGGTCACATCTAACTGGCAGTGGAGAGGGGACTTACTTCCCCAGGACTGAAAGAACTTGGACCAGAAAGGGGAGTGGGGTAGATGAAAAAAGCAGGACTATCAAGAGTCCAAGAGGGTGGAAATATTCCGCCACCTTGTCCTCGTGCCCAGTCTCTGGTCTGGGGCAAGGAGGTGGGACACTGGAGAGCCACAGGGAGGTTGGTCCCTTCCTCCCCTCTCCTACGTCAGTAGAGACCCAGTGTAGTCTCCTCTAGGGTGGGGGGAGGCGAGAACAGATGCTGTAGGGCCAGCTGGCCAGAGAGTTCTCAATTAGACTTTGTTTCTCAGCTTTAAGGCCCTGAGCCCCCAACCTGGGCACCCCAGCCCAATTACTGGGGCTGCATTAACCTCTTGGTGCCCCAGGCCGTTAATGGAATGTTAATTGGTCTAATGGGTTTCATGTCAACAAGTCCTAATGAGCTCCTTCCTAACGAGCTTGGTCTTTTTATTTCCAAGCCTATTTGTCAACACACTGGAGTTCAAGGCTCCAGACTGAGGGCCTTACCTGCAGGGTGTGGGGAGCTAGAGTTGAGAAGACAGAGGGTGTAGCTACTCTAGGGCTCCCCCATTCCTACCTCTTCAAAGGGTATCCTTCCATGCCCCTCACCCACCCAGCCCATGCTCCCAGCTTCACTCGGTTTGAGCTCTGGAAAATGGCATTTTTAGCTCCTTTTGATGATAGTATCAGTGACACAAATTATTTCTTCTTGGATGTCATTGTGGGGTTGAGAGTTGCATTAGGGTTTTTTTCCCTCCCCTCCTAGCTGTCATAAAATAAAGGTTTTCAACATTAAAAGCAATCTTTCGACGTGAGCCTCTCCTCCATGGGAAATTTCCCTGTGATAAATTGTTCTGGTGTGTCCTCCATTTGCAGTCTTGGCTGTGCTCCCTTGAGTGCCCTGGTGTCTGGTAACGGAGCGCTGGGGCCTCTGGACAGGGCGGGGCAGCCTCTCCCAGACAAATGCTCAAAATCCCTGGGCTGGGTGTCTGCAGCTCAGGCTTGCTGTTCCCCTCTGCACTCCCAAAGAAAGTGCAGGAAGGGTGCGTTTCCCCAAAGGGCTGGGCACCCAGAGATCACTTGAGGAGCTCCCTGTACCCCAGCTGCAGGGTCTCAGACAAGAGAAGTCAGATCCCCACATTCCTCTCCAGATGGTTCCATAGCCCCTCAGCTCCCAAGCCTAGCTGGTGGGGTTTCCCAAGGATGGAGTATTATATGTGTGGGTGCAGGAGGTGAAGAAAAGAACGTGGGCCCTGGGTCTCCCCAGCATCCAGTTACCAGAGGTTTCTCTGCCTGAGTGAGCAGAGAAGGAAACTTAAGCTCCTGATGAAAAGGCCTTCAGTTCTCTTGCAGGAGAAGCCCCAGGGGGCAATGGGGCAGTGGACTAGTGGCCTGTGGTGACCCCAGAGAGTCGGGGGAGGAGGAGGGGCAAAGGCCATCTGGGTCCTCAGAAAAAATTTCCTGAGTCCTCTGAGGCCGGTCTGGCCCTACCTCTGCAGCCCCACAGGCTCCAGACTGGGAAATCTCTCAGCCTCCTGGTGATTGTTTCTGGGTGCAGACTGCTCTTAACTACCCCTCCTTACTGCCAGGCAGGGCCGCCCTCGTGTCACTGCAAATATACTGGAGCCTTCTGGCACTACAACCCACGGAGGTTCACTTTTTTCAGCAAAGGAGCATCTGAGAATGGTCCCGGGAAGGGATCTGCCTTCAGGACCCATAGGCCAGAGTTCAGGAAAAGCTGAGCCTAACACATCCCAGAATTATTCCTATTTCCTTTCTTCCCTCAGGGGCCACACCCATTCGAATCTCTCAAAAGCTTTGATTCTGGAAGTTCTTTCTGCTGTTTCAAGAAGTCTTTCTTTTCTTTTTCCCCACCCTGCTCTGGAAGGAACCCTGTCACTCTGCTCTTGCTTTCCTTGGACGTTTACCATCTGCAGACAAAGACCCAGCCATGCGAGCAGGCACTGGTTCCCTGCCTGAAGGGACAGGCTCCCTCCAGGGCCCTTCTGAGCCTCTTTGTGAATCTGGGTCTGTGAGATGGGGCGACCCTGAGAGCTTCTGTCGTGTAGACATCCTGGTGGCCCATCTTCTGAACTAAGGCCACGGGGTGGGGTATAGGCAGCAGAGGCCGAGGGGAATTGCCTGCAGTCACATCTTCGGCATAGGAAAATACATCTTGCCACCAGAATCTCCATTTCCCTTTCCGCATTCCCACTGGACAGACTATCACCTCTCTCCAGTAACAGCACTTCTTGTAGAGAAGACCTTGCCTCCTTCCATCTGTCTGTGCCCCCCAGCACAGTTCTTTGCATGTAGTTGATATTTATCGGGTATTACTTGAATGAAAACCTAGCTTTCTAGTGCTTTCGAACGTGCACTTAACGTCAAAGCATCCCTGGTACTTGGGAGGCCGAGGTCAACCAGAGCTGATCTTTCCTCCTCTTCCTGAAAAAGAACCAACACACGCACACACACACACACACACACACACACACACACACACCCCACATGGACCTGGAGACCCTACCCTTTATTTAGGCAGTTCCAGAACACCCTCAAATTCCCACTGAATTCAGCCATGTAAACATTTTGGAAGACCCTGGCGAGGGTGTGGTGAGAGGGCATCAGCACCTACTCAGTCTCTGCCCTGAGGAGAGAAGAGGATGAAGAAAGAGGTCTGTGTGTCATGCTCACAAAGGTCTTTGTCTCATCAGCACCCTCCACCTGGGAGGACAGGTCCTGCACCCCACAGAGGTTCTTAGGGTCTCCATGCCCCACGATGAATAGTCCTCTATCAGGCAGCTTGCCCGCGGTTTCTAGCTCTGAATATTTCAGGGCATCTCCTGAGCTAAACGGCTCTCTGGGCATCCTGTTTCCTTGGGTGGCACTGCCAGGCTGTCTCCACTTACAGCAGTGTGTTCTGGTTCAAGAAGAAACACCGAGGACCAGTGGGCACAGCTCGCTTCCTGGTATTGGGCGGGGGTTGGGAGCCTAGTAGAGCAGACTGGGGTGTGGTGCGGGGGGACTGGGAACCTGGAGACTTGGGTTCCATTCTTGCTTCACTAACACCCTGCCCTCAAATATACACACACCCCTTCTCTTGGCCTCCATCTTTTTCTCTGTAAGAAGGGGAACAACCATGGGCTCTGACAGCTCCACTGGCCCCATATGCCTGTGATTCTACACTGAATGAAGGCTAAGGAAAGCCTTCCTTAGTAGAATGAGCAGGCACGTTCATAAGCCCACGGTCACAAACAAACACCCAGAAAACCCCGCAGGTGATGGGTGTTCACCCAGGCTTCCGATGTTGCTAGAAGACCTCCGGGTCACCCGGGCTGCTGCTTCCTCCAGTCTGAGGAAGGGACCAGCGAGCCACGTGCCTTCCCTCCACTAGGGGGTGTAGTGAGCACACTCAGGAGGGGGCAGAAAGGTGGGAACTGGAGCTGGAAGGGCGCTGGCTGAGGCCTCCTTGCCCTGAGGGTGCAGGTGGTTGCTTTGAAGACCCGGAACAGGGAACGCACCGTTGCCTTGTGGGTACTCGAATGGCCTCCAACCCCGCTGTGCTGCCACCAGCCAAGCTCCGACTCCCTTTCCTCCCTAACCCCTCACCCCCAACTGATGCCGAATGAAGCGTGGCTTCCTATAGGTTGTTTTACATCTGATTTGAATATCATTTCTTTCAAGGCAAATCTCACAGCAAGCCCCTCCCCACCTAGGCCCCTCCCAGCAGCTCCCATCTGTTCCCCTAAAGGGCTTTCAGTCCTTGCTGTGTCTGGTCAGTTCAGGTGGCCCAGCCTGAGAAGATGTCGACTGGCTGGTCGCCGGGCTCCCTGTGCTCAGTATTAACCTGCGGCCCCTTTCTCCTGCCACAGATCCTCGATGTGAATCAATCCCATGATGCAACATGCCTCCCCAGCCCCAGCTCTGACGATGATGGCCACGCAGAATGTCCCTCCCCCACCCTACCAGGACAGTCCACAGGTGAGTGTCCACCAACTGACAGGGGCGGTGTGTGGCCTTCCGGGGACAGAGGGCAGGGCCTGGTGCTCTCTGGGCTCTTCCTGTCAGACCTGGGGAGGCCTTTCTGGGGAGAGCCCAGCAAACAGACCCTGGAAGGGAGTCGTCGCATTTGACAAACACAAGATTCAGATCCTATCTGGGTAACTAACTGTCACCAGCATCTAGGACTGTTGCCTAGAGCGCTGAGTCACAGTCCTGTCACCACCTAACCCAACTTCCCACTCGAAGCAGACATCAGACAAGTGTTCCAAACCCCTCACTTGGGGAGATACAGGTCAATCGCGTCTGCCTTTGAGTGTTTGAGGAAACTTCTTAATTAGAGGCTCCTTCATACCCACTCCGCCTGTTCATGGGCACTGGAGCCCGTGTCCATCCTTCTCTGCCTGCCTACTGGAGAAATCTCCCTTCTCCTCAGGACCCGCTCGGCTTCTATCCGGGAAAAGGCCAGGCCTGTTTCTCTACGTCCCTCCAACCCTTCTCTCTTGTTCCTGGTTTCCACCCCTCAGCTCAGACACAGCTGCCCACCTCACCCCCCCCAAGTTCTTCTGAGACTCTCCCTGGTTGTGGCTCCTGTGGAAGGCAGCGCCTCTGTGCCATCTTCCGGTTGTCTCTTTTCCTCCTTCTGGAAGCCTGGCCCCGCTTTTGCGGGTTGAGCTCCTGCACTTCTTGAGCCGATCACTTCTAACCTTTGCTCCCCCGTGTGCACCTCCCCCCGCACTTCGTTTTTCTGAAACTCTGAGTTAGTTATGAGGCTGTGCTTTCACAGAAGCCTCCATTCTCTGGCCTTGACCTTCACGCTCTCATTTTCTCTACCCTGGTCTCACAAGTTAATCATAATTCAATAATTTTTATCGAGTATGTGTAATATGAAATGCAGCCAGCTAGAATATTCATTCATTCATTTAACGAATGTGCAGCGAGTGCCTCCTATGTGCCAGGCAGTCTTTCTCACTCCTTCCAGCGGCGTCTTTGCCCTGCCCTCAGATCCCTCCTCATTAGGCATTTCAAATACAGCTGTTCTCATGGACAACGTGAAAGACCTGTGTGTGATGAGAAGGATATTAAGTTGCAGACACAGGATGGGCAGACGTTTGCTCACATTAGGTCCTCTGGCCCTGACCGTCAGCCTAGTGTGAGCATATAGTGACTGCTCTATCCATCCCCCATGAAATTACACTTTACAGAGTGTCCAGCACACAGACCACCACTGACTCCTCAGCCTGTGAAAGTCCAAAAGCACTTGTCATTCACCAACCTTCAAACACAAGTCCTTTGGTCCCTACCCCTACTCCTGCATATCAACTCCATGTTCCTTCCTAGGCTCTCCCCAGGCTACGCTCATACCCAGCAAACCGTCTGCCCATGTCAGTAACTTTCCTCCAATGACCACAGGTTGGACTTGGCACTGACATGGTTCTGCTATTTGAAAACTTCCACATGAGCGATAGGAATGACGGGCCCTTTCCTTCTACAGTCAAAATGAAGAACAGGAGGCCTGGGAACCCGGAGGCCACAGTGGGAACAACCATTATTCTTCTCAGTAGACACAGACCCATGCCTTTATCTGCTCAGGCAGTGGTGGGTACCTGAAGTGTTGACGAAAAGGCAGGAACTTTTGTTCTGTTTCTCTTGTAGCTTAATGCTGCCCTCCACGCTCCCCAGGAGGACTGGGAGCGGCAATGGGATACTTCCTACATTTAGCAGGCTGCGGGCACAAAGGGACAGACTGGGATGGGGCCAAGAGGCCAGAGAGTACTGGATTGGCACAGCTGGCAGCTGCTGCCCCCTACCCCACTTCATTCTGCTGCCTGGGCAGCTGGGAAAAGTTTGGGTTTGATGGAGATTAGCAGGAGAGCTGCAGGAAGGGCCTGTGTTGTCCAAGAATGCTGATCCGGGTGTAGTTAAGTAGAGGAGCCTAATTTAATTCTCAGCATACAGCTGAGCATTAATACAGCCCAGCTGCCGAGGGAGGGAGTGGACGTGGGGCTGCAGCTCCAAAGCACTGGGCTCCCAGAAGCCACCATTGATCTGCTCTAGCCTTTTGGGGAAGGAAGGGAGGCTCCAGTTCCCCACCTAGGACCTCAGAGCAAAAGCCCAAGGCAAGGGCTGTGTCAAGACTCTCCTCTCTGAAGAGCCACTAGTGC
>NW_011888911.1:2890669-2905454 GCF_000151845.1 Pteropus vampyrus | reverse complement strand
GTGTGAATTCCTTCTCACGCTGCTTCCGTTCTTCTCCATCTCTGCCACAGCCTGGCCACCTGCCACCTGGACTCTCACAACCCCCTCCTCCCACTGCCCAGCGCCCCACTGATCCTACAGAACTCTCGAAGTTACTATGTTCTCTGAAGTTGCTCCCCCTCCCAGCAAGTGTCACTCCAGTCCCCTCCCAGAATCTTCGTGGTAACACAGCAGCCCTCTCACTTCTTCTAGGCATACACCCTTCACTCACGTACTCTCTCTCCACCTCTGAAGTGTCCTTCACCTTCTCCCATTTCCTGTAACAGTCCACATGCAATATCACCCACCAAGTAAAGTTCTTTCTTCGGTACCTCCACCAGCAATTTCAGAAAACCCTCTGAATTTACTAGTTTCTCTACCCTCACCTTATCCACACACTGAAAACTCTTGCAATCAGCACCCCCCACTCTTTCTCAAATACAGACACATATATAGCTTTCCACAAATATTCTTGCCCTTGGCTTATAGGAAAACAAATATTGTATCTGGTCTAGTCGTGTACATATTCAGAGTTCTGCCTGCCTCTGTCTGCTTGTCCCCAGCACGCCAGGCTGCGTGAAAACAGAAATCCTGGCGGGTCCTGGTCTGACCCACGAGGCACAGCCCCTATGAATGAGGGCACTCAATGAACAGTTTAGGAACCAGTTGATATGTAGGTATCTAGGTGCTTATGTATTCTGAATTGATGATGGGCGCTGTTAAAAGGGTTTGGCAATTCACCAAGGGTGCAGCCTCATTATTGACCAGAGGGAGGCAGGACAGGCAGTCAGAACTCTCAGTCCAGGAACAGTGTGGAAAGCTCACGAAGGAAGCCATGTACTTCCTTAGGACCTTTTGGCCAAAGCTGTGTTCCTCCACCCCCACCATCCACTCGCAACCCTTGGAGTGAGGAGAATGGTGTTCAGGACCCCAGGAAACTCTGCTTGGAGATCTGAGGTCGAGGTGATGCTATCTAACCTCTCCTGCCAGCGGAAGGCTAAGCCAGGCCAGCCATGTCAGGGACGCCAGACCTGGCTCTCTGTCCCTCCGAGTACCTTCTTTCCCTCTCTGTTCCAGCACCATTCCCACATGGGTGGGGCCAGGGGAGCAGTCATCCCAGGGAAGTTGGACCTTTGATCAGTCATCGGGGTCCCCATCTGGTTTCATTAACTGGAGGCAGAGGGGTTGGCTGGGGCTCCTGGCTGTGAATGTCTCTGTCCAGGCCATGCAGCTGTGACGGGTAGAAGAGAAGCGGGTTCAGATGTTTTCACACTTTACATTCCTCTCATCTCTTTAAGGGCTGGAGCCCCCTGCCTTGCAGGACCTTCTGCTCAGCTGCCTGTGAAACTCATTCGCTTTGCAGCAATGGAGTTAATTCAGCAGCTTTGAAAGTCCTCCTAAGCCTTTTCTGTGGCTGTGATTGACGGCTCCCCGTGCCCCTGGGGGCAGCACCCCAGGAACCATATGGGCGACCTGTCTGCCCTTGCTTTGACACATCCAAACGACTCTTCTCTTTCCCTTTTATTTTCTGCTGGGTCTTTCTTCTCTGTGCACAGTGACCTTTCTCCCTGGCCACTTGGGCCACCCATGTCTATAAACTGGACACATCCCTGAACTCCAACTCACTCAAGACCCGGAGTCCTCATGTATAAAAGGCAGAGCGGCCTCAGGTCCCACCGCGGGGCCTTTATGTCTACACTTAGGAGACAGCGGGCCAGCAACAAGGCTTGTGAACAAACACTCACTCTAATGGCCTTGTCCAGGTTTTTTATTTGATGAACTTGCTACCTGAATTCTGATATTTACCCAAATAACAGAGATTTTATCGCCTATCCTCATGCCTCCAAGCAGGATGAGTGCCCTGAACAGCTACAAAAATAGTTAATGGCCCAAGTATACAAAGCTTAAAATAAATCAGGGAACAGGTGATCAAGTAGCTGGGGCTGAGGAGCACTGGGACTTGCTCTGCCTCCCTCCCCGGGAGATCTTCTAGGAGCTTTGGTGTCTGCATGGCCCAGGGGGAGGGGAGTGGGTGAGTAGGGGCCCAAGGGTGCTCGTTCTTGGAGTTTGTGAACTGCAGGAGGAAGAGTATAGGATGACTCGACATAGTAGAAATCGAAGAATCCTAGGCCTTGTCCAAGCCACGCTGCTGATGAATTATATAAACTTAGGCGAGTAATTTCAGTACTCTTTCTTTCATTCACTCATCTATTCAATAAATATCGAGTGCTTTCTGTGGCCTTGAAAACCTTGCGCTGTGTCCTGGGGGGAACAAAATTAATGGTTCCTGCCCTAATGGAGCTTATAGTCCATTTGGGGCCTTAGTTTCTGCATCAGGATAATGGGAATCACTTCTGTCCTCCCTGCCTCACAGGATTGTTGAGAGTGTGGGTGTGAAAAGTAGAGTGTGTTTCTGGCCTCTTTTCACCCATCTTTATCCAGCAGCCAAAATTGGGTTGAACTTTATTTACTCTACTTTTCATTAGGAACACAATAGGCATATCAAATATGTGTTCCTAGCTGTGCACACCCCCTTACACGCACACACGCTTACACACGCACTCACACATACTCAGACGCTGTGATTCTGATGTGCCCCCTAAAGGGCCTCCTGGAAATCACTGGTTTAGGACTATCATACAAGTGAGGGGTCTCCTAGAAATGGATGGAAGGACGGGGAGCAGACAGTTCCCAGGAAAGTGCACAAATCTGGGACATGAAAGACTCAGATCCAAGTTCACAGCCTTCCTCCAATTAGCCACATGTCAGTAACACCCCAGAAGTGCAGGCAGGGCCAGTGAACATTTTACAAGCCTCGTTCGTAAACCACTGCCTACAAATCCTTTTAAAATTAATTAATTAGTTAAGACCCTCATGTTACACCACTAAATAAATTTTCTGTAGTCTGTTCTATCCAGTTGGCTCTGGAATCAGAATGTAGGTGACCCAGGCCCGCTCTTCCAGGAGGCTCTTAGTGCTAAATTGGGCTGCCCTGGCCCTGTTGCCAGCCCTCCCTCTTCCTGTGCTGACTGAATAGGGAATATTTGGAGGAGCCCTCCCTGACCCCTCCCCTTTTTGGATCTCTGAGCCTTTTGACACATCGCTCAGGCCACTCCTCATACGGGTCAGTCATTCAGTCATTTAACCAACATACTGGGAGCCCACCATGAGCAAACATGGTAATGGGAGCTGGAAAACCTGTCCACCAGGGAGACAGACAGATAAGGGCTGGCAGCGTTATAGGCGTTAAGGTTAATGCATACACGATGAGACAGGGATCGTGGCTACCTGGGTCTGCGGGGTGTGCAGAATTGGGAAGGCTTCCTGGGTTAGGGTTAGTTGAGAGAGGAACAGGCTTACACATGGCCAGGAGGGAGGCAGGGCTGGAACGTGGACATTTCCTGCAGAGACAGCTGTCAGAGCAGAGGCACAAAGATGTAAATCATCAAGCATGTTCAGGCAACCCTATCCAGTGGGGTCTGATGGGGTGCAACAGAGGGGAGGGGTGCTGTACCGGAGACAAGGCCAGGGTCGGTGAGCAGGCCCGAGCCTGGGGTGCTTGCGGGCTGTGTCTTTGCCCCCGAACGAACACTGGCTGTGCCTCCTGCTGCCTCCCACCTGTTCAGGCTAAACCTCATATTTACCAAATGACTTCAAGTCCTGACCTCCTCCCAAGTCCTTGGACTCTCTCCTAGTTGAGGGGAAACCAGATCTCGCCCTGCCAGCTTGTCCTGGCACTTCAGGGAGTGCCAGCTCCTGGACAAGCCCAGCGCGGCCCCTAGTGGGCCAGGCCCGGGCAGCTCCCATGTTCCATGGCCTGGCAGGGTAGGCACTGAGGATGGACAGCTCTCTTCCTGCCCGGGTCAGGTGGAGGGCTCAGGAGAGGGGTGTCTGCTTAGGAGAACATACTGAGACGGTGCAGGCCTAGGTTGTCCAGGGCTTGCAGAAAGGACCCCATGAGAGGTTGGTGGGCATCAAGTCACACAGAGCAAGACCATCTGTGGGGGAAGAGTGTATGTAGGGGAACATAGGAGCATGGGTGCTAGCGTGTCTTAGGCAGGGCGTGGGGTTGGATTCAGAAAGGAAGCACCCACCGCGTGCAATGTACCCTCACATATGCGCTCATGTAGCCCTGGGAAGATTTATTAGCAGCTCCGTTTTTACCTGATAGAGAAACTGAGGCTCAGGGGAGCTGAGTCTCTTGCCCAAGGTGACTTAGCTGGTGATGAGTAACATCACCTTCTGCGATACCTCAGTCCCCTCTCCTGGGTGCTTACAGGCAAGTAGTTTCCTTTGGCAGGGGCAGGATTCCCAGGGCAGCCCACGTAACAGAAGCAAAAGTGGCAGCCGCGAACGTGGGCTGCAGGTTGTATGGGTTATGCTAATGTACCCACCATATGCCGAGTAGCTTCTAAGTGCCAGCTGCTTTGCATACGTTATCTCATTTACTTCTAACAACCCTGTACCTTAGGTATTATTACAGCCATTGAATAGTTGAGGACCTCAGATCAGAAAAGTTGAATAACTTGCCCAAGTCACACAGGTGGAGAGTCCAGTCCATTAGATGCTCCTGCCAGTGTTTCATGCTGTGTCCGATTGTCTCCAGCTCTGGGCTGGATGCCACCACTCCGCATAAGTCAGGGACTGTGATTTCTCTTGTGGCCCAAGGCATTTGGGGTCAAGAAGGTAAATCTGCAGCTAAAAAGGTATCATTGATAGGAAGGCCTGCCTACTCCCACCGGTCATCCTTGCACTCAACAAATATTCGAACATTCTCTGTATCACACACTGGGGCTGTAGCAGAAAACAGGAAAGACAGGTCCCTGCCCTCCAGGGTCCACAGTCTAGTGGTTGAGAGAGGCAAGAAAGCAGACATGGCTAAAAAGTGTGTTCGGAGCCATGGAAACCCAGAGCAGGGGGCCTGACTTGTCCCTGATGCTCAGCTAGCGCCCACCGAAGGAGACAGTGGTGGGAGTTAGGAAGCACCATGGCCATTTCACAGCTGAGCAGACTGAGCCCTAACAGGTCAAGTTACACATCCAAGGTTACCTAACAGTGAGTGGCAAATGCAGGACTCAGTTCTATCTGATGCCAGTGTCTCCTGCAAACTACCCAGTGGGATGCTAGAAAGACCCTGGTGTCATCCCCATTCTGAGCCACCTGTTCCTACCTCCCATGAGCAAAAGAGAGGTACTCTGAATGGCAGCTGGCAACAGGCGGTGGCCAACCATGATCAGTGCTGGGCACGCCGAAGGGTTGGGTTTCTCAAGCCTTAGGTCTCTGGCTCCTCCGCAGCCTCCAAGGGAAGTGAACCATCTTCAATTAATAAACCACCCATGACTTCCTACTTGGGTTCTGCACAGGACTATTGCTGGCATGACCAGTGTTTGGAGGAATTGACTTGAACTTATATTGGAGCGGTATTTTGGGGGGTGAGGAGAAGCTGGGCCCACAGTGAGGATAGGGTGAACTAGACGGAGACCTCAGAGTGTGTGCTGGGAAACAAAGCTTCATTTTGATTCTAGAGAATCAATTCCTCTCTGCCCTCTTTTTCACTCAGGGGGAAAAAAAATCTTCCCATTCTTCCTTTCAAAGGAAAATAATTACATACAATGATTCACACTGTGATTTAGTCAGAAAGCCCTTGGTTCTCGCCCCAACCTTTGCACAAACTGTCTGTGATCTCTAGCAGTTTCTTCACCTCGGTGGGCTTCTGTTTTCTCACGTGTAGAATGGGGATCATACAAACCTATTGCATAGGATTATTGTGGAGCATGAAAGCCTACAGAGATATTTTATTAACTCGTTAGAACAGAATGTGCTCCCTCTCCCCTTATGATTGGGAAAAAGTGATGCTTAACAGAAACGAAAGCATCCGTGGGACATGCCGGTGTCAGCAAGGGCAAATGAGGCAGGCAGGTAAGTGTGCTCCCCAGGGTCTCCCGAATCACACTTTGAGCTTCTCCTGTTCATTTCCGTGGTCAGACTAAACTGTCAGAGTGGCTGGATTTCTCAGCCCCTCCAGATTTTGTATTCCTACACACACAGCTTACAACCCCAAACTCTTCCCACTTAATTTTAGGACGGGGATGGTCGAGACCTTTCATGTCAAGGTGTCACAAACCAAGATCGGGCAGGACCCTGTAGCTCCCAGCTTAAGGCAGGGCCAGTTCCAGCCAGATGAAAGAGAAGTCCAGAGGTTGTGTCACCTGTGGAGGCAAGAGTGTGGAGTGGTGACCCAGGGTCTTTGCCTGAAGAAAGGACCCTGTGCAAGTTCTGGACCCAGCCCCACAGCTCACAGCAGTGGCCTTCTAGTGAATGCTGCCACCCTCCCCTTCCACTCGTCATCATCCTGTTCTCTTGATTAATCCTCACAGCCTCACAGGGAGCTGGTGTTAGACCCGCATTTTACAGATAAAGAAACCAAGCGTCCAAAAGCTCAGGGAAGTTACCCCAAACCATACAGCTAATAATTATCAGAGGAGCATCAAACCTAGGGCCTGGGTCCCTTGCTCCTTTCACTCTCCAAGGCTTCTCTGATCTTCCAGAAAGCTCTCCAGACTCCATTCAAGTTTGCCTCTCCTCTGTGCCTCATTCCCCTACTTGAAAAAGGTCCTCCTCCCCTCTCCGTGATCCGTACCGTACCCTGTCCCCAGTCTACTGCCTTTGCAGGGTTTCCAGAGAGCACTGAGGTCTCCTTAGAGGAAGGCTCGGAGTCTGGATCCGCCAGTTCTGGGATTAGTTGCGAACACACCAGATGGCCTTATGGCACGTACGGCTAATGTTTAGTTTCTTTGTGTGCCAGATCGAGGAGAATTGGAGAAAAAGCCTGACCTCAGTGGTGTACTAGTAAATATTTAACAAGCAGATCTCTGGGTGGAGATTGAGGAGAGGCCCTGATGTGCAGCATTGGCTAATTTCCGTGCTGTAAATGCTCCCACCATGGCCAATTTCGATATGTGATATCACTCAGCTTACAAAATTCCTGAAAATTTAAATTGGCTTCCACAGGCCAGAACCAGGGAGCTCCAATCCATCATTTAAGGGTCATACCCTGTCCTGGTCCATCTGGTCTGTCCCCCTGCTCCTGATCGTCAGACAATACTGCCCAGTAACCTCACCCCAAAGCCTCGTTGCAAGTCACCCTCATCCCCTGCGGACAGCTGCGGGGCTCTCTCTTTGCTCTTCAGCTCTTGGGGAAACAAGTGTCTCCGGCTAGAAAAAGAATTCTATTTGGAGATAAACACTCGTTCTTCAAACCTGGAGGAAATGCAGAGGTTGCCAAATCGGCCCCCAGGAGCTAAATAAATTTAAATCACCTTTCTGCTCAGACCAGTTCAGCTCTGCTCTCTTCTCCCTCATCCCCACTCAGAGCCCCAGTAACAGCCTCTCAGCAGGGGCCCCTTGGGATGCTGGTAAGTGAGGGCCTTTGCTTACACTTTTATTCCGAGCTTTCTTCTGTTACTCAGCAGGGCTCTCCCTACCCCCACCTTCCCTGAAGTCCTGCATAGAGAGGGACTGAGGGGAAACCGAGTGCCTCCCCTCAGTCCTCTCTCCTAGAAGTCCCTCTTCGTGGGAGCCCCTTCAAAGAAGCGAGGAAATTTGCCCTTCATGGGCAGACCAGAGCACACTAGCCTACCCCGTATTTCACCCATAAACGGGCTGTGCAGACGTAGATGTGCCTTACTTTAGGAGAGAAGCATATTCTGGAAATCTCGGGTTTAATAACAACCACCACCCCTCCACCTGGGGAGCACGTCAGAGTTTCCAAAATACTTTTATATACTGTGCATCATCTACTCCTAGCCTCCCGCCAACCCTGTGTGGTAGGTAGTGATTATTAAAGCCCCCTCATGGCGTCCGAGCCCGTTGGTGATGAAAGGGACTTCAGATGTCACCTAACCCAGCTAC
This sequence comes from Pteropus vampyrus, assembly GCF_000151845.1. NCBI lineage: Eukaryota > Metazoa > Chordata > Mammalia > Chiroptera > Pteropodidae > Pteropus > Pteropus vampyrus. Next base: position 2,897,525 of record NW_011888911.1, on the reverse strand, counting down.
CCAACTAAAGAGCTTCCATCCCCTACACAGAGGCCCAGTGGATCGGTCTCTGCTTGGCCCCTTCGATGGTGGAGACTCACCACCTCCTGGAGGCAGCCCATTCCAGCCTCGGAGAGCCCCGAGGCTTGGGCATGTATTTGGATGGAGCACAAATCCGTCTCCATGTTACATAGATTTAATGCAGTTTGTAGTTCGACCCTTCAAGGCACACAGAACAGGACTGATAGAATCGAATCTTCATTCAAATGTTTGAAGGGGGCTCACACGTCTCTCCATCTCCTCACTCCTGTGAGTCTTTTTCTCACATATTGCAGATTCCTTCGGATATTCCTCCTGTGACGTGGAGTGGAATCCCTTCGCCGGGCCAGTCAGCACTCCTCTGAATGTCCCAGCACAGTGCTGGGGGAGGAGGACTAGAAGCTATGTGTGAGCTTTGCTTCTGTTACTTCATCCTCAGATAGCTTTAGTTTAGGTCATTTTTTTTTGGACAGACACATTACACTTTGGATGTATTGAGCCTGCTGTCAACTAAAATCTTGCTGCTAAACTGTGAACTGTGTCTCTCTCTCCCCTGTTCTTCACTTATTGATTTTTTTTTTTTTTTTTGGCCGAAGAGTTAGAAGTGTTAAATTCCGACTTATTAGATGAAAATGAATCTTATTAGACTTAGCATGTGGCCAACATCTGTAAAGATCTTTTGGATCCTAGTTTCCTGTCACCCACAAAGTTGCTGAACATAACTTAGGGCGCACTCTAAATCGCTGATAGAAATATTGAAGAAGAGGGCCGAGGAGAAAGCACGTGGCCCTGTCCCAGCAGCCTGCATCAAGCGGACGTCTACCCTTTGATTGTCATCCTCTGGGGGAAGCTGACTAATCCACACACTGGTCTACCATGTCTCTCCCGTGTTTTCCACAAGAATATCGTGGGAGGTGCGGTGCTGAGGTCACTTACACCACTCACGCCTGCCACATCTCCTGATCTGCCAGCTTAGTATTCATGTTCAATCCAGATATTGAGCTCTATCACAGAAGGCACTCGGCCTCGTGACCCCAGCACCTGGCACAGTGCCCAGCACATGGCAAGGACTTGAGAAGCATTTGAAGACATAATCGGTCGCATTTGTGAATGAAAGGAACTGACCCAGATCAATGTGAACATCAGCGATATTTAGTTTTCGAGTCCACCTTCTTCCTGTATTTTGAAAATTGGAACATTCATTTTTAATTTCTTCCTTATAGCACCTCTTTAATACTCATGAATCCTAAAAGGTCACTAATTTGCTTACTGACGAGAAAATAGGAACTTGGGAAAGTTAAGGGATTGGCCCAAGGTCAAAAGCTTATGACAAGAGACAGTAGGATTCATGCAATCGTCTGCTGGCTTCGAGGTACCATCATGTATGTGCACCGACTTTGGGAAAGTTCTCCCAGCTCAGCGGCATAGATATTTCATCCCAACAAAATACGATGGGGAAACGGTATAGTAAAGCAGGTATATTTCTTTTAGAGTCTCAATCTCATTCACTGTCCATCATTCGTTAATTCAATTCACAGATGCAACAGATATTTATTGAGCATCTACTAGTGCCAGGGTTTTCTGGGCCCTAGGAAAATAACTGTTAATCAAGCCCTCTCTGAGCTTAAATTTTAGCTGGAAGCGGGAGAGAAAATTACCAAGCAAGTAGATATATAACATATGGTATGGCAAGATCTGTGAAATAAGGCAGAGCAAGGGGACCGCAAGGGGCGAAGGGGCTCTATTTTACTCTGAAGATGTGGCATCTGAGCAGAGACTATAAGTGAAGAGAATGAGAGAATACATGTCTTGGGAATATCAGCACCAGCAATACTGTGGTGTATTCATGGAAGAACAATGTTTTTTCTTCCGGAAGGCAGGAACCTAGATCATCTGATGAGCTTTCCATGCTAGGAAATATTTGATTCTTTCAAGGTATATTTATTCATTTATCCACTCATTAATTTTGTCAACAAATACTAAGCATCTACTCTGTGTCAACTGAGTGCTGGGGGTGAAGATGTGAACAAAGCTTTAGTGCAGGATGCAGACGTGTCTGGAGCTCGACAGCACAGGGGTAAGAGCCGTCATGGGCTATGGACAGGCTGGAAGAAGAGAATGGTTGAGGCATGTCAGCGTTCATGACATTTTCAGGTTCCATTTGACTAAAGGAAATATAACAGAAGCATTAAATGGTGGTTAATGATAGTTATCAAAAATTTTAAAGCTGTTTAACCATTCCTTTAAATCAAATCTTATACTGAAAGTTCAATACATAATATTAAAAGGAATTGCTCTGATTATAACAAAATTCGGGCCCTGGAGACACCTTCTGAAACTTGTAACAGGATGAAAACTGCTGCTCTAAATATTTGTTATGGTTAAGAACGGAAATCTGTCCATCGTCCACTAAAATCCGCTTATCTTCAGGTACCCAGGTAAACCAAATTTGGAGAACCGTTCAGTTATTAATCAAAACAATTAAAACAGTCACCTCTGGCTTGCATTAAATGGAATAAACCTCTGCCCGAATGAGAACTGATTCAGCTGTTTTTTTCCTCCTCCTTAGTCATCGAATCGAACTGAACACTGCCCAGTCCAGCCCAGATGATTCACAAGTACAGTTTAAAGGCCTCACCATTTTGTTTTTCTCTGTTTCTGGACAGAGGGCACTGTCTTAGTTTGCACTGAGAATCGTCTCTTTGGAAGTGTGTTGGTGCACCACCTGGCTTCGAATAGTCCGAAATTGTTCTCTAGAACGTTCTCATTTGAAGAAAGTCCTGCTTTCTTTCCACTGTAATGCATAAACAAACGGACGCTCATTATACACTCACGATTCTCTCGCACACATTCCCCTACCCGCCCACACACCATAAGCCAAGGCAGACCTCACAAATCCAGCTGAGGAGCCAGCTGTCATGGACACACTAACCCACCGCCTCTTCTTTCTTCTCTCTACAGATGACGGCAACTGCTCAGGCCCCCTCTAAGGCCCAGGCTGTCCACATCTCCGCACCCTCAGCTGCTGCCAGCACTCCCGTGCCCAGTGCCCCCATTGACCCCCAGGCCCAGCTGGAGGCTGACAAGCGAGCTGTGTACAGGTAGGAGATGCTACAGCAGTGCTGAGAAGCCCCCAGCCAGCCTCAGGCCCAGCTCAGCCCTGAGAGATGAGGTTGCAGGCCAGTGGGTGGGCTCATCAAAGACAATGGCCAACAGCTGCTCCCTTCGCAGCCTTCTCTCTCAAATCAATCCAGAGATCCCTCAGCTGGCCACTATGGATTGATGCTAGCTTCCTGGAATTGTCTAGTGAGGGATATGAGAGCCTGGGCAGCATCTTTTAGGAGGAGCCCTTCCACATCCCAGATGGAGAGATAATGAGCCAGAAACCATCAGCTCAGCAAACAGGCAGCTACCCGGGGATTCCCCTTGCCCTGTCCCATTGTTGCCTTCACTCCAGCAAGAGCACTGGACATCTGATTGCACCATCTAGGACTCGGTATTACGCAAACCTTAGCATGCCTAAAAATCATTAGGAGAGCTTGTTAAAACGCATGGTTTTAGGGTCCATGCTCAGAAATGCTTAATCAGTAGGTCAAGCTATAGGAAGAGGAATACAAACTTTAAAGAACGTTCCAGGTTATTTAATCTAATGCAGCTGGTCCTTGGACCACATTTTGATTCACGGTAGTCTTGGGTTTTAGCAACAGGTGTCGCGTGCAGCTGTGTAGGTTCTGGCACATTCCCCAGATGGGGAGTTTGCCGATAGCAGGCACTTGGCTCATCTTTCTCTGCACTAGTCCATGCACCCAGAGCTGGGATCTGAATGGTCCACAGGGTGGGAGGGGCTCATGGAAATTCCTGTCTGTCTGTGTATGTGGCTGGGAAGAAGGTAGAGTCATCTGAGCGCAGGCCTGAATGAGGCTCCAGCAGGGACTGTGCTGTCGTTTGTCCAGAGCCACTAAGAGGAGGTGCCTGAATCACACTCAGTACTGACCCTCGCTGGAGGCTGGACCCTTGCTCACCTTCTCTGTGCGAGCATAGATGTTCACATGTACCAGTGAACACAGCTTACCTCTGGCTGAGCACACACTGTAGCAGGTACTCATGGCAGTAACATGTGGAACGGGCCACCGAGGGTAGGTAGGGAAAAGATTGATTTCTTCCTCTCCCTCACCCCCCACAGTGACAGCGCCTTATGGTAATGGTGGTGATTATTGTTGTTATTATCATTGTCGTAAGGGCATTATTTTTAGTTACTCAGATGAGCTGAATGCCTCTAATGCCAACAGTTAAGTCCGGAGGAGTGGGCTCTGACCCATAGATCCTGGCATGAGGATGCTTCCCAGATCTGGAGGGAGGATAAATCACAGTGCCTGGCCCCCTGCCCAATGCACAGGCCTGGTCCAGCTGCTTGCAGGCAGTGAGCTCTTCCTTGGGCCCCCAAGAATGCCAGGATCTGGTCACAGTTTTGTCAGAGAGCCTCTAAGGTGGGGGAGGGGCAAACCAGCCCAGTATGGGACTGGGCACTCCTGCCCTCCCACCCCTCCTTCCTTCACACTCCTTCATCGAACGCTTACAATTAGTATGTGGAGACACTGGCTGGAATCCAGGGGAAGGAAAGTAAACCTATAAAGCGCACGGGCTCTTCCCTGTCTCTCCAAACAAGAAACCAACACAGTGTGGGCAGTGTTTTAACAGAGAAGGCTTTACAGAAGAGGCACTACTCGAGTTTGATCTTGAAGGCTAGTAAGGAGAATGGGTAGAGTAGGACCTTCCGGGCAGACTAGAACCTGAGGTGTTTCAAGAATGGCCAGGAGCCAGAGCGGCTGGGTGTGGGGAGATGTGGTTGCAAGCACCTGTAATTAACCTGTGGTGCTTCTGTGTGTGGGTGTAAGAAGGGAAAGGAGAATAACATGGCCTCTGGAAACTGCCTGATGGTCTGATGACTTGGGGGTACGGCCATTATACTCCATTTAGATCACTGCTATTCAAAGCACAGTCCATGGCGAACAGCATTGTGCCACCTGGGAGCTAATTAGAAATGCAGACTCTCGGGCCTTACTCAGACCTAAGGATTCATGATCTGCAGTTTAACAAGATCCCAGGTGATGCATACGCACACTAGAGACTAATCCCAGGCACCTTCTGAGATTCCTGGGCTCAGGGACTGGAGCCGAGCACAGATCAGAGTCTAGAGAACCCCACCACCACCACCACCACCAGATTAATGTGTGACAAAAAGCTTCCAGAAACTGAGGCTTGAGTCCTGCTTCTGTATATGAGTCTCTGAACTTTAGTATCATGATAGAACCTCGTAGGTATGTTTGGTAAGAATTCTGGAGACGGCCCATGTAAGCCCCTGGCACTATGTCTGGCACAATGCAGAGGGGTCCCCGTGTTCCTACCAACGGGCTCCATAGCCCTTGCCAAGATCCCAGGCTGCTTCCCCACCCAGGCCACACAGGAGAGGCAGGCCATCTCCCACGTGGGCGCTGTTTATCAGGACTTCTCTTACTCCTGTCTGCCTTCACACCCGATCTTTACCTTCTCCCAGCAGCCTGACCACCCTACAGCCCTTGGTGTTTGCCCAGGATATCTCTGCGGGTCACCACCAACTGTCCAGCCAAACATGGCTGCCCAGCTTCTCTTCTCTGCAGCCCTTCCTGCCTGCCTCCTGTCCCAGGGTTGTCTCCCTTAACCACACCTCTCCCATTAGTACCAGCTGCCCTCTCTACAGCCCTTGTGAGATGACAGGGAGAGAGCTCAGCCTCCTGTAGGGTCGGGTAATTTTAATTAGATTTGCCTGCCTGGGGCAGCCCGGCTGCTCCAAAGCACTTCAGGGAGTCTGCATTTCATGTCAATAAATGTAACAAAACCCTTTCAATTCAGACTAGTGCCCACACTGACTTTTGGGAGCCCCCACCACGGCCCCTCCCAGACCCACAGATAAAGAGAGGGTGGGGGAAGCCCCTCCCTGCCTAGGCCCCTACAGGGTGGCAGAGGGGCGGTGTGACAAAAGGGAGAGGTGCCTGTGAGTGAGAGAGCCTGCCAGTGCCCCTGAGGTTTTATTTGTGTATGAGGATGTGTTAATGAAATGTACAGGTTCCTTCTGATGTGGACACTGTGTATGTGGTGGTGGTGGGGTGGGGAGAGCGGGGGGAGGCGGAGGGGAGGCCGAATCTGTCTTTAATTGGATCATACCAGAGCATCATCTGGACTAATCAGCAAGGCAGCCAGGAGTCCTGCTCAGATTAATGACTGCAGTCTAATCTGAGCAGATCCCGTGATTGGATGCACATCGCGGGTAATTGTGTTCGTGGCCCAGGAGCAATACTGAGAGAGGGTCTGAGGAGGAGGCCCCCATGCAGTGGGGACCGCAGGCTTGGATCCACTCAGTTCTCTCCTTCCTTAGCTTCCACCTCAACCCCAGGGTTTTCCCCACCAAGAAGTTAAAATGTAGCTTGGACCACAGCGCCCCATCTCTCCGTGCTGGTGGACAGCGTTGGGTGCTGTCTGGGACTTGGCGGTTAGGTTGCCAGCAGCTCAGAATCACGGCCAAGAGGGTGAGGTTAATCCAGCTTTCACTCTCCCTCCTCCCCTCCAGTCTCCTTCCTTCCCCTTTGAAGTGAGTGGGTTCCCATGGAAACAGTGATGTCCTGGGGAGCAGAAAAGTGGCAGGGAGCTCTGCCTGGCCAGGTGCAAGTGGGGGAGGAAGTCGGCTTTGCTGAGACTGCTCTGAGGCCAGTTGGTTCTTATCCCTAAGACTCAAAACCTCTCTGAGAACCCAGGAAGTGGACTGCCTGGTGCTGAAGAAGTTACCTGTTATTGATGGGAAATG
>NW_011888911.1:2888803-2889459 GCF_000151845.1 Pteropus vampyrus | reverse complement strand
GGCCAGGTGCAAGTGGGGGAGGAAGTCGGCTTTGCCGAGACTGCTCTGAGGCCAGTTGGTTCTTATCCCTAAGACTCAAAACCTCTCTGAGAACCAGGAAGTGGACTGCCTGGTGCTGAAGAAGTTACCTGTTATTGATGGGAAATGCTGGAGGCATGAACATTGAGAAAATAGTGGGGCAGTTGTGTTTTGCTTCCCCACTAAAAATGCTGGAGAATTGAGCTGTGGATCAAGGGGAGAGGGTGAATGGCAACTGCACCTATACAGCTGACCCTTGAACAGCTCCGGGGTTTAGAGGCGTTGAGACCTCTGTGCAGTCAAACACCCAAGAATAACTTTTGACTCCCCCAAAACATAACTACAGTCAGCCCTTTGCATCTGCAGTTCAACCAACTGTGGATGGAAAACAGTTCTTTTTGACCCTTTGTTGGGGAACTGGGATTGGGAATGTAAAAAATAGTGTTTTTGATCCATGGTTGGTTGAATTGCGAATAAGAAACATGAGTATACGGAGGGCCAACTGTATTTATTGAGAAATAAATAAATGTCCAACAGTATAACTAGGCCTGGGCAGTTCAAGGGTCAACTGTATTTCTTCTTTGTGGCATTACTCACAATTGAATTAATTGTGTTAACACATTATTTCTGTTTCTCCC
>NW_011888911.1:2873670-2887548 GCF_000151845.1 Pteropus vampyrus | reverse complement strand
CTCTTGTTTTCTTAACTGTGAAAAAGAAAATAGTAATAACGAGACTAAAATTAGATCATATATGATAATACCTGACACACAGATCGGTGTTTGCTAGGTAGACTGGGGCAGGCTAGGGTGGGGTGGGGTGTTTTAAACGTGAGCCAGCGTGTGTCCCTGTGGCCTGCTTGGGATGTGAAGGCGGCTGGTGCATCAGGAAGGTGGGATCCGGAGTTTGGGTCATGACTCTGGACTTATCTTACCTGGGTTTACCTTCTGGCTTCACCACTGAGCACTAACCCTTTCTGGACCTCATTTTCTCATCTGTCAACTATGGCTGGGGGAAAAAAAAAAGCATTATCTCGTCACCAGATTCTTCATGAGGATTAAATGAGGAATGCATGTAAAGAGCTTGGTAAAGAATCTGGCATATGGTGAGCACTCTGTAGGTGTTAGCTGCTATTAGAAGTTTGGTAAAATGCAAGCAGGGGTTGGTCAGGCTAGAAGGTAAGTGCTGAGAGGCAGTGCAGCAAGAGGCAAGACAGGAAAGGCTCCCAGTGGAGTGGTCTTCACACCGCAGTGCAGTTAAACGTTTCCTGAACTCTGTTCTGTGTAAAGCATTGTGTTAAGTTCCAGGAGGGGTTCTGAATAAGGAAGACTTGGTCCAGGGAGTGGGAGAAAGATGGCATGGAAACTGGGCACATAGGATGGGCTCAAAAAAGTATTTGTGGAATCGATGGCAAGCCGCTGGCTCACAGCGCGGTGTGGGAGAGCTGCACTGCTTTTCTCAAGGGAGGGGAAGCCCAAGGGAAATGACAGCCCAGCTGCCTTTCCTCGGGCTGGGCTGGAAGATGGGGTGAGAGCAACCCCTAGGTTTGGGGCTGGACGGAGGGGCGGGTCCTGTTGTGACATTCCTCTTTAGCAGCCGCCCATGCCAGGACACTGGGAACTGGCACTTCCTAATGAAGTGTCTTTGAGGGAACTCTTCCACCTCGTGACCATAGGGTGTTCTGGCTGCACTGAGTTGACTCTAGGGCTTAACCCTATGCCTTCCTTGGCATTTGTGCTTCGTCATTCCTAGAACATGCTGGGCGAGCTGGCCTGAGAATGGTGTGGGAGAAGTTCAGCCATTCCAAGCAGAAAAGTCTAGACCAGATACTTCTGGGCTAGGTTCTGGGAACAGATGTTCCAGGCTGCATCCTGGGCTGGGCTTCATGGGCTGAGGGCTCTAACAGATACTTCTGGCTTTTTGAAGCAGGTAGATTCACTGGCATTGGAACTAACATCTCAGCTGTTGACCGTAGTCAGGGGAGTGACCCTGCAGGAGCCATAACCTGAAAGTAAAACCATGCTCAGTTCTCCCCCAGCACTTGGCAAAGCCTGTTCCCTGCCTTTCCTGTAGGCATCTAAATACCCCTGCCCCAAGCCCAGCCTCCACACATGTCGTCACAGAGGCTGCAGCTGCCGTGTCCAGGGAGCAGGTGTGTTCGAAGGCAGTGGGTTCTACTGCTCCCACAGCTCACCACCTGGCCTAGGCAGAGCTGAGAAGTCCAGGTACCTGGCCAAGACAAGACAAGGCACACTGATACGGGATGCGGAGCCTAGAATCCCGATGACTTTCATCCTCACAAGGTTGTGTTAGGATTAAAGGAGATAACCAATCCTAACAGCGACAGCTTTTGGCATGTAGAAGGCTCGCAATGAATGGTGGCTCCATTCATGAGTAGTTACTGTGATAAGTACTAGACCGGATCTGCCCCCTTGTCAGAGGGAAGACAACTTCCTGCTAGTATGAGTTGGGGGGCGATGGGGGAGGGGAGGAGAGCCAGCAAGTGGAGGTCTGAGAGCTCAGATGGCCTATGACTTCTCACGAAGGCTGCACGAAGCCAGTCTTGCTCTTCTGGCAGCCATAGCACCGTTCCGTTTTCCCAAGCACTGGTCCATTTTGTGGTCAGGTGGAAAGGACATAAGACAGAGACTTCAGTCTAAGTTCTGACTCTACCCAGTCATTTAACCTCTTTAAATAAGCTTTCCTCCCCGACCAGGCAGGCGTCAGTGAGAACATGAAAGATCTATAAGAACGTTAAAGCTCTCTCCAAATGCACAGAGTGTTGTTAGGAGAGAAGGTTCTTTGGGGAACTCATTTGATGAGCAGAGATTCTCTTGGGCTGCAATGGTCCTGATGCTCGAAGGGTAAACATGTCACTTTGATTCAGTGACCCCAGGACACATATGACTCAAGGACAGTAGAGGAAAAAAAAAGGCGAGGGGGGAGGATGAAGTGATCTCAATAATGGTTCAGAAATACTACATGGGAGGAGGGAAGAACACAGATTTGGAGTTTGGATACCCAGATTTAAATCTCAACTCAATCACTTATTAGCCCGATATGATTATTTTACTACATGGCGTTTGAGTTTGCTAATCAGTAAAATGAGAATAATAAGAATATTGGGTGTTTAAATGCAATAAGCACATGGAAAATCACTTTGTAACTTATAAGGTGCCATCAAACACATGTGAGCATGTGTTTAGTCACTGCCAGTGACCAAGGCACAATGGACAGAGCTCCCTTTTACACAACAGCCCTTGGCGACTGGCAGAATCTCTGGTGACTAGGAGAGAAACTCTGACTACCTCTCACTGGCTACCTAACCTCAGGAAAGACACTTCTTTTTCCTATGCCCGAGTTATCTCTTCTTAAAACGAAAGGGCCAGTCATCAAAAAATTAAGAGATAACAAGTACTGGCAAGGATGTGGAGAAAAAGGAACTCTAATGCACTTTTGGTGGGATTGTAAATTGGTACAGCCACTATGGAAAACAGTATGGAGAATCCTCGGAAAATTCAACTACCATATGATCCAGCAATTCCACTTCTGGGTATATGTCCAAAGGAAACAAAAATACTAACTCGAAAAGCTATCTGCACCCCTATAAAAAATGAGGTAATCTTACCATTTGCAACAACATGGATGGACCTTGAAGGCACTATGCTGAGTGAAATAAGTCAGACAGAGAAAGACACTGTATAATCTCACTTACAAGTAGATTCTAACAAACAAACTAACGAACTAAAATAGAAAAAGAGATCAGACTTGTGTTACCAGTAAGGAAAGAGAAAATTGAAGAGAGGTGGCCAAAAGGTACAAACTTCCAGTTATAAGGTAAATAAGTTCTCGGGATGTGATGTACAGCATGGTGATTCTGGCTGCTTGATATACAGAGAAGTTGTTAAGAGTGTAAATACTGAGTTCTCATCCCAAGGACAATTTTTTTTTTCCTTTTTTCTTTTCTTTTCTTGTATCTATATGGACAGATGGATGTTAGCTGAACCTATTGTCATAATCTATTCATGGTATATGTAAATCAAACCATCATGCTGTATACCTTAAAGTTACACAGTGATGTATGTTAATTATTTCTCAATAAAATTAAGGGAAAAAAGAAGGGACTAGACATGAGATCCTACCAGATCTTAAGTTTTAGGAATTTTGTATTATTCTTGCCCTTACAGACTAGCCTTAACAATCACTGTTGAGAGTTCACATTTTTTAAATGTGCCAGAAGGAAGGGGTGTGTGTGTGTGTGTGTGTGTGTGTGTGTGTGTGTGTGTGTGTGTGTGAGAAAGGAGGGGACAGAGTGGACTGTGGCCGGCCTGGACCCCACACTTGCCAGGAATAGACCTGTCCTCTACCTGGGGGAGGAATGCCAGTTGGAGCCCCGGTACCCTAGCAGACGCAATTCCAACTTAGCAACAAGAAGTCCTCTCCAAGGCAACCCAGGCTAACACACCACCCACTGGGCAGGACTAAAAATACACCCAAATGGTGTCAACGTCACACCTGAAGTAAAAATATACCCAACCAGGAGCTGCTGGCTTGTTCTCCTCCACCCCACTCTGCTCTCTCCATCTGGAGCCTTGGAGGGGAGGAGTAGATGGCTGGGCGAGCACTTCCTTTACATCGCCCGCCTCCCTCTAGGACCCTGCCAGCCCCTACCCCACATACTCCCCTCAGGAGCCCAAAGAAGCAGGTCCTTTTGTAGCAACTGTGTCTAGAAGCTGCCAGATGGCACTATCTGATGCGAGCATCGCAGTAGGAACGGAATCTGAACCGAAAGAACTTTAGGATTGTGTCTCAGAACCTTCATTCCCATAGTCAGTGCTTCTTCATTCATTCATGCATCCATTCCCATGCATTGATTCACCAAATAGTTACCGATCCTCTGCCGTGTGCCAAATTCTGTGCTTGACCTCTGGGAATTCAAAAAGATACGATGAGATCATGGACCGGAGCAGCTCACCATGTAGTGAGGAAGACAGATCTGTGCAACAACAACTATAGTTAGTAGAATTTAATGTGTCGCAAGGGAAATAAAAATAAATTCTTATTGGCAGTGCTTTTTTGGTTAAAAAAAAAATGAGGTTCTGGGTTCTGATAAATTGTATGTTGCCTCTTCTCCTCTTTCTGTACCTCTATTTGATTTGGCATGTGGGCTTGTTTTCCCTGCCAAATGAATCAGTGGAGATGAGAATATAAATTGATTGGAACGGATGGTGTCAATGTTGCTCTGAATAAAAAAAGGTGCCCACACACCATTCCAGGGAAAAGGAACAGCTTACTAAGTGCCAGACACTCTACATGCTTCTCCGTTTAATCCTTGCAATCACCTGCGTGGTCGTGGTGTTGTCCCTGTTTTAGAAAAGAGGAAACTGAGGCTCAGAGATATTCAGTAACCCGCCCCCAAGTCACACAGTTATGTGACTCCAAAGTCTATGCTTATTTCAGACAGCCCCGTGTCTCACCCTAATTTGGCATGTGGTCCGGGTGGAAACCTGAAGCATTTCTGAGGGGTCAGAGGAGGTAATGATTCCTCTTGCTGGAGAGACCATCAGGAGAGCCTTCGTAGAAGGGATGACACTTTGAGCTGGATTCTGAGGATGGTTAGAAGGGACAGGGAGAGATACAGGAACAGGCAGTTCAGGGGGAAGGACCAGCAGGAGCACAGGGAGTCCAGTGTGCCTGAGCTGGTGAAGACGAGCAGTGAAGATACAGGGGCTCAGGGCCACCTGCTGTCTGTCCTACCACAGTCTCTGCTGAGTCTGTCCAAGAGAAACACTGAAAAGAAAGCCAAGGCCACATGGTGAGGCACTTGGGTGTTCATCTGCGGGTGTCGACTTGATTTCATCAGCATCCAGGAGAAATTTCACAACAGTTCTCAGAAGGAATACTTGTCATGGGCCTCCTAGCCGTGAATTGATACCCAGGAAAGGGGCAGGGGTCCGTCTTGGAAAGTGGCTCTAGGATGTGATATTGTCTCTGATTCTGTGATCCCAGTGACCTCTGACCTGGGGCACTAGAAATAAAGGGTCAAAATTCCAGGCCGTGGGCCGAGCTCTCAGGGCGATGGATCTTTGGCAACCTGAGACCTCCACTGTATGTGTCTGTCAGTGGAGAGTCGGTAGGGGAGCTGGAGAGCCAACCTCGTTGCTGCTTGTCCCACTTCGCCAGCCATCAGACCGATGTCATCGGCAGCAGTCTGACCCAGACCAGGCTTGTGGTCCCACTGACTCATCACTCAAAATCTCTACCCAGAAACTTTGCTCTCCTACCATATATTCCACCCTCTGGATTGTCATCTATCCTCACCCAAGCTAGGAAGAGACCGGTGGCTCTGACTCCCCCTCCCCCGTTCCCATTGGAAGAAGCAGCCAGGGCTCAGGGAGGGGGGTGACACGGACACGGGCCTCTCCTGTCCACCTCCCACCCAGCCAGATGAGGCTGGGCTGTGAGGTGAGGTACAGGACAGGCCTGGGGGCTCCAAGGTCAGTCACAGGGAGAGAAGGTGGACAGCCAGGCAAGCTGCCACACACTTGGCTGGACCCATAATTGAGGTCTGCAGTCCTGGCCAAGGTCACAAGGGAAGGGATGGCTGAGAGGCTCAGAAGTGATGGAGTGGCATGACTGTGAATCACAAAGTTTATCACCCAGAGAGAGAATCAACACTAGTGTCTCCCCCTGAGTGTGAGCATCCCCCCCAAGGTTGTGGTGCTCTGCTTCTAAGTACCTCTTCTCTGTCCCCATCTCTCTTGTTCTCTGCATCTGAGCCTCTCTAAAGCTCTGTGTTTTTGCAGTTCTTTTTCCTGTCTCCGCTTCTCTGTTTCTGATCCTCTAAGCAGGAAAAATATTTTTTTTAAAAAAACCCATCTTTTAAAATCTGGGTTGTCCAAGGAGAGAGGAAGGGAAGCAGAAAAGGGTCCTCTTGTCTTTTCTTGAGTCCTTTTAACAAAAGGAAGTGAGCCTTAGCCTTATAGTGGAACTGTAAGTCAGCAAGGAGCATAAGAATTACCAAGAAGTTGTGGTCTCCATCCCAGGCGGTCTTTGAAAAATGTTAGGGGAACCCATTGGGCCAGTTTACATTAAGGACATCTGTCTTGAGGTGGAGAGGGCAGAAACGGGCTGTGCCAAAGCCTGCCTGCCCCAAGGATGCTCTCAGAAACCTAACCAGAATGCGTGCGTGGGTGTGGGGGTGGGGAATCACTTTACCCTGAAAAAGAACTGGTGCTTGAGCGAGGGGTCTCAGTCTCTCTGCTGCTATAGAGACAGTGAAATTCACCTCCACAAGAGCGCCAGTCAAAATGCTGCCCAGTTTGGGGCCAGGGTGTGTGAGAACGCTCCCATACATCCTGGCCCCAAACTGGGCACTCTGGGACGGTGAATTTGGGTGATGTAGAAAACACAAAAGCAGAAATGTCAGAAGTAATTAAACCAAATGATGGCTTAAACCCCTGTAGAAATCAGCACATCCGGTTTAATCACCTTCTTAAGCTAGCGCACGGCTGAGATTCTGCAGAGAGGGGTCCTTTCTTTCTTTGGATCGTTAACGGAAACTGCGTATCTTGAGCTTGGTTTTGGTTCACATGCTCCTGGGGAGAGGTGATGAGGGTAGGGTGAGGGTACGGACTCAGAGAAGAGAAAAGAAATAATAAAGTGTTATTTGAGATCATCCCTTCTTGCCCTCTCCTGGAGCCACGCGTCTCTCTCTGCTCCTGGCTCTGTCTGCCCTCCCAGCACCCAGGCACAGGCACAGTGCTGAGTGTGCTAAATTAGGCCATTAGAGAAATTCATTTCTCTTTATTAGTCTGTGTCAAATCCTTTTTATTAGTGGCTGGAAACGACCTCTCTTCTGCAGTAAAATGTCATGCCAGTTCACTCCTTTTATTTGTTCTGCACTGACGAGGCTCAAACTCTCACTGAATTGGTGCAGTGAGATTTATTTCTTCCAAATTTTGAATGGCTTAAGAGAGATTGGGGTGGAGGGGGCGGTCAGGCGGAGGCGACATGGAGGAGAAGAGGGGAAGAGATCGGAGAGGGAGAAGGTGAGCTCTTATGGAGGTCAGATGTCCTTGGCTCTTTGGAAATGAAGTCTAACGGCCATCTTTCACATCTTGTTCATCACTGTCTGGGCACTGGAACCAAGTTTCCGTATGCCTGCTTCTAGCCTCCGAAGGGACTTGATCTGCAATGAGAGTGACCTGGACAGCAGCAACAGGAATTCCTTAAAACCCACTTTACTTGGACAAACTGAAGCTCGAGGGAGGCCGAGAATAACAGAACCAATATCCCATGCCTCTTTCCCATCCATGCCTGGCACACACAGGGCCATTCGTGTCCCAAGTGACTAAGATGCCCAGCTCTCAGGGTCCCTGCCCTATTCACCCCACCCCGCCCTGCCCCAAGCCTGCAGCAGGGGATGCTGGAAAGGGCTCCTTGAAGATAGCTGCCAGCCTCATCTCCAACCTTATGGGGTGATGTTGGAGGGTAGTTTAGAAATACAGGTCAGCCCTTCGGCAGGTGTAAACTGGGCAGCTGGGAGAGGGGCTGAGTACTGGGCTGGGAGCAGCCTTGGAGAAGCACATGGCACGACGGTAGTCATAAACCCTGCTGCGTCATTGGGAAATTGAGCCTGTTTCTCTGGGGGTGGCACAAAGTGTCTCAGTAGCAGGTAGCAGGTAACAGTTTGGGTTTATGGAGGGATCCAGATGGACAGAGCATGGTTGCCACAGACAGCCTCACTGCCCCTGGCTGTGGTCCGTATGAAAAGCTGTGACCAAGCTCAGATGCCTTCTGAGCTCCTAGGCTCAGGGATCCAGGTGTTGGTGAAACCAGAGGCGGGAGCCTGGAGAGGGCAGGGTATGAGAAGGGATGATTTGGGAGCTGATTGGCTCAGGTTGGGAGGGGCTGAAGAAATGCAGCCTTGCCGGCATCGATGAAGCCTGCTCGGTGCTCCATGGGTCCTTGGTTAATTTGGGGGAGAAGAATGAAAGCATTTCTTTCTTTCTTCTGAGAGATAGCAGAAGCCATAGAAGACACCCCCAGATACGTCCCTTCGCACGCACACGCACGCACGCACGCACGCACACACACTCACACACACAAACATTCTGGGGAGATCTGACATCTGGAAGGAGAGGTTTATAAAAAGGACCCATGCTGTGTCTCTGCATAGAAGGTGCACATAGTTTCCCAGTGCATATGTGGCAACGCCTCCGCCATCCCCACCCCCAGACCCCGAAAGCCCAGCTCTGTCTGAGACCTGTGATCTGACTCCTGCTTACCTCTTGCACCTCTTCTCCCTCCATCCCCTTCTGCCGACATTGCTCCAGCCCCACTCGGCTGGATTTTGTTCCAGCAACATGCTGAGCTCATTCTTATCTCCAGTGCTTTGCTTTTTCTCCTGTTTGGAATGCCCCTCCCTTGTTTTTTTTTTTACATGACCACCTCCTCATCACTGGAGGCTTAATTTAAATGTTGCTTCCTCAGGGAGGGTCTCCCTGACCACACTCTCCTCCCTATTAGGGCAAATCCCTATAAGGGCAAGGACAGTGGCAGAGGTGACTGCCCCTCTCTCTCCACGTCAACTCTAGTGCTAGTAACTAGGGGATGCAGTCACTGGCAGATCCTTCTTCCCCTACACCACACATCATTCATACTGTGTACATAGAACATTCAATCCCCACACAATCGTACAGATAACACATGGCACATGCATACACACTGCTGGCAATAGAAGGCATATATATGCACACTGTATTCACATAACAGAAAATCTGCACCCCAGTCCCGTACACACAACCCATGTGCATACATACTCCAACACTGTGTGTGCACACACAATAAAAATGCACAGAACAGCGTTCTTACACAACACTCACACTGGCTCTTGTTGACAGGTGCACACGCGTACACGTGCACGCACACGCGCACGCGCGCACACACACAGACACACACGCAGACCATCCCCTCTTCGTTCAGCAGCTGCCCGCCCTCCCTCCCACCAGTGAGAAGGGAACCAGCGGTGACCGGTGGGGGTGCGCCCCGCCACCTGGCACGGGGCTGCGGATTATTAGTTCCTGGTAATTTAGTGCCCTTGTACAGAGTCGATTTGTGCCTTTCATTCCTAATTGATCTAGTGGCTGTTTAAATGGCAGCAGGCATCTGTTGAGAGTAGGAAGGTTCATCAGGCGCAATAATTCATAACACCGTCTGGAATTTGCCTTTCGTGTCCCTCAGCTAAACCACTGCAGGCTCTGCTTAAATTACAGCCACCGAGGCTTTCTTTGGTATTCCACTCAGGGCCAGGAGAATCTTGCATTAAACTGGGATCAGGTTAGATTAGACTATAATATGCTGCAGTATTAGTGGCTGCAAATGAAGACTTATACTGGAGTTTAACCCTTTCACCTGGTTTCTCTTTGTCTTCAGCCGGATGGCTAAGCGAATCCATTGTTTTCCCCTACCAGCTTCCAATGGGGGCTGAATAGATCTTCTAGAGATTTGGGGCTGCAGATGGGCCACCCTCAGATATTGACCCTCTTTTCCCTTCAGACTATAAACAGCCTGCAGCCTTGGGGCCCAGCTGCTTACCTGTCAGCTCCCAAAACATGGGTCGGGAGGCAGTGTCCAGGGCCAGGCTCCACCAAGCCAAGCAGCTCATCCAGAGTAGGAATCTCTCTCCCCCGACCCCTACTACCCCTGAGCCTGAGTAGAGTGACCAGCAGGTATGGGTTTGAGGGTGGATGGGGCTAAGTACTTTCTGTCTTTTTGCCTAGAATGATTCGAATTCCAGAATGAGACGGGCTGGTGGGGTTCCCCATCCACCTACAAACACTGTGTGGGTTGGATGCTCAGTCCTTCTCTCAGCGTGTTTAATCATCGTGTGCCGAGATGGGGAAAGCACAGTCTGTTTTCCTTTTCAAGCCTTATCGTGCTTTCCAGTATGGCAGCCACTAGCCACATGTGGCTATTTAAATTAAAATAAGGTCAAATTAAATAAAATTTAAAATTCAGTGGCCTAGGCAGAATAGTCATATTTTAAATGTCTGTTGGCCTTGACTAGTTGGTGGCTACCATGTTCGATAGCAGACATTTTAGATGTTTCCATTGCTGCAGAAATCTCGCTGGACGATGTTGGCTAGATGACCCCCTTTGGCAGAGGCCTGAGGGCCAGGCCCGACACACATGCATCCTCCTGTCCCAGCAAGCAGGGCTTCATCAAAAAGGAAGAGCTAGATTTCAAGGTCTCAGGAGATTGAGGAAAGAGATCAGTGAGGGATATGCTGATGCTTTTTGGGGACCACCGTAGGAGGAAATGGGACTCCAGGGTTCAGTGTCAATAACCCATACAAACACATGCACACACACTGGGAGTTAAGACATAGCAGTTCACACATGCTGCAGAGAAATAAGAAGGATATGCACTTATACGCGCACATAGGCACGCACATATAACATACATATTTTCGACAAATACTTATTGAGATCTCCATACCTCTCCTAGACTCTGGACAGACAGTGATGAATAACGTGGGCTTCCTTCCTGCCCTCATGTAGCTCCCAGTCTAGTGAGGAAGGCAGGTGATAAAGCAAAGAGCTCAGGGAGCCATCGTATAGGGCGGGGGAGGGGCAGTCGAGGGAGCTTCTCAGAGTGGGTGATGTCTCAGCTAAGACCCACAGAGTCAGTCAGGTAAGCCCTACAGCTTATATAACACGTCACAGTACCACACCACGCACCACACACACTCACGTACGCTTCACTCCCTGATTCACCGTCAGTCACCGAATATTAAATGCCTGCTATGAGCATGCAGGACAAGGTCCTAAGGATACGGCGATTATCAAGACAGGGACAATCCTGGAGGAAAATGAACCAAAAAATGAAACAAATAATCATTTAATTACAGATGTGCTAAACGTGCGATGATGGAAAAGTGCAGGGCGATGTTATTCATGTAATTGGGTGTCTGACCTGAACTGAGTTGGCTGAGAGATGCGGGACAGACAGATGGAGACACCTGTTCACCACGTGTGGATGAGAATTCAGGCTCACACACATCCCCTGTATACACTCGCAGACACACAGGCGCTGCCCCTCAGCTGGCTCCAGACAGCCAAGAATGGGTCTGTGACCAACCATTAATATTCATATCCAGGACTTCTCTGGATATTTCCCACATTTCCTTCCTGGGTTGACCTTGAACCCAAAATGGACACCTACTTCTCTGAAGTGTTATACCTGTCACTAATCAAATATCCATGCAGCTAATATGACCCTGTGGGGAAGAACAGAAGTCCTCGGAGGCCCCAGGAATGGGAGACTTAGATCCTCCATGCCAGGGCATGACATGCTGCCTGCCATCTAGGCTGACTGTGGGGATTGGGGGCATTTTGAAGGAGTGGGACCTTGGGAGAAGAAGTGACAGGAATGTGGGAAAGGGACCCTGGTGGCTTCTGAGCCCAGCAAGCAGCCGGTCTCTGTGCGCACATGTGTGAGCTCTTGATGTCCCCACAGGCACCCTCTTTTCCCGCTCCTGACGCTGCTGTTTGAGAAATGTGAACAGGCCACCCAGGGCTCTGAATGCATCACCTCCGCCAGCTTTGATGTGGACATCGAGAACTTTGTCCACCAGCAGGAGCAGGAGCACAAACCCTTCTTCAGCGATGACCCAGAACTGGACAATCTGGTAAAGACCCTCCAACCCCCACCCCGGCTAGGGTCTTCCTCCCCTCTGATCGCTTCCAAATGCCCTAGAAATGATGCGTTCGTTCAACAAAAATGTTCTGTGGCCACTGCGGGGCAGGCAGCAGATGCACCTTCTAGCAGCTGAGAACCATTTTAAGCTCCTTAAACCTAGAGCTGCGTGCACAGGTTACGCTGCCGAAGCTCTCCCCTCCTCAGCACACTGGGGCGCCACTTCTTACGGTGCAGATAGGAGGAAAGGAGGGTCATAGCGCCCAACATGTCTGTGGTAGCGGTTCTGAGGGCTGCAGTCCTGGAGTGTTAGTAAATCTGTCAGGCTGCTCAGAGAGGAGCCGATGGCTGGTGTACTATGGTGAGGAGGATGAGGCCATCGGCGTATTCACACGCATCAGTAGATAAAAAGACCTGGAGACACAGTCACGCTGAGAAGGAGGCCAGCAGATGTCCCGTCCATTTAGGGGGACACAGTAGATCAGGCTCCCAAACCTAGTTTGCCGTGCAGATCATCACTAAAGCTTTTTAAAAGAATACATATTCCTGGGCTCCGCCACCTGGAAATTGTGATTCGGTAAGTCTGATGGGGCTGTGAGTCTACACGTTTAAAAGTTTCCCGGGCAATTGCAATCATCAAGGTTTGGTAATCCCCAGATTAGATGGCTCCTGAAATTCTCATCCAGCCCTGGGAATTCTGCTGAGAGAGAGAGCAATGGAGAGGCTGCTCTCTGTTCAGTCATCATGATCAATGGTCGTCCCGAAATTTTTAGCCACGATTCTTGATTTTTTTTCTGTGGATGGATTACCCAGATTATGCATGATAATTTGGAAACTCTGCAAAACTCTCCTCCACAAATTGATTTTCACAATGCTGACCGCTCGCATCCAGAGGTTAGCCGGTACCTGCTCCCAAAAGGGAAACAGAAAAGCAAATGTGTCTCCAAAAAGAAAGAAAGAAAATGTACACACGCACACAGAGTGCACCCACAGAACAAATTTCAATGACTTAGATGTTATTCTGTGCTGTGAATTATCCACCCACTTCTTCTCTCAAGAGTTGAATATGATATTTATGGAGTCCAGAGACCTGCCAGGAGAGCCCACCCTGGCCTGGAAATATGTGAAGTGTCATGATGGGGTGACATTTAGAGAGGAAGCAGACCTTTGCCGGAGGACAGCACTGGCCCGTCAGGAGTGTTAGTGCAGATGTCTCAGAGCCCCAGACCCACCTCTGTTCATCTCTGTCCTGGCTGGATGGAGCAGCCACACTTCCCAGAAACCCAGACAATAGTCTCCCAGGCCCCCGGGAGAGCTCTCGTTGAGCAGGTCCCCAGGTGGTCAGACGGTAATTGCTGGCTGGTCTGGCCCCGCCCTGCTGTTCAACTGACCAGGACCTTGGCATTGCAGCCTTGAAGCAGGTCTTCAGCACCTACACCCACAGGAGCCAGGAGATGAGGCCAACATTTCTGTGGGAGCTGTAATGGCCCTGAGGTGTCAGAGCCCTACCTCCTGACTTGACACACAAAAAAACTGAGGCCTGAATTGATAGGAAATACCTAAAACCAGACTGAGTAATGTGAAAGAATTTAAACCTTCCTCAGAGGTAGGAGTCCTGGGAAAATAAACCTCACACACCTTTCCCACCACCACCCACCAGGTGAACTATGGAAGACCCACCAAGGACAGCCTCCTATTCTAGTACAGCCTGGAAAATGCCCAAAAGTATTCAACTCTGTGTTCTCCCCTTGCCAACACTACCTGGGTCTCTTTGAGTCTGTTCACTCAAAGAATCAGATTTCCTGATTCAATCCAACAAACCTTAGTTAAGTGTCTGCTAAGCGCCGAGCCTGACCTAAGGATGTGG
>NW_011888911.1:2862131-2873385 GCF_000151845.1 Pteropus vampyrus | reverse complement strand
GTGGAACTAAATGGCCTTTAAGAATGCATGTCACCCAGAATATTAATTTCAAATGCAGCATCGCTAAGGCAAGGTATTCCAGCTCCCTAGCCTCACCTCCGGGCCATGAAGACTGTGGCTGGGCCCCTAAAACTTTACTTGGGGAGCCAAGCAGTGCCCTTCGCTGCCCCTCTGACAGTCCTGTGTTGGGAGGGGGGAGATGAAGAGGCCAACCACAGGAGCCATCATTAGAACAAGAAGCATGTAGCCAGCACAGCCGAGATGCACGTAATTAGAAATTAGAAAAAGGTCAGATCGCGTCATTATCAGCTCAATCAGCTGCCGAGTGCCACAGCCAGTTAATCTGGCATCTGTATTTTTTACAACCCCGCACACGTAGCTCAACGGACTGTAACTCTTTATCCGGACAGATATACTGCGTGGCGGAGCAGGGACATAAAATGAGAGACCCCAAGCAAATGAGCTGAGATAATTGAGAGATTTATTTTTTATATATATGTGTGTCAGGGCGGCTTTCCTTTGCCCTTGAATATTGACTTTCACAGATGGGATTGTCAGGAGGACACTGAGGTCTCCCCAAATTTGTCCCACCCTGGGCTCTCAAGCTCTGACCCTGCTTTCTCCCCAGCCCCACCAAGCCCACCACTGGACATGAATCCTCCCAGCTCCAGCCGATCTCTTCCTCCTCCAAGCAAATTGCATGTCATACCTTCCCCGGCTCCCAACAGTCTCCCAGACAGGTTCCCATGGGAACAGCAAACTGAGCTCTCCCAGAGCTGCCCAAAGATCAGAGAGGTTCCCAGACTGTAGTTTCTGAGGGACCTTTCTTTCTCAGTTAGCCAGCTGCTCCCACAGTGTGGGGTGGGGGTGGGGAGGGAGGGGTGGGGGAACACAACCGTAGAGAGAAGCAAGTCTATTTCATAGATGGGGACGCCGAAGTCCGGAGAAGGGAAATTACTTCAGGAGGAGAACCAGGTCTGCAGGCTCCCAATACGGTGCTCCCTCCACTATACCGCCTGCCTCTCTTCTCCCTGGGAGCAGTAAAGCCCTCCTTCATAAAGAGTACCTCCACCACCTCTGCCCTGGCCCCCGTACTCTGACCTCCTCTACCCCTCATTTCCAGCTCTCGGTGGCTAAGCTGGAATGCCCCTCGGTACCTCCTCTGGGGTACCCTCCACTCCGGTTCCCACACTCACCCCGTGCTCACCAGGCTTCTTTCTCACCTGGCCCACCGATCCCCTGCTTGGGCCCAGCAGCCTCTGACTGGCAGTTGGTAAAGTTTGTAAAATTTGCAAGTTCCCCAAACCCCTTTGAAAGGTAAAAGCTTTTTGTTTTATAAAATCTGATTTATGGGCCCCCAGTGCAGGGCCGAGGTTTTATATATTATGCAAGATTTCAAACTGAGGCTGTAAAACCTACGGTTTCAGTTTCATGCATGGAAATTTTTTATGTGTAAATTTTTTAACATTTATGGGGCACGTTTTAATGAGACTCTGGTGTGGCTCGAGGGACAGATTATGGCTGCCTGACCGCAAAGCCAGCTCCAAAATGGGGCCCCCGCAGGCCCCCGAGCCCACTCTGAAGAGGCAAGGCCAGAGGCCTAAGGCTGTGAAGAATAGCTATGCCAGAGCTCTGGGCCCACAAAGACCTCGGCCAGCCCCACTCAGAGTCACTCACTTCAGCCTTCAATGCAGACGTCCTCTGTCCACGTAGGAGCAAAAAATTCTACAGACCCCGAGAAAGGAAAAGGAAATAAGAATAATCTAAGCTAGCAACAATTAGCATTTATAGAGCACTTATTATGTGCCAGGTGCTCTTCTAAACACTTTACATATATTTTCTTATTTAAACCTTTTTTCAAACCCAAAAGTCCCATTTTAAGATGAAGAGATTGAGACACGAGATGACATCGCTAACTGGAGATCACACAGCCAGCACCCGCCAGAAAGCAAGAGTCACATACAGTTCTCGAGCACAGGCACCCACTCTTCACAGTTACTCTGCTCTGTAGCTAATTTTTTCCTAGCGCTTTCTATGTACCAGGTCTTTTTCATTCTTTTCTAGTCGCCTCTCATTTAATCCTCAGTACGACTCCGAAGGAGTCACTATATCATCCCATTTTACAGAGGAGAAAAGTAAAGTGCAGAAAGATTATGTAAATTGTTCAGGGTCTCCCAGCAGATGGAAAACCCAGGACTCAGCCTCCGAAACCCGTGGTTCTCAAGCACCCGCTCTGCTCTTTGTTTCTGCCATGACACGTAGTTTTGACCATCCTCATTTTACAGAGAAGAAACTCAAGGCCTAAGAACCGAAAGCCAGTAAGTTACAGAGCTGGGATTTGCACTAAGTGGATCTAACTCCCAAAGCCCACGTCTTTTCTCTGAACCACACTGCTTCTCCAAATTCTGAGGATATTGGAGTGGAAGTGCCAAATTATTGACTTCAAAGTGATTTAACTTGTCGTACATAATGGCATCCGTAAATGTTCCTTCTATCCCTCCATCATTTGGCGGTTCTCAGTCCCCGGTCTTCACCTTTCCTTGTTCCAGTGACCCTGCCCTCCCAACCTGTCGGGCAGAGCTGGTCTGGTCTGGAAAAATTCCTGATTAGATTTTAGCATCGGCTCCCCTAATGACCCTCAGGAAGTATCAGAGCACATTAAGGAATGTGTGTTTATAAACTCTTTCTTCTGTAAGTGAGGAAGACTAGTTCCAGCTTCCCAACTCGCAAAAGAAGGAGGCGAGGAAGAGGGTGGAAAGAATCTACCCTGCAAGGCACGAGCACTTCCCTAAACTGCTGCTTGCAATTTAGCCAGGTCCCTAATCTCTGAGCCTCAATATCCTCATCTCCGGGAGAGATGTGTCCCGCGGTTATGAGACTCAAATGAGATAATGGAGAGAAAAGCGTTTTGCAACTTGAAAAGTGCTCTGTATGTAATTGTTTTCAAAGGCAAGATTTATTACTATCAAATGAAGAGGCCACTTTCTGCAAGAGAGGCCACTTTTTTAGAGAGAACCTTCATGGCAGAGGGAGGGGCACACTGGCATAAAGAAGTGGCATTTATCAAATAGCTACTCTGTGTCCAGAACATTTGCATACATTATCTCATTCAATTTTTACAACGGCTCTACAGTGTAGGCATTATCATCATCCTAAATTTTACAGAAAGTTAAAACACTTGTCCAGAATTCCCAGGCAGAAAATAATCGATTCGGAACATCACACCGTGTGGCTTCATGGAAAACAAGGAGCCCCAGTCCTGTGTACTTTCCTGGGACCTGTGAGGCTAGTGCACAGTTATGAGACAAAAATGTAAGGTTGCAGCTTGTTGTGCTTCTTTGAAAACAAGGACTTTATTTTGAAAGAGAAGGGAGGGAGAGAAGCTAAAAGATGAAGCAAAACTTGGGGAAAGGAATTAAAAGACACATTTATCACATTTGCTGATGATGTTAAATTACATGCAACTGTTAATTGCTCTTGAAGGTTTGGAATAACTTTTTATATGACATTGATCACTTCGGAAACTAGTTTACTAAATCAGAGATTTATTCTGATTTAGAGGCAAAAAACCCCAAATTGCAAATACATGGGACAGAGGATGATTCACGAAACATAAATATAGAAGAAAACACTGGGAATGATTATTTTCCCACTAGCTGAATATGGAATAGCAATCGAAGAGACAACAGGATATAGAAATTATTAAGAGGTTAAAAACGTGTATGCATTTGATTCCCTGTGGTTTATAAAGCACTTTCACATTATTATCTCCCTTAGCCCCTCCCAGATCTTGGGAAGGGATGATCATATCTCCGTTTTCCAAATGAGGAAGCTGAGGCTCAGAGAAGTCATGGCATTGGCCCAGTATCACCCAATCTGTAAACAGTAGGCTTGGACTCAGATCCAGGCTGTCTGACAATAAACCCCACAGGCTTTCTGCTCTGCCAGACAGCCACCCCACATTCACGGCGTTGCCCATCTTTTTCTCTAATATTGAATAAGTCCTACATATTCATTTCCTCAGAATACCATTATGATTTACTCTACCTTCTTAAATCTTTAAACCAAATCTATTATCCCATAAAAAAGTAATCCTTCGACTGCGCTTTATTAGACCAAAAGGTAGCTCCATTTTTGGCCACAGTGCACCAGACCCGGTTCAAGCACAGTGTGCGTGTATTTCATTTGAGCAAAACTAACTGGGTAGATTTTACTTTTTATTTTGTTTTACTCATTTGTATTTTCTGATTCTTTTTTTTTTTTTAATAATAAGTCCTTATTGGCTATGTTTTTAAAAATAAATGAATAGATATGTGTACTTTTCTGCGTGTGTGAATGTGTATGTATTACTTCACAAAAAGATTTAAAAATAAATGAGTGAATAAAATGTTGATTAAAAATGAAAGATAGTCCAGTAAAGGAAAGCTCAGAGAAAGAAGGAGGGAAGAAACAAAAGGAAAGAAGAAAGGAAGAGAGGGAAGAAAGGCGGGGAAAAGAAAGGTTTAAGGAATTAGGATTCTTTTGTCTGGAGAAGACAAAGCTCATTGGACAATTTAGTCAAGTCAGATGTCTTGTCCAGTGTATGGCATCTAGTGAGACAGTATTTATGTTGAACGGATAACATGAAATCGAGGGAGGTTGAGTTTATGGAGGCACTAAATGTTCCTGGTGTATACAGAAGGCTGAGTAAGCACTTTCTATTAAGGCAGGAGAGAATTTGATAAATTCACAGGAGAACTCAATCAGGTGGTCTGAGGCTATAAGGTTCTGACTGGGAAAGCCTCATTTCTTGAGAGCTTGGACCTTCCACTCACCCAGAATGTGGCCCAGATCATCTCACGGGCCCGTATAGCACTGTCAGTGAACTGAGAGCAGAAGTCCTGGTAATGTTCAGAGAATCAGCAAACAGACGGCGCCTGACAGTCCAACCCTCTCTTTTTTACGCACAAGGAAGCCAACACCTGCACTGGTGAGGTATTCTGGCTCCTGGGGGCTAGGCCAGGAGTGAGAGAGGAGAAATTTGAGCAGCGAAAAGAGAGAAGATTACCAAGAAGTGCTCTGGAAATTTTAACGTCCCCAAAGTTGTTTGGTTTTCCTAGAAACCCTATAATTTATGTCACTGAGCCACTTTCTCCCTAAACCACGTACCCTTAAACTGCCATTTTCTCTACCTACATAAATCCTGAGAGCCCATATTGAGGACCGAGCAACACAGGCAACCTGGCTTCATACCCTATTTCTTTCGCTTACCAGTTGTATGACTTGAAGCAAGTAAAACCGTATCTCTGGGCTTCATTTACTCCAGCCGTAAAGTGTGGACGATAACGTAAGCACCTGCAGAGGTGGCTATGGAGGAAATAAGACAAGACATGCCATGGGCCTAAGACATAGTAGTGTAAAAAATATGTTGCTGTTGTTATCGGTCGATGAGTATCTGTTAAATACCTTTACTGTGCTAATTACTCTGAGAGACATAAACCAAGATCTCCGTGGCCAAAGTCAAGTAGAAAATGTAGGCAAGAGCAAATATTTATTCAGTACCTAACTCCATTTTTCGGTCCAGATAATCCATGCTAAAGTCACTATTCTCCCCGGCGCCTGGGACAGCACAGCCTCCATTAGTCTCGGCCTCATGGAGGGAGCGCTCCCTTAGGACGAGACCCTGTGATTGAGCCCTTCATGAAGACACAAAATTATTGGTTTCCGTCTTTGAGTGACAGCCTAATTGAGTACTCCAAGAGCCCTTAATTAGTTGAGTACAGTCTCCGCCTGTCAGACAATCCAAATGCCAACCCAGGAACTCCTCAGTCGCTCCCCACTTAAAATGCCATGAAGCTCAGTGAGGGCCGTGGCACTGGCTTCCAGCCACGCTGCTCTACTCACACCCGAAGTCGAAATTCTCTGGGAGAGATTCTCATCTTTGTTTCCCCAGGTATCACCAGTTTTACGTGTGTGTGTGTGTGTGTGTGTGTGTGTGTGTGTGTATGTAGTTATGTGCAATTTTATTACATGTGTAAATTCACGTACACACTATGGCAGTCAAGATACAGAATGGTTCACCCCCCCACCACCACCTGGCAACCATCAACCTGTTCTCCATCTCTGTAATTTTGTCATTTCAAGAATGTTATATAAATGGCATCGTGCCGTATGTAACCTTTTGAGAATGATTTTTCTTTCTCAGCATAATTCCCTTGAAATCTACCCAAGTTGTTGAACGTTTCAGTGGTTTGTTCTTTCTTGTTCCTGAGTACTAGTCCATGATATGGATGTACCACATGCCTTTATCCATTCACCTGCTGAATTATATTATGGTTGTTTCCAGTTTTGGGCTATTAGAATTAAGGCTGCTTTGAACATTCATATACAGGTTTTTATGTAAATATACATTTTTATTTCCCTGGGATAAATGCTCAAGAGTGCAATTTCTTGGTCGTATGGTAAGCATATACTTAGTTTTGTTAGAAATTGTTATGCTGTTTTCCAGGGGGGCTGTACCATTTTACATACCCACCGGCAATGTGTGAGTGATCCAGCGTCCAGTTCCTCACCAGCGTTTGGTGTTATCACTATTTTTCTATTTTAACCACTCTGATAGGTGTGTAGTGATACCTCATTGTGGTTTTAATTTGCATTTCCCTGATGGTTAATGGCATTGAACATCTTTTCATGTGCTTATTTGCCATCTGTATATCCTCTTCAGTGAAATGTCTGATGTTGTCTTTTGCCCATGTTCTAATTGGATTGTCTGGTATTTTACTGTTTAGTTTTGCAAGCTCTTTATATATTCCAGATATGTCCTTTGTCAGATATGTGGTGTGTAAATATTTTCTCCCAGTCTGTTTGTCCTTTCATCTTCTTCACAGGGTCTTTTTGAAGAACAAATATTTTAATTTTGATGAGGTCCAATTCATCAAGTTTTTCTTTTCTGGGTCATGCTTTTGGTGTCAAGTTTAAGATCTCATTGCCTAGTCCTCGGTCTGATGATTTTCTTCTGTGTTTTTTTCTAAAAGTTTTATAGTTTAATAACTTACTTTTAGGTCTTTTATTCACTTGAATTAATTTTTGTATAAGATATGAGATTTACATCAACGTTCTCTTTTTTGCTTGTGGACGTCCGATAGTTCCAACATTATTTGAACAACGCTTTTTTGAAAAGAAATTTGGCAATATTTATCGTGAGCCTAAAGAATGTCCATAGCATTTTTCTGTCACTTCTGGGAATTCATCCTAAAGAAATAATGCAGAACATGAATAGAAGCTATAAGTTTGGAAAATAGTCACTGTAACAATTTTTACAAAATCGAAATATTAGAAGTAATCTAAATAGGGGATTGGTTACATGGGGCACATAATAGGGAATTGGTTAAGTATGGCACACACATGGAATGATTTGCAACAATTAAAAATATATTTACTCAATAACTTTCAGCCATTCTGTAAATATTTACTCAGTATTTGTATGCATTGGTGCTGGGGATAACATGGTGAGCAAGTTAGACACCATCCCCACCTTCTAGAAGCTCACAATCTAGAAGGGAGAATAAAGAAAAACATTTTGCCAATTAGAAAAATACATCTGGTAAGGGCAAAAACAGGAAACAAATTTGTCCATACGAGGTGATAGAAACTGTGTTAAAACATATGCATGTGGAAAAGGCAAAACACACTCATTCTTTTAGGGTGATTAGATCAAGGGTAGTATTTTTTTTCATCCTCTATTTTCCATACCTCCCACAGCACTTTCTCTTTATAATGATAACAATGATAAAGAGAAAAACTTCGACTGAGAAATAACTTCTTGCTCTGAAAAGGTTAGGAATGTCCATTTGAAGAGGTAGTAGGCACTCGTACAACATCTCAAAAGTCACAGTAAAGGCCACCACAGTTAGGTGTTTGAGCACCCAGCAAATTCGTGCTGGGTGATTCGGTCAGTTAGCAAAGATCAGTGGAGCACCTACAAGGTGACCTCTATCATGGGATGCACTCAGCATAGGTTTTTAAGAATAGACAGTCCCTGACCTCTCGAGGCACGCGCAAGGAACTCTAATCTCAATCTTCCTCGTGCTTATTTAGTGCTTTACACTTTGCAGTTTCATATGATCCTGTCAATAAACCCATAGGGTCGTTAGGGAGGGCATCATCATCTCCATTTGTCAGACAATAAGGTGCAGAGAGCTTAAGCAATTGCCCAAGGCCACGCAGGTCATAAATGGCAGGATCTTGAGACTTTTCTTCCGAGCTCTAAGGCCAGTGCTGTTCTCAGAATACCACAACTGCCTTGAGAACAGCTGTGATAACAGTGGGCTCAAGGCGAGTGAACCCTCAGCAGATAAATAACAAGAATTTAAATTATGTGGATGAGAAAGCATATACCTGGGACAGGGGATGGGCTCCTCTCCCCTGGTTTGCTTGGGGCTTGGTTGGGGCTGGGGGAGTCAAGGCAGCAAGGGAAACGCGATATGAAAACATGAGCTCACCTCTCCTCCCTCTCCGCAGATGGTGAAGGCAATCCAGGTCCTGAGAATCCACCTGCTGGAGTTGGAGAAAGTCAATGAACTCTGCAAGGACTTTTGTAACCGTTACATCACCTGCCTCAAAACAAAGATGCACAGTGATAACCTGCTCAGGAATGACCTTGGAGGACCCTACTCCCCCAACCAGCCCTCCATAAACCTTCACTCACAGGTAACACACAAGGCTGGGTCCAATGTCCTAAGCCAGATATAGGAATGTCTGAAGATTCCCCCGTGACCTAGGAAAGTGGATTAGACTCACTGGATCCTTTTGCCGTACGGGCCCTCCTCTGATCCACTCCTCCTATTCGTCAGGCACCACAGACCCTTTTCGACCAGAGCCCACGGCGACAGGGCATTAGTATTCCCTAGAAGATGACCGGATCTGAGGGGGACAATGTCCAAAGTGATTCCTGGCTTCCTGGCTCAAGATATCCCAAGAAATGAGCACGAGAGTTAAGGAAATGAAAAGCTTTCTTGGAGGATGAGGCAGGGATGGAGCTGGTAATGGACCCAGACATCCCAGCCCCATCGACTTCTCAGGAAGGCTTGCTGAGTTCCCTGGGTTCCTGAGAAGGCTTGGGAAAAGTGGTCCTTTCCTGAATCCTGCCCACCCAATAGATGAAGACAGTCCCCCAAGGGGCTGCTTCTCCCTGATCGTTGTCTAGTTGTTCACCGTACCTTGGCACATCTACCTCCCACTACAAATGTCACCTCAAGTCACCCTCTCACAAGTCACCTGCCACCTTCATCCTGGAAACTGGGGAATGGGGAAACAGTGGCTATGTGCTCTGGCTGAGAATGGGCTCTTCTCTCCAGGGAAGATTATTTTCCCAGAACCTACAAGCTAAGAAAGCTGTCTGGCGATACCTTTCCCTCCAACTCACTGGTGTCTATGTACTCCATAGAGTCCCCACTTTCTTCCTTTCCCACTGAGTTCCAGAGTCCAGGACAGACACATGGAATGTCACGAGGAGGTTTAGAGTAGCCTCTTCTCATGGGACAATCAGGCTTGGAGATATGGGTGAACTTTGTAAGGATGATCGGCAAGAGATGCTGGAAAGAGTGCCTAAGAAAGGGGGTGCCATTTGTATCTCTCAGTTTTAAGTATCGACACGTACGATCTATCTCTCTAAGTTGGTAGAGGCAGGGGAAGGGACATGGTGACCTCCAGAAGGCCAGCCATGCCTTGCACATTTTGACAACAAGTATCAATCGAACCCACCCTAGTGAGATCTTGGTGGTACTTGATAGTGAAGACTGCATGGGACACGAGACAAGAAGTTTATTTCCTCTTCCCATTGCTTGAAATCACCAAATCACTTTATTACAGGTCTGAAAACAGCCGCCCAGGCTTCTGCTTGCTAATATTCTCTTGAAATAGACTCATTCCTTCAGAGTCTTATTGTACTTTCCCTTATGATCAAAATTAGCAAGAAACTTGCATAAAAGAGGACAATAATTGCTCAACGAGCATCTCGTTTGTAATTTATTAGTTTCTATTATTGTGGGTTACCATGGCGACGCTGCGCAGCCCCGGTGACGGGAGAGATGCAAGATAGGCGCCGAGGAGGCTGTGAGGCCTCACCAAATGGAGATGCACATTTTTATCAGTAATTTTCATGAAAATAATAAGTGAGGAGTTAATGAGATGGAAAGCCATCCTGTGGCTATTGTGAATTTTTTTTAAGTGTTGATCTAATTAGAATGCATCGGTCAGGAAAAGTAATGAGGGTTTAGTGTCTCACAGAGATGTGAGGATCATATCAGAAAATTAGCACCAGTCTTTGGAAATAATCAGGTCCTTGGAGAGGCTCTGCATTTCCCCTCCTGGGCCCTCCAACTCTACCCCGAGCTCTGGTGTCGGGGGTGTACCAGAATAGTGGGAAAAGAGAGCAGGGTCAGAGGCCTTCGCAGCCACGGGGTTGGGGGTCTCAGGGTTGGGGTCCCGAGGCTGACGAATGAGGCTGCCCGAGCAGGGTCGCTGGAGATGCAGGGCTGGCAGAGAAGCAAACACGGGCTCTGGGTGAGCAAGGTCTCAGAGATGCTGCCTACAGAAGTCAGTCCTCCTGGGAGCACAGCATTCAGGGCTTCTCAGCTCCGAGGAAAGAGGAAAGAACTTTGATTACTATCACTCCCCGCGTCAGATCTCTGCCTGACCGTGGAGCTGGCCCTGAGGTGGCCGCTGCAGAAAGCCTCTGATCCACTTAGAAAGAAATCAGACAATCGGACAAAAACAAAGACACTAGGAAAGAAAGGAAAAGACACTCAGCGAGGTATTTCTCAAACTTGTCTTTTCATTTCCTCTGACTGCTACCACCTACTTAGTTCAGGCTTCAGTGAGTAAATAAGGTAATTATACACAGGCCACTGTCAGGGCTTCCTAACCCACTCCTGGTCCGCTCTGGCTGTCCTCAGCCCTCCTACACACGATCGCACACTCACGCGTGCACATGTGCACACACGTATACACATGCACGGGCAAATACACATATGCTCTCTCACACACACACACATACCTCTTAAGCTTCTGCCGCTGTATTTATCTTCCTGGCCCTCTGTTCATATCATTCTCCTGCTCAAAAACTCTGATTGCCCCCCAGAGTTTCCAGAACCTTCCCTGTGACATTTAAGTCCTTCCCAAGTCACCGTCCTTCCACGTGCATCTCTCGGGGCGAGGCCTCCACATCTCTGCAGGAGCAAACTGAGCCTCTTCCCCAAGGGCAGTAGCAGGGCTG
>NW_011888911.1:2781820-2861141 GCF_000151845.1 Pteropus vampyrus | reverse complement strand
CCCCCTTGCCCCCTCCTCAGATGCCATACTGTGTCCCCATCCAGCTCTGTTGGGTCTGGGCATGTTCCCTGCTTGGCCTTCCATTTCTAGACGTGAGTTTTCTCTTTGGGGATGGGGAGTGGGGGAGACTGCTTCTACCAAGCCAGAGAACTAAAACAGTTTCAAGGACTTGGGCCACAGCCTGTTCTTTCCACGTCCCTGGGAAGCCATCTGGTACTGCCTGCACCTGATGACACCCAGGCTTCATGCAGGGGCAGCATCCTCTGTAAGGAGGCTCATATCAGACTCCAACTCAGGGTTATCCTATCTTTGTCTACACGGTGCAAACTAAACCAGTCCACTAGAGAGAACCTAACTCCCGCCTCGCCCAAGTCAAATTAATATTTGACCTGAAATCCATCCCTCTGTCTCCATGGAGATTTAAACCTCGACTCTATGCCAGGGCAAATGGGGCTGAGCCACAGTTCTCATCCAGTTGCCAAGTATTTGGGGGGGAGGGAGGCACTTACCGTGTGCACCATGCTAGGTCCTGTGAAAACACAAGTGAATCATAGAAAAGGAGCGCCCCCTCTTAGGGGGAGGGGCTAGGAGTCACACCTGAGGAGTTAAACTATGTGAGCCATAGAAGGCTCAGGGTGAGTGAGATGAGGAAGGGCAGGAAAGGAGCTGCAAAGAGATGGGGGAGGAGCCACGGGAGGAGTCTGGACTGAGCAAACCACGTGTGTGGCTTGAAAGTTGCCCTGTCACCATTCAGCATCCTCCTTCCCCCAGGGAAAGCCCAGGCCCAGCCTACACAATCTCATGGTCAGGGTCTGTTCCCACCTAGAGACAGAACAAACCTCAGTGTGGATTCGTGAGGCCAGCAGGAGAGTTTTGCCCATTGCGATTGGAGAAGTTGCAGGTTTCCTGGCCTGGGAGTGGGGCATTTTAGACAGGCTTGGGGGTGGGGGGAGGTGAGGGTTAGTAGACTATCTGGGAGCTCTGAAGGTGAGCGTTCCCAGTCCAGAGAGAAGTCTAGGAGAAGCAAAGGAACAGAGACTACCTTTTAGAGTCCCTATCCAAGCACTGATTGAGTTTGCTCAGTTCCAAGAATATAAAAATGGATATGACATGATCTCTAACCTCCAAATGTAGTGATGGAGTGTCTTGCAGCCAAATTTGTGGGGGGGTTACACTTGGAGGCTGATAGTGATGGCCAGCTGCCAAAGATTTTAAAGCTAATGAAGAGTGTAGTCAATGGGGTAAGGGTCGGAGTCACAATGAAGACTAATTGAGTAGCCACCTCTTGTATTGCTCTGAGAAGACCTGGCAGAGAAAGGGGAGAATGTCAGATTTATTCAAGCCCCTCCATCTCCAGCACTGTATGTACCAGAT
The DNA here is from genome assembly GCF_000151845.1 of Pteropus vampyrus. Classification (NCBI taxonomy): domain Eukaryota; kingdom Metazoa; phylum Chordata; class Mammalia; order Chiroptera; family Pteropodidae; genus Pteropus; species Pteropus vampyrus. Next base: position 2,859,767 of record NW_011888911.1, on the reverse strand, counting down.
GCTTTACATGTATTATCTTATTTACTCTTCACTACAAGGCTGTACTCCATTTCGTACCCGAGGAAAAGGAAGCTCAGAGAAGTTAAGACACTGCTCAAGGCCACGCATCTAATAAGCGGCAGAGTCTGGGATGCGTTACTCCAGAGTCGATGTTCTACTTAGTATAATAAGTCCTTTTACTTTTTTGTGACACACAGAAAGAAGAACCAGGGGTCCTGCATTCTAGATGGGGAGGGGTGAATCTACCTAGCTGTAGCTCAGGGATTTAGAGACTAGAGAGGAAGAACCTAATTCCTGGGAAGAAAGAATTTGGATATGCTAATTGATTAAAAGCAGGGAGAAGTACAAAGTGAACGCGATTCTGAGATTCTGAACTTGGCTGACCAGTTATAACTCCCCAGCTGTGCTACTCCCTAAAAAAGTGGGCAGGGGACTAATCAGTACATACTCCTTAGGGAAGGTAGACTTGTCTATTGACCTGTATAAGGAGTTTGCATTTTCAAGATGAGCAGGAAGCCAAAGGGGTGGGAGGCAGTCACCTCAGCCACATTCCCAGTTCTGCCCAGTGGCCAGACACCCTGAGGACCTGACCTGTGAGTCTTACAGCTGGGCAGGGGTAGGGTAAGGTGGTATACCTGCAAGATTGTCACTGAGATGAAAAGGGGACATGCCCAGACCAAAATGACGGGAAGCTGAGTTCCAGGAGGTGCCCTGCCTAACTCCCGCATTAAGCATTAAATCCATCTCTCCTGTCAGTTCCTAGCCCCTAGTCCCCTAGCTCAGGGGGCCTAGGGACCAAGAGGGCCCTTCCAGCCAGGTGAAGGAAACCTGAGCAGGCCTCTCCTTCCGTGAAGGAATGTTCCTTAAGAGCTGCAGCTGCCATATGTCCCCACAAGCCAGAGTGCCTCTCCCTTGAGACTAAAGCCCCCAACAGGAGTGGAATAAGAACGGGATTAGGTGGCTGTTTACATGTGACTGTCTTCCCCGAGTTTGGGAACTCAGCTTCTCCTAGCCTAAGACAGGACACAGGCTCTGCCAGAATGGAAGGACACTGCCAGGAACCAAGTGTCTGGGGACAGCGGCAACCTCCCAGCTCCCCTAAGGCACATACTTACCCCATCCCAGGCCAAAGCCCAGGCCACACATTTATTGAGTATCTACCATGTGCCCAACACTGTGCTAGGCAGTTTAGGGGAATTCAAAGATAGACCTCTCTTTCTCTCAAAAAACCTTCAACTAATCAACCAGCCAAACAAACAAAAGCAAAACAAAACCCGAAACCAAGCTAGGGAAATAAGATGCAGACGTGAGAAAGAACCGCTGTGCTATATGTCTGCTGCGTCAGGCCCGCAGGAAGCATTAGAGTCAAGAGCGTGGGCCATGGCCATGCCCAGGGTGTGTCAGGACAGGCTTTGCAGCAAAAGGGAAGCACTCAAAAGCGACTCCCCACGCCCCAGCCCTGGCAAGTCACAGACAAGCCCGCCTTCCTGGGAGGCCTGGGAAGGCTTTGGGGAGCTGGTCTGGGCTGGTGGATCCGCAGAGACCCCTAGTGGCTGGGACCGGGTGGATGCCAGGCAGCTGAGGCTCACCAGACTTCGCTTGTGGGGCCTGGGCACTCCCTGAACCCACTCACCTCTCACCCACCCACGCAGTAAATCTTAGGGAATGGTTTTTCTAAACTCCTCAGGTGAAAAGACCTGTTATCCAGTTCATTCCTCCGTTTCACAAGCCTCGTGGTAAGATAAACTTACAGCATTCCAAAATAACTCAAAGGAAAATTTTTCTATCAGTTCTTTCCTTCACGTCTTCATTTCTTCCTCCCATCTTAATTTATTCCAGAAATTTCTTCCTTTAGTGGAAATTACATCTCCCCAGGCAGCATAAGCCCTTTTCCTATTGACAGTGGCTGGTGAGGTGAACACAGCTATGTCTTCCTTCCTATGCAGCCGGCAGACCACAGTGTCAGGGTTCATAGTCATTATCGGTTCATTTGTGCACTACCCCCCCCCCCCCCCGACCCCTGCTTCCAAAGGTAATACGGAGCCTTTCACTTTTTCTTGGTGAGGACTTTCTTTTGAACAAGTCATCTTTTTCGTTGTTCCAAAACTAAGCTTCGGAGTAAAACTCACCCAATGACCACTGTGGTCTTGCAAGAATGACCGATGGCCCCAGGGAGTGAGGGCCTTGCCCCTGGTCCATGGGTGGAGTTCAGGGGGCACAAGCTTTCTCAAGCTGCTCCCCTACTGCTCTGCCCCCTCCTGAGAGGCTCTTAGCTTCTCTGTGTCTCAGAGAAACAACGCACAAGGAGCAGGAGAGGACAGCTTCCGGGGAGGCCTGTGGAGGCCAGCTTCCATCTGATCTCCCTGGGTCACCTGGTCTGTGCCCTAAGAGACATAAACTATAAAAGTTTTCAGCTTTGGGGCCTATTTCCTTACTGGAAAGTAAGAGGCCACATACTCCCCAGTCTGGTGGAATGGCTCCACCACAGAAGTCAGGGAAGTGCCCAGGATTACCAGGTTTCCAGCAGTTTCCAGCAGTTTCCAGAGACTTAGGGACACCACTGCCATGTTCCTGGTGGAACAAGACCAAGCATTCTTGAGCTGGGGTATGAGACTTGTTGCTGAAAAATGTCACTAAAACTGTACCACATGTGCTCCTCACCTTGTTATCGGCACTAAAGAGCCCGGCAGGAGGCAGCTCTATTTGGGTCTAGACAGGGCAGCACCCACCTGGTCTGGCGTCTGACAAGCCCCAAGAAGAAGCTGTGGAGAAGATAATAATACTGTATGCTTCGCCAACACCTCCTCCTAAGGGGCTCCCGCAGCTGCCATAGTAGCTCTCTCCCAGAAAAGACTCGTAGACTATTTCCAGAGATTCGAGGCTCTGTTGTCTCCATAGAGACAAAGGCTCAACCTGAAATAGCTGCAAAGTCCTGTAACAGAGCTGGTCAGAGGCTACAGCTTCAACTTCTAGGGCTCAGCTTTGGCCCAGAAACATCATAGGCAAGGACTGGCAACCACGGCTAGGTGTGCAGCCCCAGACGAATCTTCTGTTGCTAAGAATCCAAGTGGACAACTAGGACAGGTTTTAGTCTTGGCTGTGCCACTCCCTAGCTGAGCGACTTTAGCTAAAGGAAGAGGGGAATGATTTATTGGGTGCCTAACTGTGCCAGTCACTGTGCTCACGTGGAAGCCTGGCTGTAGGACCCCAAAGCGCATCTCTCTATGTGAGCATTAAAGCTACACTGAGAGCCAGAAGACCTGGGTTCGAGGCACAACTTCCTGATTATAGAAAGTCACTTCCATTCTCCGGACCTCAGTTCCTCTTCAGGCAAATAGAATAATTTCCCTCCTGCTGACCCCACAGGTAGTAAAATGAAATAGCATGGTGCAATAATGCTCTCTAATATTCAAAGTGTATGATAAATAGGTAGCTTTCCGACCCATTCCATTTGGGGGACCATCTGAGGGAAGTTTGTAAAAATACAGATTGCTGAGGGTCTGATTCAATGACCCTGAGGATCTGTGTCTTTCAAAACACCCCAGTGCACAGGCGGGTTTGTGAATCAGCTAATATTTACAGATGTGAGGTGGTGAGTATCATTTCCCCAGACATTAGGGATGCCATGATTTTGCTTTCTTTTTCTGCCCAGCTAAGACATGGCCAGCCTGGCCCTGCCCTGGGTCTCTACCCATGAAGTTCTCCATTCCATTCCTTTGCTGATAGAACTTGGCTGCCTCTCAGCACCTCCCAGTAGAGACCTAGAGGGTAAGAAAGAGAAGGGTCTGATCCAATGCATCCATTGCCCTTGGTTACCCAAACCAGGTAAGCTGGCGTGGAAGCAAGACCAGCCACAAAGCTGAGAACCAGCCAGAGTTTGAATAAGCAGATAATGTATCTAGTAATGGTCATGGCTCACCCTTTTGCCTCTGGCTAGTAAAATGTGTATTGGGTTAAATCTCAAGGCATACCTCTTGTATTTATTTTACTGACTTTGTGTTTTTCTAAACTTACTGGATACTTTTTCGGGGGAAGAACATCTGGGACAACTTTTTATGTTTGAAATCCCCCAATATCCTTAATGAGGAGCATCATGGCGTGGATGAGTTCAAACAAGAGATCACTGAAAAGTCATTGCCATGAGTTTTAGGGTGAGTGCACGGAGGGGCCCCCTCCTCTATTAAATTTACCTTCCGAGTTTGTTTCAGCTTCAAATAATATCAGTACTGTTTACATCCTGTGAGAACAGTTGGCTGGACTGTTGAATGAGAAAGAGCTCAACCTTGAAGCAGATGCATAGGTGAAAACTCAGGCTTTCAGGGTTCCTGGATGTCGGCCCTGGGCTGACACATTCTATAAATGAGGAGACTGAGGCCCGCGGAAGTGTCATGACTTGCCGGTTCCCAAATCCATCATCTTTGCTCTGGTCCCCATGCTGCCTCTGTACTTCTGGGTCTGAGTTATCTGTTCGCCTTGCCTTCAAAAACAATGTATTGAATCCCTATGATTCAAGGAGCACCTTGCAGCCCAGTTAATTGGCACAAGGTAGGTGTTTAGTAGTTGTGGATGAAGAAAGGATGTGTGTCCTATTGCTGCTAACCACCCGGGGATCTTGGACAAGACACTTGGGTTTCTAAGCCTCAGCTCCTTATTTGTACCTCAGGAAGTTGGAATATGTGGCTTTTAAGGGCCGTCCCAGTTTCTAGGCTTCTGCAGGTAGGTCAAACTCAGTGTTAGACTTGAATTGCATGATCAGGAAGGCCAAGAGTTCTGCTCAAAGAATAACCCTCTTTGGCTGGAAGGTCCCAGAAAGGAGAAGGCAGGCCAAGAGCTGCCCTCCCCTTCCCCAAGGTCACAGCAGCAGAGGTGAGCCAAGAATAGAAGTGAGGCCTCACTCAGATGGAGAGGTCCTGTCCAGTACAGGCAGGTGGACAGGAAGGACAGCGACTTTAGTTCTTCTCCAGCTCTGGGGCCAGGGACCGTCCAGGAGGGTAAAAACAGCAGCTCTGGAGATGCTGAGAGGAGTTGAGTTGGCTGACCAGTGAGATGTAGAAATCAGTGCTGACCACTACCTGAGAGGCTCTGCAATTAATTTCTCGGGTGCCAGGGTCTGGGAGGTGAATCACCATGGCTGTTCCCTGGGCCTTTGATACTCTTCCTGTGTCTATTGCTGCAGGCAGCAGTCATTAGCTCTGGGTGTCCTCCGAACACGTTTCCCCACTCCGCACTCTAGACCTTCCCTGGAGGCTGAAGGCCCAAGCTTCTGTCAGTCCCGAGTCTAAGCTTTGAGCATGGAAATGTCAGCCCAGTGGCCACTGATCATCTGGTTCAGTCCCTGTTTTCAAATGAGAAACTGTGGTCAGAAGAGCTGAAAGACCCAGGCCGGTCTCCTACAGCCCCTGTAATCACACCTCATTTGCCGCTCGTCTCACTTTCTCCAAATAAACATCTCATACACCCATTTCCTTTCTCACAAGCTCCCCGAGTGCCCAACTGCAGAGCAAGGAGGGCTCCCCTTCTTGCAGAGAGGGCTGAAAAGTCATTCCCCCTGCCCCACTGCAGTCTTTCAACATTAAGTCTGAGCACTTCCTCGCCCAGCTTTTACACAGCAATGATGACGCGAGCAGGGTGCTTTTCAGCTGAGTTGCCTACTGCAGAAACTAACCGCGAGGATGGTCCACTGGGAAAATGGGGCTGGCAGGTCAACGGTATGGAGCAAAGGGACTCTGTTTGCAGTGGGGGGTCTGTGTCCGGGGCCTGAGAAAGAAGAAGGAATCGATGAAATGTGCTAAAGGTTGAGGCTCGTAAGATGCCCTTAGAAGACTAGGAGACGGGTTACGAAGAGGCTATTTCTTATCATTACTTAACGAATGTTTCAGTAGCCACTGAGTGCCAGGCAATGAGCTAGGTGCTAAAGATACAAAGAAGGGATGTTAGAGGCTGCTATGCGTGTGGAGCTTGGCATAGTAAGTGCTGCGATTCGGATGTCGGAAGTGAGGCCCTGGGGGCGGGGCATATGGAGTGACCGTGTGTGAAGGATGACTGGGTGCTGAGAACTAAAGCCTGGTTCTCAGCCCTGGCTGCACATTACAATCAGCTGGGAGCTTGCAGAACCCCCAAACCGCAGCTACACCCCTGACCAACTAAATTAGAATCTCTAGGGTTGGAACCCAGGCATCGATAGTGGAAATTCCAAAGCGAGGCCAAGGTGGGGACCACTGGTTCATGGGGGAATTTAAGTCTCAGGTTTGCAGAGGCATGGAATGGCTAAATGCATGACTACTGTTGGTTAGATGGTTTAATATTGAGCCTTCTTATTTACTCTTTCTAGGAAGCCATGAGAATTGCCTTTCCTTCGGATTCGGGTCTGAGGAAGAGCAGGGAGAAGGGAGGAGGGAAGGCAGGAAGAGGGAAGGAGAGAGGAAGAATTGGGGCTGCAGCATCTGAGCTCTTAGTGACGTTGTCCCGAACCACTTCTCCCTTACTGCCAGGACCTCCTGCAGAATTCCCCCAATTCCATGTCTGGAGTCTCCAATAACCCCCAGGGAATCGTGGTCCCAGCCTCAGCGCTCCAGCAGAGCAACATCGCCATGACAACGGTCAACTCACAAGTGGTGTCAGGTCAGTTCAAGGGATTGTGGGGACACCCCTGGGAAGAGAAAGGGTGGCCCCAAGGGGCTTCCAGGGGTGGAGAGCAGAGCACTGCACAAGTGTCCTAGGAAATGGGAGGGAGGGACTCCCCGCTGAGTCTCTTGACTAAAGTATCCTGTAGGTTCACTGATAATTAGCACCAGGACCTGATTGTGATGGTTTAGAACAAATTTGGGTCAAAGTCTCATGAGCCCCTCAGAGACCAAGCAAGGCTATTGTCCCTTCCCCCAACATGTGCCGCCAAAGGCTCTAGACTCCAACCCCCATCCCATCCCTGCCCACAGGGGCTGAATATCTCCAGAGCAGAGGGTGTTTACAGGTGAGTGCCCTCACTCCCACCCGACCCGATGGCAGGAGACACAAAAACTGGTTGTCTCCTCAGGTGGAGCCTTATACCAGCCAGTTACCATGGTAACCTCCCAGGGTCAGGTGGTCACCCAAGCAATCCCCCAGGGAGCCATCCAGATCCAGAACACACAGGTGAGTGTGTGTGCAGCTGTGTGCACATATGCATGGGTGTGGGGGAGGGCAACCATGATCACTTACCATCTGCTAGGCACTTTACACAAGTAACTCATTTACTCCTCATAATTATTCTAAGAGATAACATCACTCCACTCTACAGATAAGAAACTGGGTGTTGGAAAGGTTTTATCAACTCCTGGGATTTTGCTGTCTCCAGGGTTACATCAAAGGCTGCCGCACTCTCTGCTCCTGGTCTTCTTCACTCAGCCACTCTGTAGCTCGATGGGGCAGGACACATGCACAGGGGGGCCGGAAGAGAGTAAGAGAATGTGGAGTCAGAGGCCTGAGAGCTAACATTAACTCTGTGATTGTGGATAGACCACCTAATCTCTCTGAGTCTTAGAGTTCTTATCCACAAAAGGGGGATTAACATCAACTAACTGCACACGGCCCTACCAACCTACAGGGCTGCTGTGAAGACTCACCATGGTAATAGACAGGAAGGCGCTTTGCAAACTATAAAGTCCCCCAGGAATGCTAACTATTGGACGGTTTATGGCAAACTCACATTTCTTATACCCTCTGCATGGCTCTGCTCCCTCTGTCTCCTCTCTCGTTCCCTTCCCCCCTCCCCTTTCTCCTTTCTCTTCTCTTCCCTTCTCCATTCTCTGAGGGGCTGGTGTCAGGTGATAGGAAAGGTGACCTCCCAGGGCCCTAGAATGAGTTGGGAAGGGGGTTGGGAGAGAGAGCCTGCCGTCACTATGGCAACAGGTCCCTGGTTGCTGGCCCACCAGCCTGCTGATGCTGACTTTTTCTTCATGCTCCCTGAAGGTTAATCTTGACCTCACCTCCCTCCTGGACAATGAGGATAAGAAATCCAAGAACAAACGAGGAGTCTTGCCTAAGCACGCCACCAATATCATGCGTTCTTGGCTCTTCCAGCATCTCATGGTGAGTGTGTGTGTATGTACTGGGGCGTGGAGGTGCAGTGTGCCGTGTGAATATAACCTATTCGGTGCCAGACTCCATTGTCATCCCTAGGTTTACAGGAGGCGTGCCCCCAAAGAGAGGCTCTCTGATAGGGATATTATCTTCCAGAGGCCAGGTTGGAAGGGAGGACTAAGTGGGACCTAAAGCTGGGAGACTTTCTTTAGTGCTTGCTGCTGCTGCCTCAAAAAAAAAAAAAAAAAAAAGGTTGACATCAAAGAAAGAGTGGGGGCAGACAAATTCTGAAGAGAGTTAAGTACAGGGCAAGTGTATGGAATTGTTCTGTGAACAGAGTTCCTTGGGGATCAGGGCTTCATGGCCCAGAACCCACTTCCTGCAAGCGTCCACACTCACCCTGTGGACGCTTCTCCTGTAGTAGAAAGCATTCATTCTCAGCCAGGACTCTTCTGTTTCCCGGACTCCTCACCGCTGGGGAAGCAGAAGCTGTGTGTCTCTTTCTCCCTTCCCAGAGCATCAGATGAGGTGCAGTGACGGGGAGCCGTGGTTGAGACCGTAGACCCTGGAGGGGCAGCCAGGCTGAAATCCTGGCTTCCTCATGTAACCAGCTCAGCTCTGTGACACAGAGCAAATGCTTTCACGAGCCTCTGTGACTACTTCCGTGAAGTTGTGACAAAGCCCTAGGTTTAAATGTGATGTTTATAAAGTGCCTGCTATGTGCACCAACAAGATGGGAGCTATGTGTTTGTGTGTAGGGTTAGCTGCAACAAACAGGACTTTGGTTGAATGTCAGGAATGATTTCAAAACTACAGTCCCCTAGAGCCATCCAAGAGCCATCGCAATAAATAAAGGCCAGTGAGTGTATCTGGGCTGATTGTGTGTGTGCGTGTGTGTGTGTCTCCTGAGTAGTGAGGTAGATTCTGTGAGCACAGGCAGGCTCCCAGCAGCCTGCAAGTTCTTGGCCTGACCTGGTGGGATACAGACAGATACAAGACAAACACCAAGCTTGGGACCTGCGACATGTGGGGAGAACTAGGAGTAAGGGAACTCTTTCTCAATGAGAAGGATCATGAGAATTAATCAACCAGTTGACCAGTCAGTAGCCCTTCATTTGAAATTGGAGTGCCTCCAGAAGCCACGGAGCCTAGGCCTAGGCAGTGGGTCTCAGATTCAGGGTCTTAGAGACTCTGCCCCCGAAGCGCTGTGCACCCAGTGGATGGAAAGAACTGCTCTGCGGTGATCGATGTGGGGCGGGAACTCTGCATCTCCCACATGTATCCCTACCCCAACTCTCAGGGCTCGGGGCTGCCCAGTGCTTTGCTGAGGGAGTGCATATTGAAAACACCCCTAGAGAACAAACAGTAACCTAGTTTGGAGAGAAGGGGGCTGGAAGGCTGAGGATTGTAGTGGAGAGAGGAGGTTGGAGCAACTCTCAGAGCCTAGTGATAAAGCCAGGGATGTCCAGCCTCAGGCCTCAGAAATGTCCCTGACTTCGGAGCTAGAGCTCATGGTAGGGATGCCCAGGTCTCCTGGCTGCTTTGGTTTCCACACTGTCGGAGAGCTGAAGGTCTCCGGTGGGGTCTGTGGCCCTGGGAGCCTGGTATCCACGCTACAGCTTCCAGCCTCACCCGTGGGGAGAGGGGCCCCTGGGGAAGGATTCCCTCTGTGCACTGGCCTGTCGCACCCAAGATGGGGCAGCCTCCCCGCTCCATGGGCCTAGAGCTGCCTCCAGCACCATGTGGAGGTATGACAGGAAGGCCGAGGGTGTTGTAGAAGGCTCACGGGCTTTTGAGGCACCAAACCTGGGCTCAGACCTAGGCTTTACCTCTTATTCTGTCACCTGGACACGTTTGCCTCTTGTGAAGATGATGATGAAGCAGTGAAATGATTGTCAAGACCGTGGCATACGGAGGTGCTTAGTACATGTTGGTTTCCCCTTTCCTTTTTCCTCATCTCCCACTGCCATGCACTTTTGAAGACTGATGTGAACACGTCAGTCTTTATTATTATTATTATTATGGTGACACTGATTAATGAAATCCAGTAAATTTCGAGCGTACAGTTCAACAGTAAGGCATATATATTTTGCATTGTGTGTTCACCACCCATAGTTAGATTTCTTTCTGTCACCACATATTTGACCCCTTTTATCCCACCTACCTGCCCCCTACCCCCCACCCTCTGGTAACCACTGGTCTATTGTTCTGTCCATGAGTCTCTGTTTGTTTGTCATGTTTTGAAGGGAAGAAAGGCAGGCATAGGAGGGAGAAGAGACTGTAAAATAAATTCCCCTGCCCAGAGTCCGGGCATCCAGGCCAGCGGCCCTCACCAACTCCCATCACCCGCTGTGGGCTCCACCTCAGCTACCATCCACTCCTCCTTTGAAGGTCACTGGCCTGAGACTGGACGGTCTCCCATTGGTCCCTCCTGGCTGTGCCTCCACTCTGACCGTGGGCCTCATTTCACGTCCTACCCTCTTGCCCCTTCCTGCTGAGCCCTCTCTGTGGCTCAGGGTCTTTTCTTTCTAATCCATGGTCACTTCCAGCCGGACTTGAGATGACAGAGGAAGGTCGGTGGAGAAGAGAGAGAAGTAGTAACTGAGCACAAAGCAAAAGGGAAGATAGGACCCACATCGACTCCATAGAAAGGACCTGGGACAATGGGGAGGGCTTACCGAAAAGCAAGAGTAAGACTTTCTGCCGGTACCTTCCCACCCCCTGGCCCCTCCCCAGCTCAGAGTGTGCTCAGTGCAGGTGCTATTAATAAAACACTTAACATTGGCAAAGTCCTCCCTCAGTTAATGCCTTCCCGCAGAAGCCATCAAAAGAGGACAGGGGAATGACCCCTGGGCCTTTAAAGTCAGAACTCGGAACTTTTGGAGGAGGGAGAGGAAGAGGATGGAGAGAAGTCCAGACTCTAGGGACAAGGAAATCTGGTGTTCCGATCTGTAACACCTGCTGATTTTACCATCATTCGAACCTAAGAACCTACCGACTTATACTGTTACTTCCCTGTTCTGTGTGGATGTGTGTGTCAAAGCTACACATCTTATGTCTCTGACTCAGTTGTAAATTGCTCAAGAACGGGGAGCATACATTTTGCCTCTTCTGTGGGCCCTAAAGCACTGATTCCCAAAGAATGCATTTGTACAGGGCATTATAGTGTCGCTCCCAAGAAAGGGTTCCACGGTGAATAAGTCTGGGGAAATCCAGTTATTCAGATTAGCTTATTTCTTTATTCTTAGTGAACTCGTGGACACTGTAAATTTGCAAGAGGGGGTATGGTTGAAGCTTTTCCCAAACATATTTGGTCATTCTAAGTTTCACTATCTTGTTTCACTGTTGCTTCGAAGAACAACCTTGAGACTGTAGTTCTGAGGAAATACAACTCTGTTGTGACGCTGCATTGGACAGATAGTAGCTGTTTAGTTTTAGGAAAGGAGGGTAGAAAAGGTATGAAAAAGGGCAAATCTCAATATATAGTAGATGGTCTCATATCCAGTGCAATGAAGACAACGGATATGTTAATTGGTTAATTGGAAAAGCTGGTTAAAGAAAGGAACAACTATTAGAAAGACACATTTTACTTTACTTTAAAAGATATACATATATTTATTCACTAATCTCTTGATATTTGGTCAAGCTCTTTTCCTGATTAAAATCTGTCATTTTTCTCGCACAAACCTCTCTTATGATATCACATCTATAAGTTCCATCTTTATTTAAAATGGAATAAGAATTTTGACATTTGGGAAGTAATCTGGCTGCAGAATAACTCTAGATTTTTATTGTGTATTCAAGTCTCTTAACGTTTGCTTCTAAGTATAAGACATTTTTAAGCAAATCGAGTCTCAAGTCTTTCCAAAGCATTCCGCTTAGTTTTTTTTTTAGAAGCAATAACTCTTTCTTTTTGCCTTCATATTTTATTGGTTTGAAGAATAGTTCATTAAATTACATAATTACAGTAGCACATATAACTGGCATAAACCAGTTTGGTACAAACACTGTTGACTTCCTGATAAGCAGATAAATTGACTAATAAACATCCTGCAAAGTAGCCTATTCATCTCAAGTATTCAGGACAACGTGGACAGCAGTTCTGATGGTTTATAGAAGAAATGGAGAGCACTGTATAATCTGCAAACTTAGTTAACGGAGACTGGTTATTAGAACTTGTATAGTAAATACCGGTTTTTCCTGTCGTCTTCTTTCCCTCTGGCAGAAGTCAGTATTCTTTGATTCCTTTTGTCCTGTGTCTGAGGCTGCTTGTCATTGCCAGTGTTCTGTGGCAATGGCAGCTACGGAAGTGTATTCAGATGATAGAATGCTCCTGGGATGAAGACTAAACCCAGAGCCTTTTTGCTGTTAGGCTGCAGAGAGAGTGGATGGTTTCATCCATTAGCCGCTTGCTTCTGGGTCCCTGAAGAACCCAGTGATACTTTCTTGCTGTTGCATTTTGGCTGAAAGAGGAAAAACTCCTGCTGGAAACAATGGTTCCATAACAAATCCAGGCTGGGCAAGAAATGCTGGCAGAGGGTCCTCTCCATGGAGGGGAAAAGGGAGGGCTGCACTTCCTCCCCAGCTTCTGCTCCATCCCCTCGCTCTAGATCTCAGCCTTGCCCTGCCCTGCTGGGCGATTCTGTTCATTTCCAACCAAAATATGACAGTTCTCTGGGCTGCAGCCACCCAAGTACATGAACAACTTTACAGGATATTCTGTGTGAGGCAGGTGGGGAATCCTACAGAGGAAACCAAGCCCCAGCAATCCCCTCACCCATCAAAGGAGCTACCCCTTCATTAACCACTGCAGTGTGCTAGATGCATGCATGCTAGCATCTTTTTGCATCATCTTATGATCTACTCGGCCCCCGTAGGAGGCGGGCACTATTATTATCCACACTTAACTAATAACAAAGCTAGATTTAAAGAAGGTAACACGTGCCCCAAGGCCCCACAGGATGTGAACCCAGGTCTATGTGACTTGCGGTTCTACTTCCCTACCTACTAAGCTATAGTGCTTCCACTTTGACCCAAGCAACCACAGCATCTGTAGGTAAAGCAAAGGAGATCCCAGCTTTTAGCTTAGGCACAGACTCTCGTCCTAGGAGAGGTGTAGGATTTATTTTTCCAGCCCTAGTTTTCAAATACAGTGAGGCTGCCTTACTGTCTCTTCCTTTCCTCTCCCTTCTCCATCCATCACATTTAAAAGCTTAGTCAGCATCCAGCCAAGGCCACAGTTGTACTCTGCTCGGTGTTGCCTTCAGTCGCTCAACAGACAGTCCTTGCATGCCTTGCCACCTTCCCTGTGCCTCGCGTTGTATGAAGCCCTAAAGGAATTAGCCATCTATCCATCTGTACAGCTGACTTAGAAACGGCGAGGTCTCTCACAAAGAGAAAGAGTACAGTCTATAGAAAGGACGTGGTACCTGGAGGCAGGATCTGGATTTGAACTTCCCTGCCCCCTCTACCTAGCCAGGGGACCTGAGACAAGTTGCTTGACCTCATATCAGGCCTCAATTTCTTCTGCTGTAAAATGGGGATCACAATCTCCAGCTCATAGCATCGTCGTAAGGATAGAATAAGATGGTAGCGTAAAAGCACTTTGTCTGGATACAGACGTAGCCACTGCTGCAAATGCCTCCAGGCTCACTCTGGGAGTCCCATCATCTGCCCTGCCTTGGAAAATGCTGAGAGAAATCTTGACCCTTCTAGGGAATTTGTGGAGGAAAAAATAAGAAAACCTCGAAAAGCAAGAAAATGGCTTAGAGAGACTGAACAATTCTTGTTCCAGAATGTCTTGTCTGCTACTTTTTCCCTTAACTTCATCACACTACCTAAAATCCCACTCGTCAGAGAGCCACTTAAAATTATCCAACCCCTATCAAACATAGATGCTCAGGAGAGTCCGTGAGGCCATCGCTGATTCACGGCTTGGTAGGAATCGGTCCAAAGCTTGCTTTTCTACTCCCACTCAGCTAAGATCAGCTTTATGGGCAGAGTGCCAATGCTTGTTAGTGGTAGGAGATGAAGATTAGAACTTTTTTTTATCACAGCATTTTGAGAAGGCAAACCAGAATGGGATGCCAGAGGAAGAGTCTCCAGCAATTATTCTGAACCTCTGCTAGGCCCTTGACTCTTCTGAGAATCTGATGAAAACTTTATCTACATCATCATGAACAGTAGTTTCAGGGCATTTGATCTGGAAGTCCTAGAGGCCAGAGGCCTCAGGTTCAGAAAGCCGACTCTAGAATAACACAAAGGCCCTATGAAAAGAGATGCTGGGAGTGTCAACGGGGCCATAGAAAGGGAAAATCTGACAAAATCCATGCTCGCCCATCTCAGAGTTTACCCAGGTCTAGTTCTGTCCCCTGAAAGTAGAGGAAGATCTATTGCTTGTCCTTCCTGAATCTTGTGGATTCCTCCTCTCCACCGGAACACTGATCTTTGAACTAAGTTGGCCTTTGGAGCTAGCCTGGAAAACTCTTGTTTTTAAAATAACTTGTTTCTATGGGAAACTGTGATCTAAGTTCCAAATAACATGTCTATCTACTAACATCTAAGTTCCAGGTATGGGACGTGATGTCAGCACTCAAGGGGCTGATAACTTCATTGGGGGGATAAATAAGTTACGCATACAAACCATGCATGGTCAACCCATGATGTGATCAAGTACTGGTATGCAAACACACATACTCGAGGAGTCAAGAATGGAGGAATCAATAGAGGTGAGGGGAGTCTGACCATCTGCGCTGGTCAGACATATCTAGAATAGTGTATCCAGGACTGAGCTTCAGATTTCAAAAGATCCTTTGACAAGTTGTGCCCAGGGAAGGACAGCCAGGATGGGGAAATGTCTGCTCAAATGACTCTAACAGGCAACATGTCATATGATGAAGGGTTAAGGCACAGGGGATGTTTGGTCTTTAGAAGAGGTTTGTTGGTTTAGGGCGGTGTGTAGTATTGAGCTTAGGAGGCAGACAGACCATTTATTGAACCCAGCTCCGTTTTTTACTTGCTATATGACCTTGAATGGGTCAATGAACTTCTCTGATGTTAATTTCCTCTTCGTAAAGTGGAAATAATAGTACCTACCTGTGGGGAAGATGATCAATGACATGTTAAAAAGCCCAGTGCCTGACAGATGCTCTAGTGCAGAGATAGAGTGGATGTGGCTAAAGGTACAAGAGTGTGAATCCTGCTCTGCCACCCAGTACTGTATAACCTAGGGCTGATTTTTTTAACCCGTCTGAGCTCAGTTTTCTCATGTGTAAAATGGGAATAATGACTGCTACTTCATAGGTGCCTGAAGAGTTCAATGAGAATGCACGTCCAGTACTTTCACGGAGTACTCCGTGAATACCGTAGTATTCAGAGTTAGCCTAAAACTACAGGCATCCAGTAAGTGGTAGCGACATTCGTCATGAGGTGAGAGGCAGTGCTGCAGACGTCTGTTATGATGTCAGAGGACAGTCTATGCTCTGAGGCCAGATGAGCAGGGAGGCAGACTCGAGTTCAACCTTTCAGAACTTCAGAGCAAAGGGCTGCCACAATGACTGACAGTGGCAGGATTCTCCACATTTGGGGGGACGGCACGCATGGAATATGATAGTAAACCAATGAGCCTGCTTGCAGCTGGGGCTCAGCTAGACACTCTGGAGGCCCCCGGCCCCACCCAGCCACCCCTGGGACTGAGGATGGCACTATTTCTGCATACCTGTAACTTATTCAGGGGGCACTGCTGAAAGTTCTGGTGTGTAAGACTCTTGCCTTGGGGAGAGGCTGGCTTCGAGGGCCTCTCGGGCTCTCTGCAATATGGAGATGTTAGCCAACAGGGCTTGGTGGAAGAGCTGGGATGTGAGCCAGGCCTGGGAGGGTGGCTAGCATTTAGGACTGGGAAGGAAGGGCAGAAGGTGGAGTCATCTGGATGAGAATTACTCCTGACAGATCATGAATGCCCCTGCCTGGCCGGTGATTCCTTCTGACCCGACAGACTGAACCCTCCTGCCAGTCGTGAGCACGACATCCTCTTGTCCCCTTCCTCTCACCTTTGCAGCCTCGGGGACTGTGTGGCCCCTCAGCACGGCTGTGACTATTCTCTCTCCCATGCGGCTCAGGCATCTGTATCTGTTGAGCTCTGATGGAAGGGACACCTGGAAGCTGGAAGTCAGGCAAGCTGTGTTCCCAGCTGCATTCATCTTTCTGTGCCAGAGAAGCGCTCAATCTCGAATTCCTGCCTGTTACATGAGCGCGTTTACTCCCGCCCACCCTTCGCTGTAAGGAGGTAGGGAGAACAGACCCTGGAAGCTGCCCTTCGACTCCCCAGGAAGGACGGAGAGTGTCAGAGGCATGGCCTGGGGCAGCTGCAGTCCCAGGGCGTGTGCCACACTGGATGCTTCTGAAGCAGTGAGTGCCAGGGAAGGAGGCAAAATCAGGGGTCTCCATCTAAGACCAGGCCTGGTTGACAATAGGCCAGTTACCACGGGGTTGGACAGAGAGCTAAGCAGAAAAGAAAGAGGTATAGGAGACCCCGGGCTTGCACTGAGCCCCAGAACATTCCACGGGAGCCTGAAGCTCAGAGATGACATCCGAAAAATGGCCAGGGGAGATTTCCAACCTCACAGCATCCCCCAAGAAGCCCGAGACCCAGGTTAGGAGAAAACGTCCCAATCACATGTGCGCAGGGGCTGGAGCAGTCCCAGCATCTGAGAAACGAAACCCACTTGCAGAAAGGAGCACATTTCTACATGCATGGAAGGGGCTCCGGGGGCTCCTGCCATCCGTCAGGAAAACAACCTGTGGCTTTTACAGAAACGGAGTCACGTGCGCTGAGCAGCACACTTATTTTCTTTGTTATGTATGTATGTATGTATGTATGTATGTATGTATTTAAACACTCATAGAGTATGCCAGGCACTGTTCAGAGCACCTTCCAAATATAAGCTCATTTAATCCTTATACAGCCTGGAGGTAGGTGGAATTCATTCCCCATTTTACAGAAGAGGACACTGAGTGATGAGTGTCAGATGTCAAAAGCTGGTGAGAGACCAGGATCCAAAGCCAGAAAGTTGGCCCTAGAGCCCCATGTTCTCACCTACTCCTCACTGCCGCCTCCAAGACTCCTCTAGAAAGCTGAACACTATGCCCCATAGACCCCTAAGTATCTGTCCTTTCCCCCTCCCCCTCAAATACACGTAAAACAATCCATTCAGGAATAGCATTGTCACTAAGTCAGGTGATCTGACTCCTGGGGAGCCTGAATCCCTGATGCTCCTCCGACCCTCTGCCACCCACCTCCACACCCACAGATACACAAGGGAATGATGACAAGTACCAATGACCCCTTAGGTCCTTATGATCATTCATTCGACAAAGACATATTGAACATTTACCTGTGCCAGGCATTTTCCTCCCACTGACGAGATGGAGGTGAAAAGGAAAGTGTGGTCCCTTTTCTCAAAAACTGACAGCCTGTCTGGTTGGGGGGACAGACAACTAAACAAATCACCCTGTCGTATGTGGACTCCTGGGTAGGATGAGGACTCAGAGCTCATCGGAGGGACATCCCTATGAGCTTAAGGAGTCGGGCACAGGTTAAGAAGGACCAGTCTCGCTGCCGCGTGAAAGTTGAACCGTAACAGAGAGCAGGAGGAGGGAGAATAGCTTTGCGGTTGCAGGAGGGTGAAGAAGGGGAAGGCAGGAGATTTTTACAAGAGGAAACTATACAGCAATAAAAGTGAACAGCTACAGTCACAGAACCGTAGATGAATCTCTCAACAATACTGTGGAGTGAAATACTACATGCTATATGATTCCATTTACACAGAGTCCAAAACCCAGGCAAAACTAAACCATAATGTTTAAGGATGTAATATAGATGTAAAACAATGAAGAAAATCAAGAAAGTCATTATCATTAGAAAGCGAATTATCTGTGGGGGAGTGATTGAGAGGAGGCGGAAGCGGGGAGGCTTCTGGGTGCTGACAGTGTCCTGTTTTTTGACCTGGGTGGTGGTCACGTGGGTGTTCGTGATAATACATGAAGCTGTACGTTTTAGTTCTTGGTGCTTTCCTGTGTGTACACAATTGTAATGGGGAGCAGGGTAACAAAAAGAGAAAATGAAAGAATGGGAGCTCTGAGCCAGGGCAAGTATGATAGGAAAGAGAAATTTCTTGGGTTCTTATTGTGCTTCTCTCCGTTCTCAAAGTCTTGTTTTTCTGTTTAGCCTCTTTGAAATCGGAGTGCATCCTGCCATCGACGATGAAACGTGGTTGTATCAGGGTCCCTCGCCATCTCATTGCTTCCTTCTGATTGGCCTCTGACCCACCTAGAGCAATGCCAAAGCCAGTAGAGTTATGGCCCCCAGCAGGCCTCGTACCCACAGTTGGTCAGGAGTCAGAGGGGAAGAACGATGTGGTTCACTCCTCGTTGCAGAGAAAAGCGGGAGGGAAAGCTGGCTCCAAGTTCTGCTCCACTGGCAGCATGGGGCCGACTCACACCAGCGGGCTGTTTCTTCCCATCTTTTGTGCCCCTCAGTGACCTGGCCAGCCTCATGCTTATCAGCATGGGCTAGGGGGTGGAAGGACAATCTCAGGATGAGCTGTCAGTAAAAAGAAATGGCCAGGAGCCTATGAACCAGCCCTGGCCAAGTTTCTTCAGACCCAGGACCCCGGGCAGAACCCGTTCTTCAAACTAAAAGATGCCTCCAGCTTCGATAGAGCCCAGCAGAGACGGAAGCTACGGGGCTCTAAGGGGAGGTGTCAGAGAGAGGTGGGGAACAGTTTAGGTTGGAATTCTGAGGAATTTCCTGATGGCAGCTATGGGGCCATCAAGCACCTACTCTATGTAAATCCTACAATTCCTTTCTCTGAGAGACATCACAACAGAGTACAGAGTGAGCCAGTGGAACATCTATGCTTTCCTGCATTATCTCATTAAATTGTCTACCACGTCCCAGAGGTAGGCGCTCTTGTTATTTCCAGTTTCAGCCAAGGGAACTAAGGATGGAAGACATAAAACAACAGAGTGCCAAGGTCACACAGCTGCTAAGAGTGGTGAGTGCAGGGCTTGCCCTCTCCAGAGGCCATCCTCTTAGCCACCTGGCGGCACGCCGAGTCACATGAGGCTCCGGGCAGGCCCTGCGAGAGATCTGATTTTCTGGCCCGTCTGTACCTCTTATTCAGGGAAGAATTGTCTGCTTCCAGAGAGCTGCTGCCTGCGCCCTTCCCTCCCGACTCCAGAGGAGTTCGTCCAGGTAGTCATCAGAGAGTAGCTACCGTAGCTCGATGGCTTCCCATGGTCTCATTTGATTCCTCGTCCTGTCCCTGGCCCTGAGCCGTTTCAATTGTGCTAAAAGTAGCACTGACCAAATCGAGGTCTGTCCAGGGGCCAGGACTATTTTGATTCTGTCCTCAAGAATCATCTGGTCTAAGGCGTGTACAAGCTGGACTGCTCCCATGAGCACTCAGATGTGGTGCCAGGAATGTTCTGGCTGACACACCTGTCCCCCAGGCTGGGCCAACTGCTGCTTCTCATCCACAGCCTCCACCACATGCCTCCTGAGATTCTGGTCCCGGGAGGGATGGGTGGTAGGACTCACACTCCGG
The DNA here is from genome assembly GCF_000151845.1 of Pteropus vampyrus. Lineage (NCBI taxonomy): Eukaryota > Metazoa > Chordata > Mammalia > Chiroptera > Pteropodidae > Pteropus > Pteropus vampyrus. The sequence continues at coordinate 2,840,103 of NW_011888911.1, read as the reverse complement.
GAGGGGAAGGGGTTAATACCCTTATCCATAGAGAACCAGCAGTGAGCTTTGGTGACACTCCCCTTGTCCCTCTCCATTAAATGGGAGCATGTTGATCTATGGATTTATGACATCGACTCACCATGGAGGCCTATACCAGGAGCCTCCTTAGAGATAGCAAACGTAATCCTTCCATGGGAAGCAGAAAGGTTTCCTTTTCTGGAGGTCTTTATAGTGGCAGAGATTTGCATCTGAGTGGCTTAAACATAAGTCCTCCTTCAGGGCTTCTGCCCCAAAAGGCCCATCCCTTCCTTCTGATGGACCAGCCATTCTTCAAAGTCCACAGAAGGCCTGCGTCCGAGGGGAGTCCTCCCTGACCAGTCAGCCTCACCCTTCTCTTACACACTGCCCTTTAATAGAGGTTTTCCCCCTGGGCCTCTAGCCTTTCCCTCTCAGCTGTGAGCTCTGACGACCGGGTACCTTTCACGAGAGGGCACCCAGGTTGCAGTGGCCTCCCAGCCCTTGTGGGTTGCTGAACGGGCACGGTTGGCAAGGCCAGCCTTGTTCTGCTCAGGAAGCAAATCGGCTGTCCCTTCCTTGTGTTGATTCACTGATCTGTTCTAAAAACGACCACCGAACATCTACTCTGCCTGTTTCTGGTCTGGACACTGGAGATACAATGTCTAATAAGACTGGGTTCCTGCCTCAGAGCAACTCCCAGGATGGTGGGGAGACGTATATTATCAGAGAGTGGGCTAAACGCAATTATTTAAGTGCAGCGGTGACTAACGTTGCCCTCGGGGCTTGGGAAAGGTCTCACGGAGGAGTCGATCTGTGACTGGTCTTCTCTTGGAAACGCATGCACTGGAAAAGTGGAAGAAAGAGCATTTCAGTGAAGGAAGCGGCGTGCGTAAAGGCGTGAAAGTACGAAAGGGCCTAGTACAAAAGTTGCCATATTTTTGCTTTGTCCTCAGCCCTGCTGGCCATGGACAGGAAAGCAGCTTGGCTCCTTGGGGAGGGGGATGGGAACTCCACGGAGCAGGTAGCAGGGTGTGGGGACCACTTCTTCCCCAGAAGATGTCAGGATGCACAGAGCCCCTGCTCCTCTGCCCCCTGGGGCCTGCGATCTCTCCTCCCAGCCTCCTCTGTTCTCTCCTAATCAGGATGAAATTGGCTCCTACGACACCGATGTGCTTTCCTTCTTGTTAGAATCTTAATGTTGCATGAATCACAAGTCCCACTGCCCTGGCCTGGTGGTCAGGATCAGAGGTGTGAATTAAACAACACGTGATCCTGAGTACTTCAGTCAGGGGTGCTGAGGCCAGCGGAACAGGCTGCTTCCTTTGTCACTGATGATGAGGGTGCCCCCAAGGCTGCTGATCTCAGACTCATTCCTTAGAGAGCTTTAGGCACCTTGCTGACATCACCCAATAATAATAACATGGACGGCCACCTCTTACTGAACACTTTACAAGTATAATTTCATTTAATCATTAGATGACTTTATGATGCCTGAGATCTCACAGCTGGTCAGGATAGAGCCAGAATTTGAGTCCCCAGCCTTTGGGACTTTAGAAATCCCAAGCACCACTTTAATGCCACCTCAGTCTTGAGGAATAATCCTGGCCCGAGGATGCTGGACAGCTTGGCTTTCTGCCCTAGGAGTCCCCAAATCTCCTCTGGCTTCCAGGGCAAGACTTTGGCCTATTCGGACATTCATCACACCTCTACTGAGTGTCTCCTGGGTGCCAGGTGCTGTGTGGAAGCCTAGGAAAGATGCAAAGACCAGTATTCACTACCTGGGGAAGCCAGGAGGACCCCCTTCCCACTTCCGCCCCACAACTTTCCCATTCTTTAACGTGACCTGTTCAGCCTTCCCTGCACTCTGCCCGACACTCATTCTTCCTTCTTCGAAGCTTCCACAGGTCTCGTTACCCAAAGCACAGCACCTCTTGCTTTGTTTCTGCTTTCTTTCACCTGAAAGTCGTTTGTATGTCATTTGCATATGGAAGGCACCGGAGATACATTAATAGGACAAATTAATAAGACATGGTCTCTGCCACGATCTGACAGGGAGACGCACATGTGATCAGTGCATGGACTGAAGTGGCAGACACCTGTATCACTTCCTCACGCGCCCCCACCAAGACACTGACTTGGTCTTGTAAGGGGGCATCATGAAGTAATGGGAAGGAAACCGGACCCAGTTCAGAAGAGCTGAGTTCCAATACTTAACTGGCCTATCTTATGAAGTTTTAATGATATGCTTTATTAAATGAAAGTAAGTGAACGAAAGCATTTTACAGGTTACAAAGTATGATACGAGTGGTAATTATCATGATAGTTATCTTTTGTCTCCCTCCTAGGATGCCTAGCATAAATCTGGGCACACAGTAGATATGCAGCGAATATCATTTAGTTTAGATTGAGTTGATGCACTCACTCCATGTGTCACATTATGATAGTCCTGTGGGCTTTTGATGGGTTAGTGTGAGTCCTCACACTAACAGCGCCCACCCTGCCTGCTGGGGGATGGGGGAGATGAGGGGAGGACAGAGTGAGAAGGATGTAAAGTGCCTTGGAGACTATCGATATCGAACTATAAGGAAACCACCTTGGTCCCCATCACGGGGTGCTGGGCTGAGGACCAGGGGTCCCTGAATTTGGAGCCAAACGCCTGGGGCAGCCACTCTCCAAGCCGTTGACCCATCCTTTTTGAGAAACAAACATGACACCTTTTGCCATTTGGGGTTCCAAACCATCGGGGCTGGCTGGCCCAGGATAATGCCTGTAACGTGGGCACGGTCCCTAGGGGGACCAGGCCACCACCTGCCCACCCCTCATCATCCCCTCGCCTTTCATTTCAGCACCCCTACCCTACGGAGGATGAGAAGAGGCAGATCGCGGCCCAGACAAACCTCACCCTCCTTCAAGTAAATAACTGGTGAGTTAGCATCGCCCGCCCAAAGGCTCTCAGATGCAGGGGCCACTTGCTTGGCAGGGGAATGCACGGCAGGGAGAAGAGACTAGAATGCCTAGTCCGGCCTCAGTCACAGCCCAGCCACCGCTTCAGCCCTCCCACTTGGGCTAGACACAGAGAGCCAGAATCAGCACAGGCTCCTGTTACTTCATCTGCAGCTATTTTGCGCCCTCTGCTGGGAAACTGTGGCAGGAACATCACGGGTTAGAAAACCCAATCCCACCTGCACTGCAGAGACTCACAAGTGCCTGCACCCAAGGACAGGAGGGGCCACAGTGGTCACCTGGTCTACCCACCACCTGTGCAAAACTAAAACATTCTGCAAAACCAGAAGTTGGCAGGAGGAGGAAGAGTTGGCTGTTCTGACCTCACAGGGATCTCAGTTTCCCCTTCTCTGTGTCTGGCTGGGCTGTCACAGAAACCTCTGAAAACGAGGTCTGGTTGCATGGGAGTAGACCCAAGAGTTGGGTGCCTTGATCTGAGCCCTTGGCCCCCTGGAGGGAAGTCAGAGGTCAGTGCTTTTGATTAATGGGGTTCTTCCTTCTTCTGTTCAATCCTGAGGGGTCTTGAGTGGAGATTCTTGACCCTCCTCACGCATTCATCTCACGCTGCTCTGTGGTTGGTTACCAGGTGATTCCATGAGCTCTGCAGTGCCCAGGGCCCTTCTCCCAGCTGGGCTTCCACAGCCCAGGTCAGACCCCAGTCTGTTCTGCACAGTAAATCAGCTGCTGAGAGTGTGGAAGCAGCTTAGCCCTCTCTGCACACACACACACGCACATGCACACACACACACGTGCGCACACCCCCACCGCCACGCAGGCGGTGACTAACCAGGCCTCCCCCTTCACCCCTGGACAGGTTCATCAATGCCCGGAGGCGCATCCTGCAGCCCATGCTCGATGCTAGCAACCCAGACCCCGCCCCTAAAGCCAAGAAGATCAAGTCACAGCACCGGCCCACCCAAAGATTCTGGCCCAACTCCATTGCTGCGGGGGTACTGCAGCAGCAGGGTGGCACCCCAGGGACAAACCCTGACGGTAAGACCTGAGGCTGAGTATACTCTAGGCTGGAGCTGGTGCATAGGAGGGCCCCTGGAGCTCCTGCAGGACAGCTGTGCAAAGATTCAAGGGCTGAACGTCCACTTGCCCGAGAGGCAGGGGCTGCTCTGTCACAGTAGTTATCCCTCCCTGATCTCCATGAAAGGGTGTGTGAAAGCCGGAAAGAAAGGGATATTTTGCATGTACTTTAACAAGCCGAAAGCAATCTCACGAAGACCAGTGGGAGTCAGTGGTCATCTGAGTTAACGACTGCTCAGCAGAGCCCCTTCCTCACTCCCACACCCACCCTAAGTTCCTTAGTGCCTGTCAGTTTCTGCACAGTTCCCCCAAAAGCCAGGGCTATCTATAAATACCGGGCAGGCAGCTGGCTTGTGAACGGAGGCCAGGAAGAGCTTTGTTTTCCCAGCTTCTCCATCACACCCTCCACATACACTTTTCTAATTGCCGGTCGCCTGGTGCACAATGAATAATTCAAGGAGCCAGACATTTTATAACTCGGCACGTGAGGATAGCTGTACGTGGGGGGTGGAACGAAGGTGTTCATGTGCGTATACATACCTTCAGGTATACGTGCATTTATGTGGTTGTGTACCGGTTCCTACGTGATGCGTAGTTGTCTTATGAGGCATAGTGGAAATAAACAGATTTTTAGTTAAACCGGCCAGGGAAAGAATCCCAACTCTTTCACGCCCAACCGTGTCACCTTGCACTAATGGCTTAGCTATCTGAGACTCAGTTTCCTTCTCTTTAGAATGGAGATAATACCTACCCCACAGAGTTGTGAGATGGGGGGCTTCAGACTGGGGAATTGCCCAGCTCCCCACCCCAGCGGCCTGTCCATTCGACTCTCCACCACGGAAGCTCCTGGGCCTGACCCTCTCCTCCTTCTCTCGCGTAGGTTCCATCAACTTGGACAACCTGCAGTCCCTATCCTCAGACAATGCCACCATGGCCATGCAGCAGGCTATGATGGCTGCACACGATGACTCATTGGATGGGACAGAAGAAGAAGATGAGGATGAGATGGAAGAGGAAGAGGAAGAGGAGCTGGAGGAGGAGGCCGACGAGCTTCAGACGACGAATGTCAGTGACCTGGGCTTGGAACACAGTGACTCCCTGGAGTAGTCGGCATCCCAGATGGCACTGATCACCGAGCAGGAGAGGAGTGTCGTCAGGAGGGCTTTAGGGTGGGGGGGAAGGGGACATGGGCAGGCAGCGCCGAGGAAGTTGGGCCCCAGCTTCCCAAAATCCGTAGCTTGAAGAAATGCAGAGGAGATACCTGCTCCTTCCCAACCACCAAGCTTCTATGATACCCCAGCCCCACTTCCCTAGAACTGTGGAGGACTCCGTCTGGTGGGGCCAGTCAAGCAGGAGTGAGATCTGGACTCACCAAATCCCCAAGGACAGATTGCACCCATGGGCCCCCCACCGAAGGACTTGAGTTGTTTACAAGCCCTGCACTGTGAGGCGGTCAGTGCTTTTCGCAGAGCGAGTCTTTGCCAGGGGACAGAGTTAGGAGGAAAGGGAGAGACAAAGGGGGTCTGGATTCTACCCCCAGAAGGTTCTCAGCTCTTTTGAGAGACATTCAAAGGCGAGAGGAAGCCCAAACACGCAGCCGGCGGCTGGAGGAGTGGGAGGGCCTGAGGCATCACATCTTGCACATCGGGTGGGACCTGGATTCCGCAGGGCTCCAGCTCATTCCTCCAAGGCCCCGTCTCTGGGCTCGGGCAACCACGGACTCGGGGGAGAGGGACGGAGCCACCAGAGCCCACCTGTCTCTCTCCCCTGGAAACAAATGGTAAGATGGTGGGCTCCAACTATGGGAGGTTAAGAGGAGTCCCTTCACCTGGGTTGACTCCGGGACCCAAGGAGACGGCAGAACCTGGGCTAGGAGCCTATCGAGGTGACTTTGGGGACCACAGCTGTCCCTAGGTGGTCACGGAACTCAGCTCCTATAACAACAGGATGGTGGTGTCTTATCCCAGATGTTCCAGCCCTCGGATGGAGCTGCTCATATGTTCTGCCCACTCCAGAGGCCATCAGAGACGGTGGAGCCAGGTCAGCTCGGAATCTTCCCATCCCTCAGCCCCCACCCCCACTGCGGGCCCTCTGCTCCAGGCCGGCGCCATCAGCCTCCATCTTCTCTTCATTCTATCCTTCGGAGAAGACAGAAGAAACATTGGAGAAAAGCATCCAACTTAATGGGAAGCCAGGGGTTGGAGAAGGTGCTACATTCCTCCTCCCATCAATATCCAAAGTGTGGGGGAGGCCCAGAGAAATGGCACCCAAGAGCCAAGTGGTGCCCCACCCCACCCACCTCCTTAATCTACATACCACCATTACACACAGCACGGGAGGAACTGGGGCTCCGGCAAGGAGGAGGCTTTCCGCCATCTGCGCTAACACACACCTTCCCACCCCAACTCCCAGGCCCCATGATTGGCACCCTTTATTGCCCCTCCCTCTTACCCCTATGGCTGTGAATGACAGGACTGGTCACACGTGTGTTCTCCATTGGATTTAATTTAATGGACTTGCAGTTTCACTTGTAAATTGTGCATTGGCCATCTCCTTCAGTGGCAGAATGTGAGCGGCTCCCTGGCTCAGCTTGAGGGGACCCTCAGGGCCCTCTGGGGCTACCCCTCCCCCACCCGGTTGGGGTAGAGCGAAGGGATGGTCGCTTTCCTGAGGTCTCCCTGAAATGAATGTATTTCTCCCCCAAAAGAGCTGATATTTAATGTTTTAATAGGGATTTTTGAGAAACAAATAACCTTATTTATAATCTGGGTGATTCGATCATTTTTTACTCCCTTTTGATGCCACAGGTAGAGGAAAGTCTAGCTTTTTTGGCAACGTGCAGTGGGATAAAATACATTTCTTTTTCTGGTTTGTTTTTCTGGTTAAAACACACACACACACACACACACACACACACACACACCCTTCCACTTACCACTTTGGACAGGTGTCCCACCCCAGCACAGGCACACCCGCACACACGTGCCCGCACACCCTCCTCCCAGCCCCTCCACCTGCCTAATGTTATGCAACCTCCTTCTGATGTATCCACCAAACCAATACTGAATGTGGCCCAGAAGTTTCCAGTAAATCTTATTACCTACCGTAATTCTACTGCGTGATTCTCTTTTTCTGTGGTTAGTGGGACTGTGGACCAGAGAGAATTTGGAGTCCTCAGCATAACCCTTATTTAACTGACTACCTACATGGAAGGGAACAGGCAGAGGGCTCTCTGGTGACCTCAGTTTACCTGCCTGGGGAGGACGACAGCCAAGTTTGGCACACTCGCCACATATGTGTCTACCTCTAAGACAAAGAGAATCGAGAGAGAAGACGGAGGAAGCAATGCACTACCCTCTCCTGATGCTTTTCTCCAATAGCAATGGAGAGTTCAGAATTTGGTCCCCTCCTCTACCGCATTCCACCTCCCCCAAAGTTCTTTGCTTTTAACAGCTCCATCCTAGGCTCCAAGGGTTTTCGTCATTGAAGCTGGTGCCACCACTGCTGCACATCCCCAGCTCTCACATGCCCACCCTGGCCCTATCCTTCAGGTCTCGGGAATCAAGGAGAGAAAGTCTTGACTGCCACATTTAATCCTGGATCTGTGTCCAGAGGGGAGCCTACTCTTTGAACCCCAGAGTTTGTCATTGTCTTCCCTGGACCAAGAAGAAATTTAGAGGCAACTTCTTTCTTGTCTCCCCAAGTAAGTGAGAAGCAGATTTCCTTGTTACCTTGAGCCTAGAGGTGGCCTTATCTGGACAATATTACTGAAATGTCCAGGGAATCGGCTTAGAAGCGGGAGGGAGAATTCCTCGTCCACATTTGCAAAGGCTGCAGTTTGCATTTACCAGTGAACACCCTAGAGCCAGGCTTAAGATGGGGAAGGGACTGGCGACATAGGCAAAATGGACCTCCAGCAGCTCTGATGGCGGTTCCCTGGGTCACGGCTCTCACTTGACCTGGCCCTCTCATCACAACCGGGGAATTCTGCAAACACAGCAGAGCCCCGGCTACAGGCAGCAGAGAAAGTCTCAAGATTAGCGAGAAGGTGGTACCTTAGAACCTCACTTTCCAGAGCCGGGAAGATGGCAGACTTTCAAATAAACATTTCCCAGAGAACGCGCTGTTAAAAGATATGGTATATAAAAAAAAAAATCCGTGGCCAAATTAGACTAGGATGAACTGCACATTATATTTCGCTAATAAAGTTGCATAAGGCACGTTACTACAGTAAAGGCTCAGAAAAGTCCTGCAGAAAAGAAAACTTTAACTTCGTTTAACCTATTTCCCAAATTTATTTACCTTTTTTCCCCAAGTAATATCTATTCAATTATATTAGTATTTCACAAAACATACTTTACGGAACGCTATTCTAAGAAATTACAGAGCAGCCTGCCCAAGCCTTTCCCACTCCTTCCAAAGTTTTCCTCCCAAGTTCTGTCATCTTTTCAGCCACGCTGCCAACAGAAAAAGGGGTTTCCTAAATTATTTGAGATGTGGGTGGTTGTGTTTTAAGGAGGCAGCAGCCCCTCTCTGTGCATGACCCAAATCCCATCCAACCCAAGGAAATGTGCCACAATCCCTGTGGAAGAAAGAGAGATGGGACGATGTGGGTGCGGAGAAGTGGGGGGAAGATTTCCTCTACCCTCAGGATAGGCCTCTGATGCCTGGGCCCTGAGAACTCTCCACTGACTTCTGGCCCCAACCCCCAGCCCATCAGGAAAGACCTTTCAGGTTTGGAGATTCCCGCTCATGGGAGTTGATGGCTAGAGCTACACTTCCTTGGCCAAGGAACCCCCGACTGCCGAGGACGTGGCCGGATGAGGGCAATGACTCTGTCAGACAGAGTCTTGTTTGGACTCATTTGTTCAATCTGTATTTATTGAGCACCAGCTCTGTCCCAGGCAGTTTTCGATCCTGAGGATACTGCTGTGATCGACAAAAACAAGTTCTTGTCTTCAGGAAGTTTACTTTCTAGTAGAAGACTGAGACTGAAAGTGTGCTCATGACGTCCCCTTAATGGTTAAAATGTGATCTCATCCTAGGATGGTGACCACAAACTTTATCATTCTGAGCCACAGATCAGGAGGCACTCAGGTCCAATGTGGAGTTCAGGTCAAATTCAGCTTGCAGACATGTTTTGTTTGGACCATGTATTGTTTTAAATTTCTTGTGCCAACATTTAAGAGAGATTGCATGTAAAAATTCAGATTCCTGGCTTCTCTCAAAGAATCAGGCAACTCGGGACCTATATTCACACACAGACACGGTCGGGTGTGCTTGGATCATTGCTGCCCCTTACGACATTGTCTCCAGGTGTCATGATATTGGCCACTCAGGTTGTCTCAATACCAAGACTGAGAATCACCCGCCGCTCATCATCGAGCTATCCCTACTCGATTGACTTATTGGTTAGTTCTGCTTCCCCCTCCCTTAATCCCTCTTTTGCGCCTTTCCCTCCAATTTTCGAATGGTTGTTTTTAAGAAGGCAAATATTTCTCTCTGCCCATTGCTCCATCAAGAGCAAGAAAACAAAATAGTACAGAAAGGGCTCTGCCTTTGGGAAAACAATGGAGAGAACACATTTGTTCGTGGAAGCGAAGATACTCCTACCTTCAACGCAAAGTGTACCTGTGTCTTGCACTCAGACATCTTCACGCTATGTTACCTGCCTACCTGGCTTATTGAGGCAGTCATGAGCCTTAGGGTACAAAAACCACCAGAGTTGCTCCTTATAAATGCAGATTAGGCCCCATAACCAGCTTTTCCCAGATTCAAAACAAGATGCCTAAAGACTTTGAGAAACATTGCTCTCAGAAAATAGTTTTCAGTTGCCTTTAGAAGTTCGTTGTTTTAACTTCCTTTTGCTATATAGACTACAGCCCCCCAGGCCAGTTACTCATTGAGAAAGCATTCAGAGGTGCCTACTCTGTGCCTGACATTGGACAGGGGTCAGATAATTCAACTTCGCGGAGCATCACAGGCAGAGGGATCACCGAAGACCGGCAGAGAGGAAGCCGATAGCACCATAATCTGTGCATTTCCACTTCGGCATCTTATTTTCATCCCACAGATGAAGCAGATTTTATTACACCACGTTCAAGTGTAGATATCTTATACTTTTTTATTTCTCAGCATCTCTCTGGGCCAATCTCATTTAGCCCCTTAGCAAATTAAATGCATCTCATTAAACCAAACCCATTTAGGACAATGCCCTTCAGGTGTGTGTATCTTGGTGCATCTTTCATTTAAGACAAGTGCTTGATTTATTTTTCATCTCATTACACTCTTTAAAATTATATGCATCTCATTACACTCAGTGCACTGAGACGACTTATTTCAGGTGTAGACATTACACCCAGTATTATCAGGCAAGTATATTTTTTTCATTTCATTACAAGCCTTACAATTTATGTACATCTCATTACAATCAGCCATTTACGACAATTCCCTTCAGTTGTGTATATCTCATTATACCTTTTCATTTCAGATTTTTTTCATCTTATTACACCCAAGCATTATTCAGAGAACTCACCTCAGGTGTGCATAGCTCACATCCACCTGTTATTTCAGGAATTTGGGAGTGGTTGCTTTCCCCCATTGTATTGCAAAATTTTTATTATACCAGACTCACTTAAAGCCCACTCTGTTTACTTGTGGGCCTCCTATGCTCCTTTGTAGGGATAGGAAGGATACTGGGTTCCCCTGGATTTGGCAAGACTGTCAATAATTTCCTCTTGTGCTCACTTCGGCAGCACACATTCTAAAGTAGGAACGGTACAGAGAAGATTAGCATGGCCCCTGCGCAAGGATGACATGCAAATTCATGAAGTGTTTCATAAATAATAATAATAATTATTATTATTATATAATTATTATTATTATTATTATTATTTCCTCTTTCAAATTAGCTTCCTCACTTGCACATTGAGAGTGTTAAAAGAGATAGCCGCTAAGCTCCCCTTTGGTTAATACTCTGTGAAACTCTGGTCCTGTGCACGACAGTGCAGCATGTTCCCCAGCTTCTCCTGGGGATGCCGCAGCAATCTCTGGACAGGACCCGCCCTGCTGGAGAAGCTGAGATTGACACCACTGCCCAGGCTTCTAACGGCTAGACTGCTTCACGCTTCCTGCTTTTGACTGGATACTGCTGTGTATCCACGTGGGGTCACATCTTTGAAGGAGATGAAATAACTTTGCTCTCCTGTGATACACTCTCTCCAGCACCTCCAGGCTCCCTGGCATCTTCGTCTCTCCCCAAACCTCCACTCCAGGAGTTCTCAGTTGGGGGACATCTTAGAATTGCTAAGCAGGCTCTTGGAGTTGCGGGTGCCTAAGTTCCATGCTCAATCTACTAAATTAGAATCTCCAAGGGCGGGGCCAAAGTAGGTGCATTTTTAAAAGCACCTCAGAGATTCTGAACCACTACGTCACCGAAGCCTAATTTCAGAAAAGCATCTGCAGTGCAGTCGCTCTGAGCCGAAAACGTCTGATGCTCTCAGTACACCCCTCCCAGCTATATTTGCATGTAAGAATCCATGCCGAGAGTGAAAAAGTCACTTTCCAGTCCTGAAAAGGGCACTAGGGGTCAGTAAACCCAACCTGCCCACCCCATACAGGAATCCCATCCACAGCACACTATAAATTGTCATCTCCCTTTACTGCCCAATGCTTCCCAGGCCAGAAAGGCAAACTGGTGCCCAGAGCCACCTTATCCCTCCGACTCCACCAGTGATCTGAGATCCGCCTTCTGGAGACAGATGGATGAAGGAGAAACCCTCCAGACTGTTTAATTGTGGTCCTCAAGGCCTATTTACCGCACACGCGGCTTCTCTGAGTACGTCTGGGTGGTCTGTGTGCTTCCTCTTCTGTCACTCTACCTGTCTCCTTGCCAATGAAAATAGAATCTTTTCGCTAAGCATAGAATAAATTTGAATTTCACCATTTCTCCTCCGCCACTCTAACGGAACGACCCTGCTGAGAAATCAGAATACGGCATGACTCCCGCCTCTTTGCTTTGGCTCCCCATCCAGGGCTACCCCAAGCCACTGGTTCTAGAATCAGCAGGTGCCAGGGCTGATGGGACCACGACAAAGCAGGATTTTATGAGGATAAAGGGCAGGAGTAAGGCTGATTTTAGAGAAAGGGGCCACGCCCTGTCTTGTTTTTTTTTTTTGTTTTTGGGTTCTTTGTCTACTGGATTGAAAAGAGCGGATCCCCAAGGCTTAAGAGGCCATAGGGCCAGCCCTTTCTCTGTGTTCCTCGAAGTTTACTAATAAAAATAAAAGTCACAATTTATCGAGCACTTAGCATATATGCTAGATACTGTAGGTTATTCAAAATAACCCTGCAATTATTATTAATATTAGTATTCCCATTTCTAAAATGAGGTAACTAGGGCTCAAAGATATTGAATGATTTTCTCAAAAATTATTTAGCTACTATGTAGTAGAGCTGGGATTTGAACCAAAGACCAAACACATGCTCCTCTCATGAGGTAATTTGCCTCCCTAAGCCTCTGCTTGACAAGGGATGGCCTTCAGAGTCAAGTGCGAAGCCCTTCTTCCTTGAAAGCCTCAGAGGTGCCGGCAGCCCTGCACCCGCTTTTGCTTTTCTCCTGTAAGGTCCCAGATGAAGCAGCTCTCGGAGATTTGGACTCAAACCTCAGCCTGCTTCTCCCACAACTCAGCATCCACCGAGCAGCCCACCAGCTCCTAACTTGAACCGTCTGTTTTGGAGGCAGGGAGCGGGGCAGGATTTAGGTCCTCTGAGCTTACGAAGTTGCTCTGCATACTGTTCTAGGACCTATAATACGGAAGTGGTTGGAGGCTAGTCTTGGAGGAGAGGCTTCTGCTGATTGTCCACAGACTGGGACAAAGAGGTGGCAACGGCAGGTCCACTCTACCGTTGTTGATGGTCACTCAGATGTGCTGTAGAGATTGATGTGTGAGGTCAGTGACAACAGCTGACATCCAAGCCTTTCTCATTTCTGGCCTGTGCAGGTGATTCCTTCTCTCCTGTCAGAGAGGGCAAGGCCAGATTCTTGTGTTTTTTTTTTTTCAGGCTTGACTACTGAGAGTGAGAGCAAAACCGGGCTGAAAGATGGAGGAAGAGCAAAGAGAAGAGAGGTCATGTCTGGGAGAGAGAGACAGACTGGGTGCCCAAACGAAGTGGGGCAGGGGGGCGGGTTGTCTACTGAGAGCGGAGGACAGGCCAGGGCCAAGAGCACTGTCGGAATGGGCAACACTTTAATAAAAGGAAAAAAAACCCAAACGCTTCTGTTCAAGGAGGAAAAGAAGAGAGAGGATAAAGTGGAAATACAATGGACTAGAATACAGACACCTGGCTGTTCCGCTAATTTGCTTCTCTGGTTCTGTGATTCATTGTCCTCTTCTTTGGCAGGTTGAAAGCTGAGGAAAAAATGAGGAGGGGGACACACGGTAGAAGTAAGAGGGGGTGGAAAGAGAAAGGGAGAGGAACTAGATGTGCTTGTGTCTCTGGGGCTTTTCAGACAAAGCTATTATCAAAATGCCAACCAGCTCCTGCCTGGCCAATTTGCATACTCCATGCTGTGCTCTTTGAAGCAAGATGAATATGCATGAGGGCTTGGGCGGGGGTGTGGAGCTACTGGGCTGTGGGCTAAGGTGGCTCATTGTTCTTTTAAAAGAAAGGCATTAATAGAAAGCCAAAGCCCCGTCCTGGTCAGCAGAGTGGCCTTTGCTTCCCTTCTCTAGCGAAGGGAAGAGGAGGGCAAAGCTCAGGCTCAGTCAGAAATCTCGACTATTCTCTCATCCTCCCAAGGAAATAAATAATCAGGCGCCATCAAGAACCCAAGTGTCTCTTCTCCAAGAGCAGCATTTAATTACTCTCCTCTCCACGCATACTAATCACGGAGACTGGCTGGGCCAGCAGTCACCTCTCCTGCCTTCCGTGGAAATCAGGCTGCCTCTCTCGTTTCCCGCTTCTGCTGCAAGGAAGGCTGGGCACCCAGATTCTCCCTGCTTCCGGCCTTTGGTGGGACCCCAAGTGCTCTCTGTGGCTGGGCTGTGGTGAGAGTCCCTTGGACACAGTGGGTGCTCAAAAATGCTCACGGAATGGGCTCGCCAATGTCCATTAGAACTTGGCTTATCATTCATCCTAAGACACCTGGAGGATCATGCCTTCTCACTGACCTTCTCCATCTCTTCCCTGACCACGAGCGGAAGAGAGTTGTACTCTAGGCATTATTCCGGTGAGCATGAAGAAGATTTATTTCAAAATAGAATTTATCCCACAAACTTCAGGGCCCCAACACCCTTCCTTTTGGGGTTTCTTTCTGAGATATCACATCTGTCTCCCATCCTGAGACAGAAATACAAGGATAAGGAAATCCGGGATTTTGGAAAATGGCTCGTCCCTTGTGATCATCTGTTTCACCTCTACACGAATGAAGGCTGACGACTGGCTCTGTGGTGGAGTTGCCTTACCAGGACCAGGACTTGAGCTTAGCAAAATCTACATCGAGACCTTTCATAGATGGGAACACATCTCAGTTAAAGAATCTACTAGCCAGACCAACCTCCTATCCACCTAGGAGGGTGCCCTACAGGCCTTGGCTGTCCAGTTCTCCTTGCGCTGACCATGGACCTCTTAGACTGGACTTGAGTTTCACAATCAAGACTGGCTGAGTCTGAAGTATCGGTTCACCCTTGGGACCCTTCCTACAGTCCTGAAGGAGGAGACAGGAAACTGGGGGAAGAGATTTGCGTTCGCCCGTTACTCACAATACCTGTGCTTTCCTCAGGTTCAGCATCCAAGAGTCAGGGATCCCGCAACTGAAAACCTAGAGCAAAGCTTCTCCAAACCTTAATGTAAATAACAATTGCCAGGAAATCTTGTTAAAATGCAGCTTGTGACTCACTCGGTAGGACTGGGGTGGGGCCTTAGGTTTTACATTTCTAACAAGTTCCTAGATGTTGTCAGTGATGCTGGTCTGGGCACCACATTTTGAGTAGCAGCCAAGGACAGAAGGAAGGGCAATGCAAAACCACGAGAAATCAATTTAATATTCCCTCTCAACTCCTGTGTGGACAAAAGGAGAGAAAAGAGCAGCCACCACTTCCACCCTTCCCTCCCAGACTCACCTCCTCCTAGACGCAGTGTATCCCTGACACGTGAGATTTATTTTTAACTGCCAGCAGCTTTGATGAGCTTGTCTCCGCTGCTTCAGACACCTGCTGGCAGGATAAATTGGGGGAAAGGAGTGGCTGACCCAGATCTGACAAATCCAAGGCAGGAAGAAAAGCTGCTGGGGAGTCAGTGCCTCCCCTTTGCTGAGACTGGTGACAAACCCCACCACTGGCTGTGTTAACTTGCTCATGACTTGATATCACCAGTGACCCTTTGCATCCTTAGCTGTAGCGCCAATGAAGGTAAAACTGAATTCACTCATTGTTTTCAAAGCCTGGTACTTACGTGAATTTTTTGACCCCTGAGGATCTACATGGGTGCCTATGTTTGCTTCTGTCTCCTATAGCAGTCAAGGCTCTATCTACACAGGGATTCTGCTTCATGTAGACCCCTGCATTAGTGCTGCAGGCACTGGGACAGCTTCCCTGGTGGAGCAAGTCCCCTTCACCCCATGCGAGACTGCTGCTGCTCCTAGAAAAGCAGAGGCTCGGGAAGTGAAAGGCAGGCACCAAGGATGGCGTCTACCGCCACCTACGTGAATCTGTGGCCTCCTGCGGAGTTGCCAGGGTGATAAAGTATAGCTTTTCGCAACATGTACACTTAGTTCAACCAACACGGAGCCCCTAAGAGTGAGGAGAAGTCTAATTGGATAAGAGACCAAGCGGCAGTCTGACTCCACTCCTTCTGAACACCTCCGCTGCTCAGCCTCCTCATCTGTGAAATCAGGCCCCCACTCCCCATGCAGAGTTGCTGCGACGTGAGATAACGTATAGAGAGTGATAAGGCCGGGGGCAGGCTCACAGCCAGTGCTTGATCAAAGTTTTTGTTGCAAAATGAGGCTGTGGAAATTATCAGGGTTAATATCATTTCAGCAGGAGAATGGAAGCCAAGAGAGTTCAGGTTGTGGTGAAATCAAGCCAGCGTCTGGATACAAAGACAGCGTTCACCTGCTGGTCATTCAAGGCTGCCACCGATGCCTGAGACAGCACAGAGGGGCCAGAGCTGCTGAACCACTGGGGCTGCAGGAAAGACACAGGACATGAAGGGATCATAGGATGTGGTTCCCAGGGGTCGTTAGGGGCAGTGAAGAAAGCAGCTGCAATCCTACAGCTCAGCAGAGCTGCCTCCCTCCGACACCTGAGTCTCTAGGTTCCTGGGGACGGGCTGGCCATCTCAACAGGAGGTGCTACAGATGCCTGGCTGCCCCTTGAGGCTCACTTTCTATCTGCTAACTTCACAACCTCCCTTGTCATCCGACACCCTCTCCAACCAGTAGTTCCTACAACACATCGTGCAACTCCCTCTACAGTTGCCAAGGCACAAGATCTCAGAGCCTGTGGACGGCCTCCTCCCTCTGGCTGTACCGTGCGCAGCCCCATCACAATCACAACAGGACATGTTCCCGGTCCCTAAACACTATGCTGCCACCACAGGCCATGCAACGTCACGTGAAGGCAGCTATACGTCCTTTCTCTAGAGGGCTCGTAACAGGAGCCACTGGACACCACACTCTAAAGCACGTGAATATTAATTAAATGAAGGTTTATTTCAAAATTAGTCTTAGAGTATAAGCTGTTTTTGAGGGTGGAGCCAGACTACAGAATGAGTGGTGAGAGCGTCTGCCTTCCTCCGACATAGGCGGAGAGGAGGCAGTGTCCCCAGCCCTGCCCCTCATCATGCATCCAATGATTACTAGGACTAGAAGCCAACAGCAAAGAACCCGCGCGTTTGCTCGTGTTTAATCCAGGTTAAACTCTACACGTGTAAATACACATCGGAGGTTACGTGGTGTCATGCAGTCCCTGTGATGGAATGACTCTTGCTCAGTGACCTCCGCTGCAAGGCTGCTCCCAAGGGCAAGGTTAGGTGGGACAGAGCACTGGAAAGAGAAGAGAACAGAGGTCAAAGCACAGCATAGGTCAGAACCTGCCATCCCAGGTAGCCCTGGCCAACAGCGGTCACGCTGGCTTCCCACCAGCGTCCTGAGCAGAGAACTGCCCCCTTAGAACAAGGAACAATTGCAGTCACGTGTCTTTCTTCCAGAAAAATGAAGAGCCAGTGATAAGGGATTGTTTGGTGTAACAGTTAAGTACGTACTCTCCAGTGCCCAGCTGCCTGGGTTCAAATCCTGGATTCACTGTTTGTAATTCTATGACTTTAAGGAGATTTACTTTACCTCTCTTGCTTATTTCTTCATGTATACAATAGACAGTGCCTTTGCCTGCCCTTAAAGTGTTGTTCAGAGGCAAGTAGAAAGTGCTCGGTAAATGTGAACTAGTTTTATAAATTCACTGACATTTCAGTGGATTGTAAGGGGTAAAATCCAGCCCTCAGGCTCCCAGACTTGTAGAATCTATTTCTACAAATCATCTTTAAAAACACCCTTTGAGAAATGTGCTGCTCTTTTAAACCTTCAAGAGTCAGAAGTTCTTCCCATGTTTAGCCTAAATTCCTCCTGCAGAAATTTAAGATTAATCTCTCTGATGGTTATGGAAATGCTATAGTTTGGAGGTTCTTAACCGAAGGTCCAAAATCCTTCAAAAACTATACCCAGTTGTCTGCATGTAGAGCAAAGGCTAGTGAAACAAAGGGTCTAGACAATGAATGATCATCAATGGGTACTGTTATAGACTGAATGCTTGTGTCTCCCCAAAATCCATATGTTGAAGCCCTTGAAGCCCTAACCCCCCAGTGCAGCTGTATTTGGAGATGGAGCCTCTGAGGAAGTAAGGTCATAAGGATGGAGCCCTTATCTGATAGGATTAGGTCTCTATAAGATTAGACTCCGGGGAGCAAATCTCTTTCTTCTCTCTCTCTTTTTGTCTCTCTCTCTCTCTCTGTCTCTCTGTCTCTGTCTCTGTCTGTCTCTCTGTCTCTCTGTCTCTCTGTCTCTCTGTCTCTCTCTGTCTCTCTCTCTCTCTCTCTCTCTCTCTCTCCTTGAGAACACAGAAGGAAAGACTATTATCTGCAAGCCAAGAAGAAAGCCCTCAATAGAAACCAAATTTGTTGTCACTTTCATTATGGACTTCTAGCCTCCAGAACTGTGAGAAAATGAATTTATGTTGTTTAAGCTAAGCAGTGGTATTTTGTTTTAGCAGCCTGGGCAGACTAACACACACACACTAACGTCACAAAAAGAAAGACAACCAGAGAGTAGGTGACTCTTAATGGAAGTTTACAAATTTGAGGCTGAATCTGATCAAACTTCTAGCTCTACCAATTAACAGAAGTACAAAAGATGGAAGCACATACCCAATTAAACAATGTGGACACAACCATCTAGCAAAGGCCAGAATGAGAAAAGTCTATGGGACAAACAACCTGGCTTTTCCAAGAAATAAATGTCAAGGAATGCAAGCAACAAAGAAAAGGGGAACCAATATATATTAAGAGACTTAAGAGACATATTATCCAATTGCAAGATGTGGGACTTCACTGGATCCTGATCCAAACAAACCAAAAAAAATTTTATGGGAAAATCAGAGAAATCTGAACACTGATTGAATAGTCAGTGATATTGAGAAATTTTTTATTTTTCTAGTTGTTATAATATTGTGGTTATGTTTTTAAGAGTCCGTATGTTTACACTCTTTTACCAATAAATCCTTACTTCTGTCCAAGAAAAAAAAAGAGTCCTTATGTTTTAGAAATCTATACTGAGATATTTATGTATGAAAAATATTATGATTAGGATTTGCTTCAAAATAATATGAAAGAGAGAAGTGGGGAAGAGGTATAAATGAAACATGATTGACAATGCGTTAATAATTGTTAAAGCAGGATGTTAAGTACATGAGTTCGCTCAGCTT
Source organism: Pteropus vampyrus (assembly GCF_000151845.1). Classification (NCBI taxonomy): domain Eukaryota; kingdom Metazoa; phylum Chordata; class Mammalia; order Chiroptera; family Pteropodidae; genus Pteropus; species Pteropus vampyrus. The sequence goes on along the minus strand of NW_011888911.1, from coordinate 2,821,090 downwards.
TTATATGTGTTAAAAGTTTCCATAATACAAGATAAAACAAAAAGAAAGTTGTTATGAAAGGATCATAACTCTAGTTCATTGCCTATAAGCAGCTGAAAACTATTAATAGTATCCTCAGGCTTTGTTTTTCCCAACTAAATAGCCCAACTCCACAAAACTTTCACAATAAATCTTTTGTTGGTTTGGCTGCTCCTCATGTACAGTCCCTCTGGTGACTCGGGGGTGATGGAATCTGCTTCTCAGGCCTCCTAGCAACATCCAAAATGCAAAACCCCATGGCTGCGAGGGCCTCACAATGGTCCACTTGCTTTCCCGGCCCTGCCAGGCTTGGTCTGGTGTGAACACTCTTGGGAAGGCTGTACAGAGGGCTCCACACCTTCAGCAGGAGTCCTGGGGGAGGGGCCCCAAGAGGACCACTTCTGCTCCCAGGAGGCTGGGCTGCTCATACCTTTTAAAATGTAGTCCGTTAGCAAAGTGGGCACCTTCTCATTATCCTCCTTCATGGCAAAGAGAACTGGGGAAGGAGAGAGTGAGAGAGATGAGCCAAGGGAACCATCGGGGCGTAAAGCTCACTTTCTAGGGCAAACGACCCACACACGCAAAGTGAGTGAGAACTGATTCGGGGAAACCAGACATGCTTTGAGTATTGAGCAAAAGTCTAGAAGCTTCTGTCAAGAGTCAGCCTTCAACATGGTGATGAAGGAAAATATATCAAGAGTCAGAGTGACCTATCATTGACTGTATTTTCTTTTTTTCCTTTATCTTTTACTTTTCTTTCTCTCCTATAATATCCACATCATCTCCTAAGTATATTTTTAATAATCGTAAAAATAAATAAATAAAGCAATTTAAAAAAAGAATCAACTTTCAGATGCAGTCAATCTAAATGTCAAAATAGTAGTTGTCACATCACTGAATCACCAATAAAACTGTTTCTAAAGATAGTCTATTCATATAAACAGACATTACTAGAAACCCTCCTCACCATCAATTTATAACAAATGTTAGGATTTGTGAAAATGCAAGAGACTTATGGATCCTCAAGGAACTTACAGACTTCTTGTTGAAACAGGACATGACTACACATGAAGCAAACAATGTGAAGTTATTAAAGCCTAAAGGCTTTTTATAAAAGTTTTTTAAATAGCTTTTTTTGTTATTAAACTAGGTAGCATCTTTTCATATTCATAATTCATATTGTAGAAATCGGCTTTGTAGAAAAATCCTTCAAGAAAGTAGCCCAACCTCGTTTTTGATATCAAAAAATCAGGGAGGGGTGTGTCCACCAATAGATTCCTTAGATTCTTTAAATAAACTCTGGTATATCTATTTCCTGTAGTCTTATAGCTTTATGAAAAATTAGAGAGATCTGTGTATACAAGACATACTTATCAGTGAAGAAAGGCCGTACAACATTATGTATTCACTTTTAAATAAATGTTAATAATCATAGAAAAAAATCTAGAAAGATGTGTATAAAATTGTTAAAAGTGGTTATCTCTGAGAGGGAGACCATGGGGGAATGTTCTTTTCTGCATTAAATGTCCACAGTGTCTGGCTTTTTTTGATGAGCATGTATTACTTTTTGCAAGCAGAGAAAACAGTAAAGATCACCGGGCACTGATTATAAGGGTCAGGAGGCAGCTGTGACAATAGAGGGACCGTGGTCACTTCTATTTCCTAGTTTCAAGTCAGGGTCATGAAACTGGATTCCAAAAACAGGGGTGGGTGAAGAACAGAGCCTGACAGGGGCAGGAGTTAGCAGCCAGACCCAGAAAAAAAAGAGAATGAACCCGAGGCCTTCCACGTGTTGGTTTCTTTTGTTTTATTTCTTCTTTATTTTTAGATATGTATCCATTTCGACTGAATAGGCTGAAAATACTTTGCAGCTGAGCATGGGCAGACCAGATGCTGCACCAAGGAGACAGCCGTAAAAATACAATAAGTGCACTCAGTCAATATGTATCTAAGTTGATCTCCAAAATCTAAAATTGATGTGAGTTGTTCAGTCCCCGGGGCTGGTCTTTGGCCTATATCCTTGATTCAGGAGTAGGATAAAGAGGAGACACTCCTCACAAATGCATACGAGGATTTGCCAAAAAAGAGCTTTCATAACCTACGGAAGAATTTGGTATTCAGGAAAGATGGCAGCTTTTTTCTTTTAAGGGGAATAAAAAATTGGAATGTGGTCTATCCACATGCTAGAAGAGAGCGCCATAAAAAGAATGTTAACCAAATGTTAACTAATGTGACTAAAATCACGATACAAAATTTTATAGCCGGTATAATTTTCCTTTGTTCGCTTTTCAGTATTTCCAAAGTATTCTAAATGATGGATACGCTCTAGCTATAATTTTTAAAGTGAACTCGAAAAATGTAAACAAACCAATGGTTTCTTAATTAAAATGAAAGGATTTCACACTGAATTCTTGAATAGGTGTCTGTAATAGATAGCTCTTCCTTTCATTAAGACCCTGAGTACTTTACACATGTCAACCTTTGTAATTTGTCCAAATTATTTTCCAAATGCTTATTACTCATAAAAACATAAACACCTATAAATGTCAGTTCTTATCTATCTGCTCCCTTTTAAAAAATTTTAGTGCATATTTATGCAAATAAAGGACTTTAAAATGAGTCAAGAGGAAGCCAATGTACTTTGAATTTAAAATTCCAGTTTCTCAAGGACACAGTATCTATTGATGTCGGCAGTATTTTTGTTTACCAGAATCTCCTGCTTTAGTTTCCTGAAGTGATAAAAATGAGAATGTTTGGTTCCCTTCAGCACTGGGGCCCAGCAGGCATCTATCTCCCTTAGCTGAAGAGATGAAGTTTCTCTTCCTGTCCCCTGGGGTACCAAATAGCCCTGTGGCTGGCTCATTCTCTACTATGGGCTGAGCAGCCTGGCTAGTATGTCACTCAGTGCAGTGCATGGTTGCCAGGGAGATAGATGGATGTCTCTTGATTCACTGAGCCTGTTACCACATCTCAGTCTAGAATTCTCTTCCTAAAAGAATCAAGCTGATGCTGATGGCTAACATCATGTGCCCTTGGCCCTTTGGGGGTTGTAATGTTAGATGTATGTATATAAAGAGATTTTGCCTACAAAAGGCTCTCTATTACACACTGTTTTCTCCCATAGCTCAGAATGTTTATTAATATTTGACAATAGAGCCAAAGTGGAGGAGAGGAGGCAGTCATTTCCTGAAAGGAAAACCAGACTCCATTCTTTCTAATCAGCCTTACCCCACCCAAGAAACTTTGCTTCTTGTTAAAAATACAGTTGGTCCCACAGACTGAGCTCTCTGCTTTGAGGACACAAGTTCAGAGGAGGCAGCACCCTCGAGCTGCAGAGGAGAAAAAGGGCAAGGCAGAGAATACAAAGCCTTGAGAACTGCTGGGTGAACTGGAAGGTTCCTGCACACCCACCAGCCCTCTACTCTCTTTCATCAGGTCATTTTCTTCTGGCAAACCTCTTCCCTTACAGGCACCCAGGAGAGACAAGACAGCTCAAATCATCACTGCAGAGTACTTTAATTTTACCCCTGCGCAGGAGGAAGGGATGCGATGATACAGAGCACCTTTCGACCCATCTAAAATTGCTCCTGGAAATCTCAAGCCTGAGGCACCAGGGGTGCAACTCACAGAGAGGGAGGCAGACAAATGAGCAGCTGAACTCGCTGAGAATGAGACCAACTCACTGTTTGTCAGCATCTGGAGGTCTTCCACTGATGGAGGGGAGGCTTTCTTCTCGTAAGGGATGACTGTGTTCAGATACTACAAGACAAACGGCATTCAGGGCTTGAGACGTAAGATATGGTCCCTCTGGGGTTGAGATACATGAGACAGTTTGCAGGGGGATTGTGCTTTTCTCTAAGAAACACACTCCGTTGAATTTGACATTCTCAACAACACCCATAATAATTTGCACACCACTGTTTCAGGACCTTTTCCTCATGTTTGGGGGCTGTCTCTTTAAAATTAAGACTTTACCATATTAGCCAGGAAAAATTTCAACCGCTATTTCAACTTCTACATTCTCTTGACACTAGAAGCTCTTCGGTTATTTAGAAGTCCTGGTGGGCTTTTTCCCATCTGGGCTGAGAGCAAAGAGGGGGTATCACATTTTCTTAGCCTTTGCAGTGCAATTTGAAAATGAATGATTTCCCTTTTGTCAAAACCATGGGAGAGAGAACCTTAACCGCACCCTTGGTCTTGGATGTGGTTTGCTCCCTCTGCTGGGTATGAGGTGATTCTACAACAAAATCATCTTCGGGCCCAGTGGGATATCAAAGACACCAGGCCAGAAAGACCTTGAAGGGCTCAAAGAGAGCCTGGCACAGTGAGTGGGAAGACCTCTAGACCAAAAGTCAGAAGCTTGTATTTTAGTCATGGCTCTGCCACTGGGGAAAAGCTTGCCTAATCTCTCCAGGCCTTAGTTCTCACAGCTGTGAAATGAAGGGACTGGGTTAGATATTCCTAAAATCTCTTCCCGTGCTGTAGTTCTAGAATTCTAACATTTAGGATTCAGCTACAAATATGTATAAAACACATACACAATTTGTGTGCACTTATTCTATAATCTCATACTTGTCCATTTACACACCAGCCACCTCAGTCAGAGCATGCACTCCATGGGGACAGGACCAGGACTTACCTGAGGACCTAGCGACAGAGCTCAGCACATAACAGGTATGAAATAAAAGTTTTTGACACTGTCTAAATAACCAGAAATGCTTCTCGGGCAAGTAACTGATTAAATGGAGCCAACCAGGAGGTGCTGCATCGTGGGTTACGGTCACAGCGGGCAGCCGAAGGAACAGTCTTGGTGGGACTGGTCAGCTGGTGACCCACTATGGTAGATTAATTAAGCTCTTGGAGATGGGGTCGATCAACAAATGGAACCCCCTTTTAATGCCTTTCGTTATTAAAACAGGTTAACCTATAGGTCTATAAGCAGTGTTGAGTTTTAAGTTGTATCCATGTCCTAGAACGTTAGAGCTTAAGAAACTGTTCACCTTTAAAAAGACACTTTCTGTTCCTCCTTCAGAGTGACAGACAATGTTAGGTCCCATCCCTTGCCCAAGTGCTGGGATAATTCTATTGAATCACCACTCCCGGCTCTGCTGGGGTGGCCAAGTTGCAAGAGTTTAGGAGGACAGCTGGGAGCAGCGGGATGGCTTCTACCTGTTTGTCGGGTCCTGAGGAGCCGAAAGTCTGGCGGATGCCGCTCTGCAGGATGTTGGAGATGCCTTCCATGCTGAAGCGCTGGGGGACAAGAGACTCAAGAAGGACAGTTGCTTCTTGTGCCATAGTCATCACCCCCAGGGACTTGCGTGTCCTCCCTCAACCACCCAGACACACCACACTGCACAGATAACTGCCCCCGGGTTCTGTGACTAGAAAGCTAATGTAAGACTTGGGCGAAATGACAGGCCAAAATGTAAGCCTGAGGTTCGCAAGAATAAAGAATAGAGTCTCAAAACCTCTTGTCTTAGCGGTTCTCAGGGCAACGAGACCCCTCTGCACTCTTCAGGTTTCCTCATTTCTGCCTCCACTGTATAAATAGTAAAATAAAGCAGCACGGCAAAATGTAGACAGATAATGATGCAAATATCTTAGGGAAGAAAACAAAATGCCCAGTCATTGGGGAGGGCAGATATAAAGTAACTATTTAACTGGGACGCTTTTCCCAAATGCACACGCCTAGGCCCGATTCAGTAGGTCTGGGACAGAGCTGAGGCGAAGACATTTTTTAAAAGCTCCTTAGATGATTCCCTGAGCTTCCCTGATTAAGAATCATCGGTGAGAAGAATCCTATCAATAAAGCGATAAGGCATCATAATTTTCGATCCCGAAACACCCTATCGACCTCCTAAAGAGGTAAGTCAGAACTCTAAGCTCAGTCAGTTGCAGAGGTTCTGACCCAGAGCCCCAAAGCACAGCTCTTCTCAGTCCTTCACCCCACCTTGTAAGGCCTTGACTCAGAGAACATATTCAATAATCGTCTCATGTTTACATCCTGTCTCCTCCAGTTATACTTGAGTCCTCTGGGGGAAGAGAGGAGACAGATAGCATCGTCTCCCTTTTTATGTCCCACTGTTTGCCACAGTGTCCTGCTCAGTCACTGCTCAGCACAGGCCTGTTTCTGAGCTCACTGCAGGGTTGGCATCGGGACCTGAAGTGGCGAGGGTTCGTGGTGGGATGCACCCAGGCTTCCAGCTGGGTGGTTCACATACCTTGAGAGGCATCTGGTTCCCCTTCTCTATGCGGCTGCTCTGCAGGCTCAGCCCTTTCTCTTTCCGCCTCTTTTTCATCAGTTCTCGCTGCTCCTTCTGCTTGTTCTGAACCTCGATAAGCACTGTGATGAAGGAGTTCTTCACTTCCTTCTCAAATTCCAGCTCGTCCCTGCGGGCCAGCTGTTGCACCAGCTCCTCTGAGAAGTCTCGAATGGCACCCTCCACCTGGTCCAGCAGCTCCGTCAGCTCAGACCCAGACATGTGCCTCAGTCCTGTGGGGGGAAGATCATTCGCAGGTCACACCTGCGTCCAAGCCAGAGCCCACTGCAGAGGCTCCTGGGGCTGCTGCCAACGTGAGATGGGACTGCCCCTCTGGAGGAGACCCATTCCAACTTCTCGAAGGTCCAGGAAAGACCTTCACAATTTAGAAGCATGCCAGGAAGGGCGGGGCCAGTTTATCGTCTGCAGAAGAGAAAATCATTCTTGAGAAATGAAAGAAGAAGAAGAAAGCCTCCAAGGAAGCCAGGGGTCTTGGTGCACAAGAAAGTGTGTGGACAGACATGTGGCTTCTTGATCTGTTATTCTGTCTTTTAATTTTTTCCCGGTTTCTATAATATTTCTCATATGAAATGGATCAAAAATTGGGGGGGAAAAAAAACAGTAAAAAGAGGGTTTTGGCATCTGTGGTGAAGAGCAACAGAGGGTGGCACTTATTCCCAAGAACTGATCAAGACATAACTGACAGCCAAATAAATAGAGTGATTGGAGGCCTTCTTTATGCCTTTAGCCCTGTGTGGCAGTGCCTGTATTAAAAAATATATATGTGAAAAGTGTGGGAGACTGGCAACATGTAGGGGAAAATGAACCCCGGCTAGCTGAGACAGAGTGGTCTACTGTCAGAGAAAAGAAAAGGGAATCTGCGATCATGGGATGTAGATAATTTTATTTTAAATTTCTGTCCCCTAATCCTTCTTCATTTAAAACGGATTCAGAAAGCATCTTGGCAAAGGTATCCCTTCCTAATGGCATCTTTTGATTCCGCCTTAGAATCCATTTTCCTTTTCATTTCTGCTTTGCTTGGATACTTGCTGACTTGGTTCGACTTTCCCCTTTATTCTGTTCTACGGAGCTGTCCTTCTGTTTTTGCCATTTCACTGTGTATTTCAGCTGTTTTCACAAGTCTTTTGCTGAGCATGTCTGTGTTTGGGACCTTTGTGTGAATGAGAATGGCCTAATTGGGGCAGCTGTGTATGCAGCGCCACAGCCAAGTTCGCTGCATCGCTCTGCACAGATTCCTTCTGCTCGACACCACCCTGACTCTGCTCCTTACAGCCACAGTTTTACTTTCTGACACAGTTCTTGATTGAGATCATGCCTCTGTATTTACCACTATTCTAATCCGTTTTTGGAGCTTTATATCCTGGCCTGCCCACCTTCTCTCTTTGTTCTTCCTAAGTCCCTGTCACCCCACCTCTCATGGTTTTACTCCCCATGGGCGTGGCCCCTCCTGCAGCAAGAACATCATCATCCCTACAGATTAACAGATTTTATACTGTTTTGACTTTGCTGTGTTACATCGTTTCATCCCATTCTTCATCAACCTCTTTCTTTGCACAATCATAATTACTACAAACCTGTGTCAGAGAATTAATACGATACACCGATTAAGAGTATGACCTCTGGAGTTAACCTACCCGGCTTCAAATTTGTCTCCACCCTTTCTGATTTGTATGTCATATAAGGGGAAATGCTAGTTTAGAATAAGAAGCTGGGTTCTCCTTGTTGAAAATAAGGGAGGAGACTCACCCTTTCCTTTACCTTCCTTTTCTTTTAGAATTTCTTTCTCTGTCCTTTTCAATTGTATGTCAATTAATTTAATGGCTGAATAAGGTTCTTGCCTCTCTTAGGACTCAGGACTGTTTCCACAGGAGGTCACTGTTTTGAAAAGTAATTGTCAGGGAAGATAATGAAAGGGGCATAGCTTGTCATCTGAGTCCAAATTGCAAAACCTCCTTAATATAATGGGTTGTATTCACTTAGCTCTAGATAAGAGTGAGATTTCTTTCTGGTCCTGCAGTCCCTTTAGTGGGTTGCCTGTGATGTACATCACATTCTGGCTTAATGCTTATTCAATAATAAAGTAATTTTCTTTCTCTTCTACTTCTGTAGAGAGGTTTCCTGGGTGAGAAGATTTTGTTTTTAATTCTATTTCCACCAAAAGTGGCCTTGAACAGGTCACTTAACGTCTCAGAATACTCAGCTCAGTCCTAATGGGGCTGATGTGGGGATGAAATGAGATTATGCACAGAAAGTCTTAGAATAGGATCTGGTACATAGAAGCTCTCCGAAAATATAAGCTACTAATTATTATTATTATTATTATTATTACCTCTTGTAGGTTTTTTTTTTTCATTGATTTTATGGTAGCATGGTTTTGAATAATGGGGTTCAGATTTCTTCTACTTAGTCTGCTTTAGTTTTGTTCTTTGGTTAGTTTTACCATTTTAATTTTGCTCAACTGCTTCCCCACCATGCCCCACCAAAATGCTAACTTCTCTCCTGACGCCCACTAAGAAAGGTGCCAACTCCCTAGATGCTAGGTTCTACTGGCTACACGTGAAGCATGTGACCAGTGTCCAGCAGAGAGGGGTTCATCCTTGGCAAGCCCACCCCCAGGGCCCTCACCTTCATAGGACCAGTTGTTGTTGAAGGTCTGGGTCAAGGCCTGCATCTCCTGCAGGAGGACCGAGTCCGCCTGGGAGGAGGTTTCACCCCCCTCCTCCTCTTCCAGAACCTCTTCTTCTTCCTCAGGGTCTGGGGAGTTCTGCATCATTTCCTCAATCTCCTCAATTACCTGGAGAAGGTACACAAGAGACTGTTAACTCTCTTCTCTGCTGGAGGGACTTCCAGCCTGGATTTTGATCAGGTAAGGACATTTCTAATTTGCTGTCTGTAAAATTGCTACTTATTAAATATTGAATAATAATAAAAATAACTCTGACCAAAGGCTTACACATACTCTTTATTGTAAACCTTCTTCCAAGAACTCCATTTAGATGAGTGCTTTATTGGAAATAAACGACTCTTTCAGGAAACAAAGCAGAGCTGCCTGGAAGGGAACATTTACTTCAATTTGCTGAGCACTTTATTTCTAAGTGGGAAGATATATTATCCAACCAACTTTAACTCAAAACTCAGTCCATTAATTGTTGTAATGTATATGACTGGAGAAAACAAAAAACAAACAAACAAACAAACAAAAAAAACAGTGTTCTTAAGACAACTCAAGAAGGGGAGGGTTTTTTTTTTTTACCTAGAAAGAAATGGCTTTTTCTCCAGAATTCACCTAGATAGGAACAAGTGAAAATAAAGATAATAAAGCAGTTTTTAAAAAAAAAAATTGGCAGGGTCTGGAGAGCAGAAAATATATTTAAAAATTCAGCTTTTGTCTAGACTGCTGGGCTAGGGGGAAGCTCTTACCTAGAAGCAAGAGTAAAATTAGATAACCGCCAAAAGGAATAAGGGTGAACTACTTTGTGAGTTAATTGTTTACACATTTAAAGAGCAGAATAAGCAAAGACTACTGCTGGAAGGACTCCATCTGAGTCTGGTCACAACAGTGACCTGATTTGTGCATTTGTCTGTTTTTTGATGCTGCGATGGCCTCCAGCTTCAGGCTGATGGACTGTGATCTTTAAAGTGGGTTTCTTGGTGTTCGGCTGAACCAAAGATAAGAGGACTTAGGGTCCCCTCCTTTAGAATAATTGCCGTTTTATTTCCAAGCCTTCTCATCTCTACTCACGGATTTAGGAGACACTCAGTCTTCGATTATTGAGAGCCATTCATACAATGTAACCAAATGAAACGACCCTCTTTAGAATTTTATGGCTTTTTTCTCTCAGAGTAGTTGTTGAATTTGTATCATTGAATTGTATTTCCCCTAAAATTCGCAAGAATAACTGTTAGCCCCTATTCTTTTTTATCTAGTTCCCTTCAATTTCTTGAGCCTCACTTATTTATATCCCACCTTTTACCACAGGTACAAAAGTGTTCCTTTTACTGAAAATCACTTTCTGGTGCTGAAAGCTCCCAGTGGAGCATTTTTCAGAATTACTTTGTGAAAACACTTGTACGATGCCTGCTCAAAACAACCACCTACATATTTTTGTTGACTAAAAGATTGAATAAGGAATCTGAAGACCCAACATTATTCCTCCTCAGTAATAAATTATCAAAATCAAATGTGAAACACTATATGTTTTCTCTTCTTTCTTTTCTTTTCTTTCTTTTCTTTTCTTTTCTTTACAAAGAGACACAAGTGTCTCTAAGACTCATTTTGGAAGGTTCAAAATTTTCAATGGTCTATAAAATATTAGAATATATCTAGCACACAGAAATCTTATCTGTTACTTTTATTTTGGGGAGAACAGGTATTGGGACTCTTGTTTAAGTTCTTGACTCTAAGCACAATGAACTATTATAAGAGGCCTAGCAGAAAGTGAAGTCAGTAACTACTGGCCCTGTCTCTGGCTGTTATCGCACACGGAGCCCATCCAATCCAAGTGTCAGGAATTATGTTCCTATTTACTACAGGTGGATAAACTGAAGCATAGAGAGAAATAAAATCCCTTCTGAAAGATACTCCAACTCAAACACGACCACCATGAGACCATACATTTTTCTTCTGCCTTAAATGAAGGTAGCAAGTATTTTCTCTTAAACCTTTTCTCTTAAACCTTTTCTCTATCAAAATAACAAAAAATCCCAAGAACCGAGGGAGATAATCATACCTGATCTGCTGTGAGTAGAGGCTCCTCATTGATACCAGAGTCATGTTCACTCTTCTCATTGAATTCTTCCTCTTCTTTCTCATGGATCTGAAGGAGGGGAATGAAATTCTGATTGACCATCAGCAGAACTAAGATTTTTCTCTAATCTCTAGAATGGATGACACTGACCAAGAGGCCACTCCAGCCATCCTCTGGGTAAAGAAGGAGTCTGAAGAGGCCTCTAGAGTTCCGTGCAATCCCAAATGTGACCCTACCACACTGCATGCACCACTGAGTACAGCTTGGTCAGAAAAGGACAATGAAGGATGAGTGGCTGGCACCATTCTGACTGAAAGGGAGCAGCATTGTTCCTTTACCCCCAGACAAGTCATCCTTGTGTGAATAGGAACCTTCTCAAGGAGAGTGATATTGTGACCAACAGCTGCAGCAAAGGCATACTTATTTATGTGAGGAGTTTCAATCTGGAGGATTTGTTTCCAGATTTTACATTATAAGGCATTCTAAAGGATAGGCTGGTCCAGTCCAAATAGTCGTTTGATGAAATGCCATCCTGTTATTGGAATCTAGGCGTGATGTCAAATCTGATGAAGAATGTAATAAATCTACCTGGGACATTCCACAGAATAGCCTAACCACATGAACTAAAGGACAAACTAAATGACAAACAAGGTTGAATATTTTCCCTGTGTCTCCAAATTCCATAATCCCAAGTAAGATTCTGAAAGTTTTCGACCATCAAGATTCCACACGTTGACTCCAATGAGGTATCTACAGCATAGCCAGCTTTACTGTCCATATCCAAAATGGCCAGTCTGGTATTTATGTTCAAATCCTCTAAAGAATAAACCATTAAACTACCTAACAAGCAGCCTATGTCCAGAAGTCTGATTTGAAAGTCATAAAGGAGCTGGTAAGAGGTGTCTTACCAGTTCTGGTGGGGACGGCCACCTGCCGCGTGGGCCTCGGCCCGCTCTGTCCAGGACGCTCTGTCCAGGAGATTTTCTGCAGAGCCCCTGACCATCCAGGAAACCGTTTTCCTTGCTCACTAATGGCTAGCATGCTCATCTGCCTCTTTTCTGGGGATATACTTTCCAATTCTAACAGGAAACGCCCCAGTTCCAACCCAAGCTGTCATTCCAAAGGTAGCCTATCCTCAGAAACTTCTCCCCTCTTCTTTGAGCTTCGCCTTGGCAGACACCCCTAACAAAACACACCTCTTCTGTCTTCGTTTGCTTAAAACCAGGACCATGTCATTAAAAAAATCAATCAAATATGTATTAAATGCCATCTGTGCTCAACCTGGAGAACAGGTAGGACAAGGGGAGTAATGGGATCATTCGAGGTGCTTGCATGCCAGATGGTGACATCTATTTCTGCTGTAGAACCCAGATACTCCTCTCTCTGCCAAGTCCACCACCTGTGGTAGCCACCTGGCTTCCCAGCTCCCCATCATGCAGAACGAAATTCCTGGAGCCACGGTTTGTTCACAACTATACTCAGATGGCAGAACTTTCTTAGGGCCAGAAAGTGGTAGAAGTCAGCTCATACCAAGAAACAGAGCTTTTTGTTTTCTGTCTGGATTGTTTTTTATAAGCGTCTGACAGCAAGTGTTAGTCTAGAACCAGATTTTTTTACATTAACTTTATTTTAAAAGTGAAATGTTTACATTTTCTGAAATGTGGCCAGTTTTAGTGGTTTTACCTCAATGACTGTTAATTCTGCATCTTTCAACTACACCATATCCCTTCCTGAGGTTCTCTGTCTGTGTCCCTGGCTGAAGGTAGGCCGGGAACTTTTGGAACAGGTCTTTCTTGCTGTTCAAATGTTATGGGCAAATGCATGGATGACTCTTAGAGCTTTCTCTCTTCTCCGTCTCTCTGGCACAAAGCCCATAGTCTGATTTGTTAGGCTTGGGTTAAATGAGATTTTATAATCAATTACAAGCTTGTGAAAGTTACCATGAGTTCCTAGTACTAAGTGAGCTATACCTACCCCATATTTTCTCAGATCTCAAAAGTCTGCCACTAAAAATAAATAAAATAGAGTAAAATAAAAAAGTAAAATAAAATAAAAATAAAATAAGAAGTATACACAAAGTATTCCCCCAGAAAGTCCTGTCTCCTTGCTCTTCTACACATGGCTTATCCCCTCCTTCTGCCTCCTTTTGCCACATCCACCCTGTTTCTGGCCTTTCCTCCTCTGATTCTTTCATCCTTTCTCATTCTTTCTAGGCCCTTAGCCTCACATTTTCTCTCAATCCTACCAGACTCTCTTCTGCTCCAACAGCTTCTATAACTTCTCAACAAGCCCTCTTTCCTTACAAATGACATTTATAGACTTCTACCTGCCTTCCGTTACCAGGACAATATCTTATGCAGAGATTAGAAAGCTGGGAGGGAACTAACAGGGAGAAAGAGAAAGATTTTTGAAAAATGACAGCACTTCGTGTATATGAATGAGTATATGTGATAGATGATAGATGATTGATAGATAGATAGATAGATAGATAAGCACTATGTATATGAATATTCTTATTCCTAATATACAGCACAGTCAGAGAAATTGCCACAAGGAGTCCCATTAGCCTCTTGTGTGGCAATGGGAAGGTGGTAAAATGGGAACGCTAAAGCTAACAACAATCTGCAAGCCGGGTCATTTGGGGCTAAATTTCTAACCGCAAATTGTTTCCACACTGTTGAAGTAAACTACAGCTTCTCCAAGAAAAATCCTTCTCCCAAGTGACTTCTTCCCAGAACCGAGAAAAGAAGACCTGGATCCAGGAAAGAGTCTGGCCACGCCATTCAGCAAGCTGTTCCTTCCTCCTGCTTTTGGTTAAGAGTGTGTCTTTAGGGCTATAACATGGTAGCTGAAAGCTTGAAAGTAAATTCAGAGAACCTTCCCTGGAGCCTGTAACAGTGCTGATCTGGCTGAGAAAGGCTTAAAATTACAATGAGTCCTTGTGTTCAACATGGCTATTAACCAGTGTCTTTTGTTAAAGCATTCCAAATTAGTCCATTTATAGAAAAGGGAATTTCTACTGCACAATATTTCTCTCCCCTTACTACGACTGTTTCATATGGGTAGTTGCTTTCTTGGCTAAATTAAGAGAACAAAGATACACTTTCACCTCCAGTCAAAATGTAGAAAAAAAAAATTACCAATAATTACCCAGCCCAAGGAAAGGGCAACTATATCCCTTTTGAGCCTATGAACAACCAGGAAACATTCTGTGTGGGTTAAGCCAATGCCGCTGTTCCCACAGTGAGATGCACAGAGCACAGCAAACAGCACGTGGCCAACAGCTATTTGTTGAAAGAATTAACGAACAAATGAAAATGAGGGGACTCATTTTCATTTATTAAGTCCCACCTCCACAGGTAACTTAGCTGCTCAGTCACCTGGAAAACAGACAGATGTAACTTACAGTCCTGGACTTCCATGTCCTTCTTTTATATCATAGTTAGAAACAGTAAAAGAGGAGAGTTGTGAATAATAATACATACATACATAGCTCAAGCATATTATCTTGACCTAAAAATATAAATATACATTTATTTATTCTCCAATCTCCTAATATAAGGCCAAAGGCCTTTTCTTCTATGATGAGCCTCTGAGTAGAGTTTCACATAGTCTTTCTTGCATCATCCACATCAAAACACGAATTTTAAATGAATTCTCATTTCTTTTTTTATAGTAGAAAGAAGGTACATAGGAAATTGAGCACACACATTCATCTCTTCTTCCTCCTGAAACCCTACTAAAGTTAGAGCTCAGGGATCAAAAAAGAATGTTCCACAGGGACAAATGAACTGGAGAAAAGACAATAATAGCAAAAAAGATGCCAGAAAGCAGATGCAGACCTAGATGACTAGAGAGAGTTAAACCCTGTGGAAGAAGCTGCCAAAAGAAAGTGGATTTGCACTGAAGATCTAGAAAGGCTCAGGATTTTTTATCAGGAGAAGTGAGACCCCAGGTCTATTCTCCCTGCTTATGTACAAGGACCATTATCATCTTCTAGCCATCAAAAAACTAGAGATTTCACTCTGGGAAGGTTGAACTAGAGAGGCTCTGGACTCAGAGATACAAGGCCGCTTGAAAGTAGGGGTGAGAGATCTTACTTAAGTCAGAGGGAGTAAATGAAAATCTACTCACTAGAGACCGCAAGCCAATGACTAGACCCCTGAGACACTGGCACTCAGGCTTATTCTCCTTAAGCAAGACATTGCAGGACTACACTTTATGGTTAGTATACTTCTGGGACACTGCCTGAGGAAAAAAAAATGTACAGATACATGCCAATATTTGGGGTCTCCAAACAAAATGACCAGGTCCTGACTGGTCACTCTACAGTGTGGTCAAGCAGGAAACAAGCCTTACTCCACAGAAGGAGTTCAGCCTGCTGGCCTCACTTTTAGGTATGAAAATATGCCCAAGGATTGTCAGACATTGGAGGACAATCCCCAACATGAGAGATAGGGATTAAAACAAATATACAGAAAAAGAACATTAAAAGCAATACAGAGAGCAGAAGAAATCCCTCGCTATCATCACTATATTGTTTCCTTGAAAGAGAACCTATTTACTAGAATAAATCAAAAAACAAGAAAGTGCTCTTAGAAATTAAAAATATGATAGCAAAATTTAGATGTTCGGTGGAAGAATAGAAGACAGGTTAAGAAAATCACCTAGAGAATAAAACAAAGTAAGTAGATAGAAAATGGGAGGCAAAAAATATCAGGAGATCCATTTAAGTCCAATACTTGAATAAGAGAAACTCCAAAAATGAAAACAGAAGAGATGGCCTCTTGCAGCCATGACAGAGTAACCAGTACTGATATTACCCTCCCTGCCATGAACAAATATAAACCTGGGCAAAATCTATGAGCCAATTGTTTCTCCGGCACTGGACACTGGCAGTACAAGGCCGTGATCCTTGACAGAGGAGAAAAACATGAAATAAATGAAAGCTGAGAGAATCTGTCACCTGTGGACTTACACTGCAAGAAATACTATAGAGAGGTTTTTGATCTGAAAGGAAATGATAGAAAATCAGATCTATAGGAAGGAAGGAAGAATACCAGAAATGGTAAATATGTAGGTAAATATTTAAAAATATCCTGAACCACTTGTACTACTTGAGGATACAGCCTTGGCAGTCTGCAAGCCGAAGAGGGCCTTTACCAGAACCTGACCAGACTGGCACTCTGATCTTGGACCTCCAGCCTCTGTAACTGTGAGAAATAAATTTCTGTTGTGTATAAACCACCTAGATAATTTGCTATAGCAGCCCAAACAAACTATGACTAAAAATAAAGTTTAAAATATGATCTAAGCTCCCACATTGAAGCTAAAAAAATGAAGGGTAAAGTAAATCCTTAGTAAGTACAAGAAAGGAAATAATGTAGTTAAGGGAAGACATCAACAACCTGAACAAGCAATAGAGAAAAAAAAAAGTGTTTCTCCAAAAAGATGAATAAAAGTGTTAAACTCATACATAGACTGATGAGAGAGAGGAGTGAGGGAGAGGGAGAGAAAGAGAGCGAAACAAAAATGAACAATATCTGTACTAAAAAGGGGACATCACTATAGATTTTAATGACATTAAGAGAATAAGAGAACATCATAAGCAACTTTGTGGTCGATACAGCCAATGACTTAAAGTAGATGAACAAATGCCTTGAAAACAAAATTTACTAAAACCAACTCAGGAAGAAATGGAAAATTTGAATAGCCCTACATCTATTACAGAAATTGAATCTGTAATCAAAAACCTTCCACAGAGAAAACTCCTGGTCTAGATAGTTTCACTGGTGTAGTCTATCAAACATTTAAGGAAGATATAATAAAAATCTAACACAACTCTTTCAGAAAATAAAGAAAGAAAAATTCCTTCATTTTATGAAATTACAAGAAAATAAAGTAATAGGCAAAGATTCCTCATGAACATAAATGTAAAAACCCTTGGTTAAAATATTAGCAAATCAAATCCCACATTATATAAAAAAGGATAATATATCACAACTAAGTGGGGTCTATCCTAAAAATGAAGATTTGGTTCGATATTTGAAAATCGATTAATATAATTCACCATATTAACTCAATAAACTGACCTACATATATAAATTGATCTAAAGAGTTAACACAATCACAGTTGAATTTCTAGCAAGCTTTTTTTGTAGAAATTGGTCAACTGATTCCAAATTTTATGTGGAAATGCAAAGGACTTATAATAGCCAAAACAATTTTGGAAAAAAAAGAACAAAGTTGGAAAACTCATACTATTTTAGGTGAAGATATTCTAAAGTTACAGAAATGAATACAGGACCATATCGATATAAAGATAGACACATATATCAGTGAAACAGAATAGAGAATTCAGCAATAGATCTACACATATATGGTCAATTGATTTGCAACAAAGATGCCAAGATAATTTAATAGGGAAAGAGTAATAATTCCAATGAATAATACTGGAACAATGGATAGTCATGCATACACACATGCACGTGTGCACACACACACACAAGTGAACCTTGACCCTTACTTCACACCGTATACAGAAACTAATTTAAAATGGGTCATTAACCATATAACCGCTAAAACTACAAAATTTCTAGAAGACTTAAGAAAAAAATCTTAGTGACCCTAGGTTTGGCAATTTTTTAAATACTATACAAGAAGCACAAACTATAAAAAGAAAAACAATCAATAAGCTAGACTTCATCATGTTTAAAAACATTTGATCTTTAAAATATAATGTTAAGAAAGTTAAAAGGAATTCCATAGACAAGAATATTCATAAAACATATATCAGACAAAGGACATATATCTAGAATATAGATGTTAAATTAATTAAACGAGGAGGTCATTAGACTCAGGTGGCTTTAATGCCTTAGTAGCCTGCTTAGCAAACCTAAGCCTCTAATGCCTCAGGGTTTAGAATTCAAACCAAAGGAAAACCAGTCACAGCCAGCTAGGCTTTCCCAAATAGTACAACCATTTAAGCTATAACCAATCAAATAATTTCCTTTCTTGACTTTCACCTCTTCTCTATAAGTCTTTTTTTTTTTTTTTTCATGTCAGCGAAATACTCCTAACCACTTCAGGTTTGGCACTGCCCAATTTGAATTGATTTTTGCTCAAATAAACTCTTATAAATGCAATATGCTTCATTTTATCTTTTAACATAGAACTCTAACAACTCAATAAATAACACAACAACCTACTAAGGAAATGGGCAAAAGATTTGAACAGGCACTTCACCAAAGAAGACACACGGGTTGTAAATAAGCACATAAAAAGATGGTCAATATCATATGTTATTAGGGAAATGCAAATTCAAACCAAAATAAGATACTACTATATACCTACTCGAATGTTTAAAGTTAAAAAGACTGTCCATAACAAGTACTGGTGAGGATGTGGAATAATTGGAGCTTTCAAACTGGGAAATAGTTAGACAGTTGAAACAAACTCACTATGTGACCCCAGACATTCCACTCATAAACTTTTACCCAAGAGAAATGGAGGCATACATCCACAAAAAGACTTACACAAGAATGTTAATAGTACCTTTGTTTCCAATATTCAAAAACTGGGAAACAACCTAAATGTCCATCAACAAGTGAATAAGTAAGCAAATAATGGTATAACCATATAGGAAATACTACTCAGCACTAAAAAGGAATGAATTGTCGATACATACAATTAAATGAATATCTAAATAATTATACTGAATTTAAAAAGTCAGACAAAAAGAGTACACGCTGCATGATTCCATTGATACAAAAATTCTAGAAAATGCAAACTAATCTATAGTGACAAAAACAGGTTGCCTGAAGACTGCGGGGTAAATAGGAAGAGAGAAAGCTATACTCAATATCTTGATTGTGGTGATGATTTCACAGATATATGTATATCAAAACTAATCAAAATTCACACTTTAATATGTGCTGTTTATTGTATGCCAATTATCCTTCAATAAAGCTGCGAGAAAAAAGAAAAAATAAAAAAGTAAAATAAAATAATAATACGTCATGACCAAGTTAGGTTTATCTCAAGAATGCAAGGTTAATTTAATATTTGAAAATCAATTCATGTACTTTATTGCATTAATGTAATAAAGGAAAAAACTATATATTCATCTCTATTGAAGCAGAAAACAGAAATAATTAATTTTCAGAGAAATGACACAAGAAAACACACCATAATATAAAGTCATGAACTTCCAGGTGTCATGCAGAATGGATGAATTAAAAAAAAATTTTAACTCACTATAAGGTACATTATGTAAAATGAGAAAGGAAAAAATATATTCTAAAAGCTTCTAGAGAGAACCAAAAGAGAGTCACATATAAAAGATGGGGAATTTGAATACATTTTGGGCTCACAGCAACTAAAAGCTGAAAGATAGGAGAACAATGCCTTCAGAATTCTGAGTGAAAAAAAAATTTGCAACCTGAAATAACTATTAAGTCCAACTCTCCATCAAGTAAATGACAGGAAAATAAAAACATTCTCATATATTCTAAAATACATATTCTTTTGTACCCTCTTTCAAGAATATACTAAACTTTTTTTTCACAAAAACAAGGGGCTATACCCAGAAAGATAAAAATATGGCAGTCAGAGGACTAGGGAGAAAGGCAAGAAGAATCCCCAGGAAGAAGGTGAGGTGTTTCCCAGGACAATGGTTGTGTGTCTAGAGTACAACCAGGCTAGTTTATAGCAGTAAGCTGGAGGATACTATTTTAGATGTTTTCTAGAAAAAAAATTGAAGTGATAGAATATCTGATTTTTTTTTAACCTACTATGAGATTTGGAGTTCATTCAGAGTTTGGGATTGAACTAATGATAAATATATAGGAAATTAAGCAAATGAAAAAACAAGGTAATGCTTCACTCCAGGTTGTACAAGAGAGGAAATATTCATATAGAACCCTACATGATTCAGCGAGAAACAGTATGTACAGAGTTACATGAGTGTATATATTTAATATTGATTTAACTATAAATTGATGATGACCCTTTATTAGAAAGTGTCAGGCTAAGTGGGAGCATTTGAGGTGATGTAAAAGAATTAAATCTTATCTTCAATAATTCAAAGTTAAAAGATAACAGCCCAAACTGTTAATTTCAAATAATCAGATAAATAGCAATAGAAATGTGTTATTTAGAAAACTGAAGATATCTGCCAAAACAAACAGCTAAAAGAAATAAACATGGTTGTCTCTATGGATTAGGGAAAGACAGTCAGAGGCTGCTGTTTTTATTTGCTTTAAGTCTCATAATATATTATTTAAAAAGTATGATTTGGAAAATGGCATAGATGATAGAAGCTTCATACATCCCCTCTTGCAACCACAGCAAAGTTGAGACTGAAACACAGAGCAAACAGCAAGCAAAGTAACCTGGGAGTCTAGATGATCAGAAGCTCTACAACTAGGGAGAGAAATAAGGAATCATCCTGCAAAGGTAGGAGGTAGGAGGGGGCTGAAGACATGAGGCTGCTGGGTCCCCAGAGGCTGAGTGGGACAGAGGCGATGGCAGTGGCAGCCAGCAGCTACAGATGCCTCTTAAAGGGGCCATGTCTGAAACCAAACTTTCACTGTGACGGACTTGCTCCCTGCTCCCCGAGCACTAGCACGGGGTAGATTTCTCGGGGGTCACCAGGGACTTAAAGGGGGACGCTGAGTTGTCGGAGTGAGGGCCAGAGGTGAGGCTTTCTACTGGGCAGAAGTGCTGGTGGTATCCATTCCTCCTCTGTTGAGTCCTCCTCCGCCACAGTGTATACATGCAGTGCCGCCATGGCGAGACATCATCAAACTCAATGACGGAGGTCACGCTGCCCAGAGGATTCCCTGAAACTCCACATCCCCCAACTCATGGCCCCACCCAGGCCACATCCAGCTGTGTCCTCAACAAGTCCTGTGCCACTTGCTGAGCAGCACCAAGACTCACACTGGTGGCAGCTGACCTTGGTTTTCGATGTGGCTTCTTGAGGCAATTATAAGCACAGCATTTGTGGATTGCTTGCTGAATCTTAACAGGTGGCCCCAGAGAGGCACAGGCTGGGGCTAAACTTGGCCTGCAGTTGAACCCCTCTCAGGACTGTGCTGCTGGACACCTACTTCACAAAGCCATGCTAATAAGACCAGAAGACTTAGGAGCTTTCATTAGTACATAGAGACACAGAAAGGCAGCCAAAATGGGAAGAGAAAGAAACAGAAACCATATGAAAGAACGGAACATAGATCAAGGAAAAATGGAGTCAAGCAATCTCACAGATGCAGAGTTCAAAACATTGGTTACAAAGAAGCTCAATGAACCTAGGGGAAGTATCGATGAACTCAGCAAGAACTTTAACAAAGGGATAAAAAACATAAAAATGGAAATGGAAATTATAAAAAGGAACCAGTCAGAAATGAAGAACATATCATCTGAGATGAAGAGTATATTAGAGAGAATCAACAGAGTAGAGGAAGAAGAGGATCAAAACACCAAAATAGAGGAAGAGGAAGCCCAGGGCACCAAACCAGAACAGCAAGAAAAAAGTAACCAAGACTGTAATAATAATTTGAGGAGCTTATGGGACAAAATTAAGGGTAACAACATCCATGTCACAGGGGTACCTGAAGAGGGAGAACAAGAAGTTGAACTTATATTTGAAGAAATAATGATGGAAAATTTCTCTAACCTGGTAAAGGAAATAGACATACAACCCTAGGAAGCTCAGAGAGTCCCCCCAAAAAATGAACCCAAAGAGGCCCACACCAAGACACATCATAATTAAAATGCCAAAGGTTAAATACAAAGAGAGAATCTTAAAAACAGCAAGAGAAAAGCAGTTTGTTGCGTATAATGGAGCACCCATAAGACTGGCAGCTGGTTTCTCAAAAGAAACTGCAGGACAGAAGGGCTTGGCACAAAATATTCAAAGTGTTGAAACCCAGGATCTAAACGAAGACTATTTCACCCAGCAAAGCTATCATTCAGAATCGAAGGCCAGATAAAGAGCTCTCAGACAAAAATAAGCTAAAGGAATTCATCAACACCATGCCAGTAGTACAGGAATTGTTGGAGGGACTTCTTTAAGAAGAAAAAAATCATGTATCAAAAACATGAATAAAGAATGGTAATAACTACATATTTATCAAGTACCTCAAATGGAAAAGAGTTAAGTGCTCCAACCAAAACATAGAGAAGCCAAATGGATAAGAAAACAAGCCCCTTATACATGCTGCCTACAAGAGACTCACTTCAGATTAAAAGACACACACAGACTAAAAAGAAGGGGATGAAAAAAGATATTGCCTTGATGGACCTGGAGGGTATTGCGCTGAATAAAGTAAGTCCGATAGAGAAAGACAAATACCACATGATTTCACGTACATGTGGAATTTAAAGAACAAAATACACAACAAAACAACAAATGGAAACAAACTCATAGATACAGAGAATATTTTGAGGGCAACTAGACAGGAGGGGAGTTGGGGGGGGGACGGTGAAAAAGGGCAAAGGTATTAAGAAGTACAAGTAGTCATGGAGATATAAAGTGTAGCATAAGGAAAATAGTCAACGATGTTGTAAAAAATATGTAAGGGTGACCACTTTGTGAGTTATATAGATCTCTAATCACTATATTGTACAACTGAAGCGAATATATTATTGTAGGCCAACTGTAATGGAAAAAAACTCATTGAATTATACAATGTAAATATGAGCAACTGTCTATTCTACTTCAATAAAGCTGGAAGAAAAAAAACTGCAAAACGCATTCCCCAGAATATATGTATGGTGTTTAATACTTCTTCAAAAATGCAAAAAAAGAAAATAGAAAATAATGGAATAAATCTAGTTGCCAAAATTAAATCAGGTCTTCAGTTTTTTGGCTGAAATAAACTCTTATAAAGTTAAAAAATAAATATAATAAAAGTATTATTTGACTTTTAAAACTATGTATATGTTTTACTTTAATTTTTAAATTAACTAATTAATTTTTATGGTGACATTGGTTAACTACATCCGGTACGTTTCAGCTGTACATTTTAACGGTAAGGCATATATATATATTTACATTGTGTGTTCACCTCCCATAGTTAGATTTCTTTCTGTCACCACATATTTGACCCCTTTTACCCCATCTACCTTCTCCCTACTTTAATTTTTTAAAAAGTAAAAATGACTCTCTTTGCAGTCATAATGTAACAGCTTCTATATTTAATTAAATTGCTTGGTTACAGTCACAAGGACAAGCATGAACAGGTTTGGGAACAAACACAACTGATTCTTGGCAATGAACCACTTAGGTAGAAGAGACATCTGGGCTTGCTAGAGAGAATCCTACCAGCTGTGTGCAATCAACACACCAAAGGAGTCCGGTCAGTCTGTTTTACAGGAGGAATATGGAGCACTGATTTAAACTGAGATCAGTTAAAAGAGCTTCTACTGCAATGAATGCATATAATTAAGGAGAATGAAATAAAACAGCCTTGATCCGTCTACTTTTGCTACCCTGTCTTTTTCCTATGGATTAGACAGAAGAAATTCTACAAGGAATGGAGTTCAAGATCATCTTTCTCAAGGTCATTCGATTTGCCCTGAAATATTAACCCTCTTGAGGAAAATCTGCAAATGAGGATAAATTGGAGTCCTGTCGAAGGGCAAACTATCTTATATATCCTTTGGCTTAATCCATAAAATGAGTTGGAAAGGTGGCAGAAGAGATAAAACAAAATCTGCCTTTTGTACCACGACAGAACTGATTTAATTTCAGTAAAGAGATTTATTCCATTATTGCCGATTTTCTTTTTTGCCTTTTTGAGGAAGTACTAAACATCACACATATAAGCACTACAGGAGAAAAAAAGCAGGTGGGAGTTCAAAACAGGACCTGAGACACGCCCTCCAAGATCTATGCCAAGTTGGCTGTAACAAATCTGAGTCTCAGTCACCATCTTACCTGCCCCAGTCAATGAAGCCTTCAGGTTTTTGAGTATTTCGGGTTGCTAATTATTAGAAGAGTTAAGAAGAATACACAGCCACCTTTTCAAAAAATCAGCCAACTGATGTCTTTGGTCTGCTATTTTGGGCAATGATTTGCAGAAACATCACCCATTAAGGGAAACCTGTTTCTCCCTCTTTTACTTGGACTCAATTCTAGAGTACCTAGGAAGATCATATCCGCCCCTTTCCCTCATCTGCTATGCCTGCAGGGCTGTGACAGCCCTTCCTGATAAGAAATTGTCAAATTTCCTTTATAGCTGAAACTAGAAAACCAAACAAGGCAGAAACTGGCTTTTAGCAGAACAGAGCCATTAAATGTTTAGACTTTTCTATATGTAGATTCAGCTAGGAGGGGCAGTTTGGATCTTCTGAAAGGTCACTCCTCACAGCCTATGCAAATCAACTCGAGTATTCTCTTTATTTTTTCAGAAGCCCTTATGATACTTTCTTCTTTTACATCAGTAATCACAGAATGTGACTCAGGTCCAGCCACATAAATATCTTATTGACTGAGTTTTATAAAGAATTCCTCCAAAGTGCATGGCCACCTCACTAATATCTGGACCCCAACTATGGCTATGAGCCAGGCTCTGAGCTGGCCACAGATTGGTCAGCACTTGCTCTCAACAGTTTTTTTTTCCAGCACTGTTTTTGATGGGACTGACTGTTCATTTTAACAGTCATTATTTGAACACAAAAGAAGCTTGTGATAGCCACTCTCCTCCTTTTACTTCAGACCACCTGATTTTCCATGTGGGAGTGCACAGATCAGCAACAGAAGTATCTGCATTTACATTTTTCATAGATAATGAGTCCAAGCACCTCATGTAAATTGGACATGCTCCCTCATCTTATTTTTCACCTCCTCTACAACTCCTACCTTCCCAACAATGACACTGAGCTAATGGCGAAGACTGTCGAGTTACTGAATATTTTTCTAACTGGAATCTTCTCAAGCCCTGTTAAGTGGGGGGCCCCAGAGAGGTACCTCGGTGTCAGAGCTGTTGCCATTCAGAGCCTCGATGTTTGGGTCCCTCCAGTCTTCTGAGAGTGAAGGGATGTAATTGTCTGTCAGAGCATCCCAAACCCTGTAAACAAAGAGAAGCTCTCATTAGCACACATCTGTGGCTTGGCCCCGCCTGGAGGAAGGAAGAGCTGGACCAGGGGAGGAGAGAGGCTTCTGTGTGTGCCAGGCTGAGATCATCTGCCTTCCAGCATGCAGGAGCAAAGCAGCTTCGAAACTAAACAAGGCAGGACCAGGACAGAAAAAGCCAAGAGAATGGACCCTGCAGGAATTTCTAGTGTAACAGGTGTTTGCTTCAGAGACGAGAAATTTCTCATCGTTGAGATACAAATGGTAAAGTCTGCAATCAAACCACCTCTGGCAATAAATAAATTGTCCCAGAAAATAAATATTCTCCTCAACCAAATAGTTCATGAACCTAAGAAATGCCCCTGTTCCTTTCCTAAGGGCAGAGAAGAGTGAGATAAAGAGATGATAGAGGTAGAGGTAGACGTAGAGGTAAAGGTAGAGGTAGAGACATAGATAGATCTAGATAAAGCTCTGGGGAGGTTTTCTGGCTGGATCTCATTAAGGTCAGGGTCATCACCTAGTGCCAACATTGTTAATGCTTACTTATTAGAATATTTAGTGAGCCCACAGGTGGCACAATCCTGCCCTCTAACAATGTGGAATCTAAGTATGCTGTGTATCCACCATAGATCCTCTGAGGCAAATATATAAAAGGGACCAATAAATACACCTCTGTCTACACAATTACTTTTCAGTGGGGAAAGATGGGGATCCCTTTATTACGTTTTTCTTTAAAATTCTGATATATACATTACAAGAAAGAATTTTCTACAATTCTTTTTGCTTAACTCACTGATTTTAGAAAGATTTCCTTGGAGTTTGGGGTGGGAGGGGGGAAGAATCGTGAAGTCACAAACTCTCACACACAGGAAAATAAATAAAGTTAGTCAACATCAAGAGATTAATGTAAATCAGCAAACCGAGCTCCTAAAATAATGCTATCCATATAAGCCAACAGCATTTGAATTAAATAATGATAAACGAGGGCTCTATGCAATCTCCTTTGGATGCATTTGAATTAAATAATGATAAATGAGGGCTCTATGCAATCTCCTTTGGATGCCTATGCATGTCAAACATGAGTGATACCTATGAAACCAAGACATAGGAAGGTTTACTAATATAAGGAAATATCCATTTAAAAATAAGCAAATATATATACATATGAATCAAATTTAAAACATGACAAAATATGAGTTAAAATGCTGAAAAGATAAGTGCAAATTATATATAATTACATATCAATGTATATCAGAGCACAGATACTTGAAATCAAAATTAGACTCGAAATGAGGGAGAGAAGTGCTTTTAACACATATAAAATCTGAAATGATATGTGATATACGGGTACATAAGCAAAGAGATTTTCCTAGTGCACAATGCATACAATTTAAATTGGTGATGAAACAAAATAGACTCGAGAAAACACAATTTAATGGCAGTGCTTGGGTTATCTGCTTATTCATTATTTTCCTACAGTTACAAGACAGCACTTTTTGAGACCCCATCAAGTGTTCATTAGACATCTATTCAGCAGATTTTCAGAGTCTACTTCTTAAACACGGGTAATAATCCAATCTCCATCAGGCACTATTAGAGCTTCATTAATTTAGCCTAATTCTAAATTCAAGTTTCACTTGCATTCTAAAGGCAACAGGCAAACATGATTTGCTCTCTCCAAGATAGAACTCTAAGCACCACACTCACTAGAAAGGTCGGTGGATGACCCTTCCTTGCATCCCTGCATCACATTCTTTGTGAGAACGAACAACGTGCATGCAGGCACTGACCTTCAGATTTGTTCTTGCAGCACATATCTGGAAAATGAAATTCAGCAAAACCCAAAATAGGCAGGAGCCTTCTATACCTCTCTCCTAGGCAGGACGAAAGCTGGAAACTTTAATAGACTGCACACTTCCCAATGACCTTGAAACCGTTCAGATCCTTAAAGTAACAACTGGGGACTCTCTCAAATTTTTAGGGAGTAGCAACTTTTCTCATCTGAGCCTTCACTGCCATACTATGGATTTCATCTCCATTAGTGACAATTCTCTAAATGTTTATCTTCTCAGGATTTCGAGCCATCCCCGTTTTCTTTCAGGTTTTGTCCAGGTTTTCTTCCCTTCTGAGGTACTTTTTATCCTTTGAGGGTCATAAACAACTTTTAAGATAGAGCTACTCTCACCTCTTTCCAGTCACTTGCATATCCTTCCTATACTTATTAGGTGCCCATTTAATGATAATAACAATAGCAGCCAATACTTAAAGAGCACTTAACATAAACCAAGTACTATTCTAAACTTTATGTGAACTAATTCCTTCACTCCCTAACTCTGTAGGGCAGAGACTAATGAGAAAAAAAAACCCTGAAATCTAGGGTTACTTCTCTACGTTCACACAGCCAGTAATGACAGAGTCAGGATTTGAACCCAGGCACCAGAGCTACAGAGCGTATATTCCTAACCACTTAACTCCTCCAATTCTTTTTTTTCTTTTTCATTTTTTTAACTCCTCCAATTCTTGATAAATTTTATTATTCTGATGCATGAACATCAGAATAATATACCAAGTTCCAAATCACACCCTAGAACAGCAGTTCAGAAAGCGGTTCTGCATGAAAAATCTAAAACCGCATTGTTCTAAACAATGTGCTTTCATTAACATACGGAAGACGGAATGGCCCAAGCCGCAGGGGCACACACTGCTTTCTGCTACTTCTCCATCCTAAGGAAGGTTAAATGGAAGGCAAAGGAAGAACACTGGGAGGCAGGCAGCCATAGGAAGGAGGATACGGTGGCGAGAGGGAAAACACAAAGCTTTCTGTGAAGAAAAGAGTGGACAGGGCTTTCTCCCCAGAGAGGCGATCTATCTGATTGTAATCAAGATCCTTGGGAATAGACATACTCCCTTTTATAGATAGGCACCCTGAGGTGGACTGTACACTTCCCTGAGAAGCATCCTATTTACTCTTACCTTGGGGAAAGAAGACTTTGAAAGATATCTACTATATCTTTTATCAAAGAACTAAAATCAAAGAGGGTGCCTCGATTCCTGTCACTATGCTGCCATAGCACCCAAGATTCAATTTGCTCTCTCAGTCTCTGTAATAACAGAAAACGCTTTTCAGGTGCATATTTTATAGCTTGGGTTTAGATGCCTATAGAATTGACTAAATGATCTTTCACCAGAGAGGGCTAGGAATTTGGAAAGGATGCTGGATGAACAAAACAAACAGAATGGGTTGTGATAAGACACCTCTACAAAAATTCAGATCTGGAACTGGCAACATGGCCATCAAGGCTACATTAATCTTGCTATATGCTACATGCTCACACGTGCGCGCTCACACACACACCTATATACCTATTCCTGACAACACGGTAGGCAGTTTGCAGGGCTTATTAGAATTCCAGCTTGGTAACATTTCCCTTAATCCCCTATAGGCTGGCTACAGCCCTTGTCCCGTGTTTCATTTGCCTCCAGTCGAGCCAATATCCACACTTAGACACTTTTGCAGTGAATATTTAAGAATTATTCATTATTAGCACATTAATGACTGAACAACTTTTTAGATTCTTTCAAATTCTTAAATAGAATTAATACTATCTCTGTCTTCTATATGGGGAAACTGAACCTATAAGAAAAGAATTAACTTTCCTAAAAAAAAAAATCATAGTTATTCATCAGCTTTTCCATTCTGATTATTTGGTACTTACTTGTCTTCGATTTAAAGAGCTGACTCCAGGCCGTCTATTGTGTGAACTTTATTTTTAACATCACCTTTAACCCTATAATTCCATCTGAAGAACAGGAAACTGCCATTGTTCTCACATGTTTGGCCTCTCTGTCTCCAGGGCACTAGTAAGAGGCTTGATAGGGACCCCAAGGAGGCAGAAGGTCAGGTGAGAACTGTTCATTACCATTTTGTAGAGGCCCCGAAGAGGCTCTGGCCTCCAGGTCCAATCTCTTATGATAGAGGAAAGGGTGATACCACATAAGCAAAGAAGAGATTCTGAAATAGTTTCCAAACTTAAAAGCATAAGGTGTATATTCAAGTTTAACACTGTTTGATGCCTAGAACTTTCATGCCCTGACCAATCAGAGATAAACTGATATCTCAGCCAATTTTGTATTAGCCAAACAGTTCCAAATGAGAACTAAAGAAATCAAAACTTCAAAGGGAATCACTGTGTTTGCTTTATGATTTGTGCAGTCTTCAAGGAGGTTAGTTTGACCAAGAATTTCATAGATTTTGTTTTAAGCTTCTATCATTTAGCTCTAGCCCACCCAAAACACTTTCATGCGTGGATGAAATATCCTTCTAAATACTAAACCTAAGCAAGTGTATTAAACCCTAGAGCTTTGCTCAGGAGAACTACAATCAAGTTAGATATTAAATCATCCTTTTCCTTTACCTCATCATAATTTTACAGTTGAAATATCTGGATAGTTGTCTATAAAACAAAGTATGTAATTTAATTCTGATTTTTATTTTAAGTTGTAAAGCTTTAGACACACTGGCTGCCTAAAAAGTATAGTGTTAATTTCTCAATTCCCAGATTCTTCCCTCTATACTCTCCCCAAATCATACTTTATCTCTGAGTAATTATTCAACCTTTGGTCTTTTAGCTGAGACAGTCAATGAGGCAGGCAAGTCGGAAAAATCAGGATGAGAAGCCCAATAATCCCTTGTGATGGTAATTGACATTGAGTGGCCTCTGCTAATGTGCTGGAGAGAATAAGAACCTGCTCGCTGGGCCTTCACCCTTAATGAGGCAGAGGGGGTGTTAGATGGCGGAGAAATGATTTGTTGGAAGCAAAAGGAATAGGACACATCTTAAAATGTCATTTTCAGAGAGCAGCCTGGGTGAGGTAAGAAATTAGGTTCTTCGCAAGTCCTTAGTCCCGCTTCATCAAGATTAAGCTCTGGAGGTTTCAAAGATGAGGACCCACGCAGTCAGCTAGAGTTAAGTGACTAGCCCAAGGTCACACGGCGAGTTAGTGAGAGTATGAAAATTAGAATTCATAGCCTTTGTATTTTTAGTTCATTGCCTGGTGCAATGAACTAGAGTGAAAAAAAAAAACCTCTGTATAATAAAGCCCCACAGTCATTCTTTTTTGACTTAAAGGAATTGAGCAAATTATAATGGTCTCAGTACCTAAAATGAACCAGTTTGATACTTAAAATGGAATCAGAACACACAGCCCACAGTGATAGTACTGGTCACCAGAATGAAATGTTCTCTGTGATCATGCCTTCAGGCTAGCATTAATTAAAAAGAAAATAAGGAAATGGTGTGGACTTGGAAATACTTTACATGTACCTATAAGGCTGGCTATTATCGCTCATCCAATTCATTCAATATTCAATATTTCATTAAAAAAATATTATTTGATCACTTACTACACACCAAGCACTGTTTAGACAGTGAGGATATAGTAGTGAGTAAGTCAGGCAAATATACAGCCCTTTATTCACAGAGATACAGTCTTAGTTACCAAATTAGCAACTATCTGCCAAATGTGGTCAGATTTAACCCTCTAGGACACGCCTCTTACCAAACTTGTTTATAGTCAACTCTTCCCACTCTTATCCATTAAAAAAAAAAAAAAAAAGTACCATTGCTCAAAACTTCCATTACCAACTATTTGACATTTCTTGTGTGATGCCTAAAGAACAATTGGTGGATATTTAATCTCTGTAGGGTACTTTTTACCAAACACCCAAACACCCTACTTTATATAACAAATTAGCCCCTTCTTCTCTTTCTAGTCCCTCCTCAAACAGCACTTTTCTCAGATCCCTTCTCTTGACTACCATTCAGATCCAAGAAAGTGGCTAGTAAATGGCACAAGGAATCTGCACACTCAGAAGCCACTTCGCCCAGTTATCACCTTGATATTGTCCAGGCTCTCTGTTCAATCGGTATGCTATCTTATTTGGACATAGCTTAACATTTCTAGATAATTTTCCAGTCCTGAGGGGTTGTGAACAATTTGGAAATGTTCACAATTCTGGTGTTTCTTGAAACAAATTATTCTGATGACATAGATTCCTCTGTCACCGTTAATTTTTTTTCTGGTTCTTATTTCTGATATCTAGGTGGATTACCACTGATGTAAAGAAAGCTGAAGATAGACAGACCCCCAAATTTTCCATGTTCCTGAAATTCTATTTCATATCTAGGAAAACCTTTCTATTTCCTAAAAATCCTTCACTCCTTTAAGGTTTGACTGTAAAGGGACATAACAGACCAATGTCAGCAATTACCAGTGCACTGCCCCATTGACATAAAACTATAAGTAATAAGCCATGAACTTGTAGATAGAAACTAGTTCTATGTCAAGAAGCCCCAAGACTATAGGCTCTCGTCTGAAGCAGAAGAGGGCAATTAAGATTTCTTACTCTTCGTCTTGCAGGGTCTCTTCCTCCTCTTGGATCTGGAACTGGTTCTTCACAGGAGCAAGGTTCTCGGTCTTGGCATTGTAGTTCCGAAAGCAGACATTGAGCTTCTCATCAAATTCATTCACGAGGTCCTCCATGGACTTGAAGCTGATTATTTCAGAAGAAAAATTCTCAAGCTCAGAGAGGGAGGGGTCCTCTAGTTGGTGGGGAGATGAGCCATAGAAACACCGTGGCTTTTCCTCACGTTCCTCCAAGCAGGAGGGCCGAAGGTCCTCAAACTCTTCATCCAAACTCACCAGTGGGGCCTCCATTCTTGCACAGCTGCAACTTTCAGGATTCGTTTATCTAGAAGAATAAACAAGGTAATGTGAGTTCGAACTGGGCTTTCGGTCCGAGGAAACGTAATCACATATTCCATTATCTCTGTCTCTCTAAAAACAAAGATTCCGCTTCGCTGGCATCCATCACTTCTGCACTTCCTCATCATGTACTTAAAAAGTTCAAATAGCATTTGAGACACACCCGCTTCCAATTCCCTCCTCCAAAAAACAAAGTGCAGTGGTTAAGTGTACGGCCCCTGGACCAGACTGCCTAGGTTTGCATCCTGTTCTGCCCCTTACCAGCTGCGACCTTAGCAAAGTACTTAACTTCTCTGTGCTTCCTTTTATTCATCTCAGGATAGATATAATAACAGGACCTATCTCCAAGGGTTATCATGGGGTTAAAAGAGTAAACACAGGGAAGAGCTTAAAACAATGCCTGGCAGACAGTAACTATCAATATTGTTCAATATGTGTACACATCCTTAAGCTGGAAGTTTTTCATAACATATATGGGGGCAAAACCTAACCTGACATAAGCTCATTTGGCAACTAAACCTGATCTACATGAAATATAAAAGCTGCTTATGGTTTTAAGTTATCCCATTTAGTGTGTTTTGCTGGAGAAATATTAATTTTTTAAATTATAGAGATTGCTACCCCAGCCTCCAGGGGAAGATATGCAGAATATGCACTCTCTTATTGCCTTCAAAATTTGAGATAATTTATATTCTGAAACATGCCTGGATAGGAATTTGTGAGCCTGGATATTACTACCTTCATCAATAAATACTAGACTAAGAAAATACCAATAGAGACTTTCAAACAAGCACCTGAGTTTTTTCCAGACACAGAGCATATGTCTGGGACTAGAGGAATGAATTAAATGATCCATTATCCTGTAAGAGACAGACCCAGCTGTTACACGGCCAGAGTCCATAACAATCTTGGGCACTGCACCCTGGAGGGCTGCATACTCAGGCCTCCCTTCATTTCCCAACAGCTCCAGGCCCTCTTCAGACATTGCCTTCAACTGTGCTTTATCCATCTGTGTGTACCTCCAAGCCCTTGAATCTAAATTCCTCGAGGGCATAGACATCCTCTAAATATCCTCCACCACTCCCAGCACACACTGCCCTGTGGCTAGGCAATCAATCAATGTGTACTTACTGAAAAATTATCTTCTCACGCCACATACAGTTTCTCGTTTTCAAGTTCAGGCAGCACCAGCATCATTATCTATCACGTCCTTCTCTACACACAAAAGTTCCTTCCTCGTAACACAGAAAGACAACCCAACTTTTCTCGCCTGTCCGTGTGATTACTTATCCAGTTAGATGTTTTTAAATTGGAACCACCACCTGAGGACCAAACAGACAGCAAAAGCCATGGGTTTTGCCCTAGGAGTGCCATTCTCCATCTCCGCCTAAGTGAGGCAAAAGGTGTGCCAGGTGAGGATGGACAGCTCTTCCTGGGATTTAACTGGGATTAAGTCAGTTAGCATAGCATCACATCAAAACATATTCTGAGTATTTACGACTTTCAAAGGCAACATAATAGGACCTACCTTAAAATATAAAAAGATATAAAAGCAGGATGATATCTTGGAAGGAACACAGGCTCAAGAGCCAACAGATCTGCCAATATCTGGCTCAGTGACAAGCATCGTGGGTCCTGATTACCTCATTTGTTAAAATGAAGGTGTTGGTATAGACCTAATACCTTTGGAAGTTAATTTTAATAGCATATTAATTTAATTAATATTTAATTATGATATATTTTAATATTATATTTTATTTAATTCAATACACCCAAAATATCACCATTTCAAAATGTAAAACATTCCATGTTTTAAAATATTAATGAGACATTTTACATTTTTTTCCATACTAAGGCTTTGAAATTCAGGGTGTATTTTACATTCACAGTAAAATTAAAAAAAAGTGTCCATTTGAATGAGCTGCCTTTCCAACACCCAATAGTCTCATGTAGCTAGTGGCTACCATATTGGACAGCACAACTATAAAGCAATATACAACTACTTGTCAGTCAAGGATTCTTCACCTAGGGTCTACAGACTCCAAGTGTTCTTTAAAAATAGCTGCATTTTATTTGATGATTTTAAAAACATATTCGGAGAAGGATCTCATAGATTTCTCTATGTTGTCAAAGGGACCCATAGCACAAAAATGATTAGGAACCCCTGAGTGGCAAAGTGAGTTTAGAAAAGATCACAGAGTGCAATAGATAGTAAGGAAAGTTTTACAGACAAGGCCTTTGTGTTGTCGGAGATGAGACTCTGTGATGGTGAAGAGCCTGGACTCTAGGATCCCGTCCTGATCTTATATCACTTTCTAGCTGGGAGATTTGGGCAAATGATCAGCCTCTTTGTGCTTCAGTTTTCTCATGTGTAAAATGGGATTTAGAATAGCACTTACATTGAAGGTTGTTTTGTGAAGTAAATGAGATCACCTTCGAAGTGCTAAACCCAATGTATGGAATACACAGTGTCCAATAAATGTCAATGATTTTAGGAAAACGAGGATAACTTAGTTACATGGAAATGTGGAGTAAGAGTGCTTCAAGTAAAAGAAAAACTACCCCTGCTGTGATATTCTATGTGCGATGCTTCAAAATGCTTATCAAATGAGAGAACTATTGCTAAATGAATTTTATCATCTTTTTTGCTAAAGCACCACTCCTGTTTTCAATTCCAAGCCTCTGGGACCATGGGTCTCATTTCAGAGAGATATGAAAGCTAAATACTTGATGTTCCAAAAATGTGCACTTCTTTTAAATGTGCACTCTTTAGGAGATAAGGGGGCGCTGGGAGGAGAAGGAAATACCAAGGGCGCACTGATTTGAAACGGCAAAATCTATACTAATTAACCAGTAACAAGAAGGCAGTCCAACCAGAGCCTAGGACTAAGATCGAGTTTGGAATGTTCGCAACAGGAAGATTATGCCGAAAACACCTATCCTCAGCCTAGGCAGGCCCTACAGATATGGATTCCTCTAGAAGATGATAGAAGAAGAAACAGATGTCACAGCTCTAGATTGCAGAAACATGATCATAATCCATAATAAAGCCTGATTTATTTTCATTAATGTACTACCTAGGAGCCAAGAAGCTCTGCATGAATGGCCAGCTGGAAATCGAAAATCACTCAACACCCAAAATAAGCCCAGCATTTGTAGAAAAATCCCAGGCTGCGGCAGAGGAAAGCCAGGCATTCCTACTGGCCGTACCATGGCCTTGAGGAGGGTCTCTGGGTTGGGGCTGGCAGCCCTTCTTGAAATGACGCCCTCTCTCTCCTTCCTTCAGCTCACTTTCTTTTGCTCTTCTCTATTAGTGGGATGCCTTTGCCCCCCAGCTGAAATGTCCTACTCTTGCACCCTGGTAAGCTCGCCCCTATCTTCATTCACAGCTCTCCTCCTCTTAAAAGCTAGAGTTAATGGAATGGATAGCTTATCCTCTTTCCCTATACTTTCAAAATCGATTTTTAAAAAATATGTAAAGAATGGCAGAAAGAAGGAACCATAGAAGGGTTGTCTTGTCTTTTTCTCTTTATCATAGAACAGAATGCAGAACTATAGTTCAATTATGTCCTATAACCTATTCCATTTATTTGGGCTCCCAATAGATGGTGTAATCGGAACAAGAAAAGGCACCACGGAGCTTAACAGAGGCCCAGTAGGAAACACATAAACCTCTTGTGCGGCATAATGATGTACTAGCCACAGCTTGGGGCTGCAGTGCAAATTTCCAGTCCTTGCTTTGCTGAGCAGAGTAGACTGGAGCAGATCAGCAAAGAATTCACCATGCCTCCACAGACGCCCCATGACATCTTCCCCTTCTTCCCATTACTCGCCCCATAGATCAGCTGATACTGTGTGCGCCCACCACCATCCCTAGAACCTGCCCTCCGCTACTCAGCAAAACCCAGTCAGTATACATGATTGTGCCAGCTTCACATTTGGACAGAAAGAGAGTATTTCATTTGCATGTAAACCAACAACCCCTTTGCAGTTCTACTTCCTCCTGTTTCCCCTCCGCCTGCTGCTCCATTCACCCTCATCGCACATTCCCCCCACCCTCCGCCTCTGCGCTGTTGGGGTAAAGAAAGGCTCCTGAAGCAGCACAATGGCTGGCGAGCCAAGAAAGCTGGGCTCATCCCGTGGGCCGCACACAGACTCCACCGCCCTTGTGGCCAAATAAGACCGGGACACCGGAGTGGGAAGGGGGCTTAGAGGTGTGCGGCGAGGAGGGAAGGGATAGGCAAGAGGGAAGAGAGGGCTGTGGAAATTGCCTCCAGTTCGGGCTCTGTCCAGCGTTGCGCGCGGAGCTCTAGAGGCCCTGAGCCCACAGCAGGCGGCGCGCCCCCCACCACACTCGTCCTTTCTCCGACCTGTTCTGTGGTCCGACAATCGCTCCCCAGCGTCGGCGGCAGTAGCCAGGGTGCTGACCTTGCAGGAATGTTCAGACCTGGGGAAGGCCTGGCACCCCAAGGAAGGCACGGCGCGGGGGTGGGGGTGGGCGGGGGTTAGGGTGGGTTCTTAGGGCAGAGATGACTCTGAGGCGTTAAAGGTGGCAGACCGGATAACGGTCCTGGGAGGAGGCACTGACCCACTGCTCCAGCACAACCAGGCAGCGTCCTCTGCCCCCCTGGCCCCAGACCGCGTGCTCGGGCACACACGCGCGCACACACACACGCACACACACACACATTCTCTCTCACATACACAGTCTCACACACACACATGCACACAGGCGCGCGTACACACGCGCACACACACAGTTGCACACAGTTACACACACACACACACACACACACCCCACACACACACCCCCCACACACACCAGGCCTGGCTGAGGGCCCAGGCTCTGATGCTGCTGGCAATGTCCATCGTCCCACGTCCCCAGCCCGGCGCTGCGTCCCCGCTGCGCTCCGGCGAAGGGCCGGGCAGAGAGCGCCGGCCTCCCGGATCTTTCTTTCCGATTCCAAGACGGGACGGGTCGAGGGTGCGGGGCTGCAGCACCCCCAGACCTACCGACTGGGAAGCCCGGGTCACGGGGCCTCCTTAACCACCCCGTCCAACCCCCACCCACGACTGTGGGTCGGTCCGGACCAAAGTCGCCCCCCGCGACTGCACCTGTGCTGATCCTGGCGGAGGGAGGCGAGTCCCGGGGCTCAGCGGGACACCGCCATCCACAGAACAGCCGGAGCTCAGCGCAGGGCAGCAGCGGGGCAGCGGCGGCGGCTGCGGCGAGCTCCCCTCAACCCGCCCTCCGCCCCTCCCCGCGCTCGTGCCCGGGATCTGGGGGCGCGCCCGCGCTCGGGCATTCGCCCACAGGCACGCGCGGGACTCATGCGTCATCCCCTCGTTAACATTCATAGCCTTCCTTGGAGCAGGTGGCTGGCTGCCTTTATTAATATTTATGAATTACTGTCCCCCTCCCCCTTTAACATCGGCCTTTCTGCTTCCCGTATGAATATGCAGAAGCTCCAAGATGTGCGCGTGCAGTAACTCCCAGTATGGAAACCTCACTGGGTCTGATGCTGTAGATTCTTCAGAAAAACTAGGCGGTGGCTGAGTGGATGGGCAGGCGGATGCCAGCAGACACTCTAAGACCCCCTGGACTCTCTGGACTCCCCATTCTACTCTACTGGTGCTGAGGCGGGCAAACTGACGGATGCCTTCCACCACCA
Source organism: Pteropus vampyrus (assembly GCF_000151845.1). Taxonomy (NCBI): domain Eukaryota; kingdom Metazoa; phylum Chordata; class Mammalia; order Chiroptera; family Pteropodidae; genus Pteropus; species Pteropus vampyrus. The sequence goes on along the minus strand of NW_011888911.1, from coordinate 2,783,526 downwards.
ACTCTAACCTCCAGCCAAAAGCCATAAACCCTTTTACGGCTCAAAGATGCAGGATGCGAGCTGAATCCAGGCCGATAAAGCTGAGATTTCCCGCTCAGGAGAACGTGAGATGATGAGGCTAATTCACCAGGCGATAGAAGGAAGGACCCTGGGGCCTTATGAAAATTTATTCCTCCTTCATGTGTCTTGTTCACTATACATAAGCCTGTCCTTGTAGATGCTCTGTAGGAAATCTAACAATTCATGAAAGCGGACAATGAAAAGTGCAAGAACTGCAAGTGTCAATGGGAGGCACCTTGGAAGAGCGTGTTTGCTTAGAGAACCCGGGTACTTTGACAAGTTAGAAATGAAGTCAGAGGAACTGGTGGGAGTCTAATGGTGAAAAATCTCTGGGCTCGGCTGAGACTCTCAGCTGAAAGCAGCAAGCAGCCTTTCCTTTGCTCATTTATGCATTCGTTCCACAAACATATCAATCATGAGAAGAAAGCAAAGCAGGGGAATAAGGTCCCAATGAGGTGAGAGGAATAGCTGGCCACCACCCTCTTGGTGGCATTAACCAGAGGGTTTCTTTCTGTCAGAGTGAAAGAAAAGTAGGTGGTTAGAAGGTCCCCAAGTCTACTTTCTTTGGGTTGATACTCAGTTCTGTGACTTGAGGGACTTAACCTCCTTGGGCCTCATGTCCTCGTCTATAAAGTGAGGACATTTAATAGCACTCACTTCTGAGGCTGTCGTAGGATTAGAGTTGATGTGTGTGAAGTCCTTCCAGGCAAAACAGATGGTACCATTTAAGTCTTGGCTATTATCTTCCCTAGGGGAAGCTTGGGGACACTGTACTAGAGGCTGCCTCCTGTCCCTATCTTCAAAGTATAGGACTCACAGGTTTGAGAAAGCTTTTAGGAAGTATAGGAAAGTGATAAAGAGCTTGGGCTCTTCAGAAAACTTGGGTTCAAACCCCAGAGTTCTATTTATTAGCTGGTGACTTTGTGTACGTTACATACCCTCGATGAGCTTCAGTTTCCTCATCTATAGAATAGGGATTCCAATATCTACTACAAGGTTGTTGTTGTGCACATTAAATAATATAATACCTGAAAAATACTTAGCACGGTGCCAGGTATATAATAAGTATTCAATAAATGAATTCTGTTGTTCTGTTTTGGTATGTGTGTGTGAGAATTTGAAGGAATTGGAAGCTGAGGACTGATATTCTAGGTATCTGGGATGAAAATGTCCTGAACATGAGCAAAGTTATTCTTCCAGCAAATATTTCTTTCATTTCACTGTGGTAAAAACTACATAACAACATTTACCATGTTAATGTATATAATCTAGTGTCATTAAGTGCTTTCAAGGTTCATCCATGTGTGTCAGAATTTCATTCCTTTTTTAAAGCTGAGTGATATTCCATTGTATGGATATACCACAATCTGTTTATCCGTTCATTCATCTATAGACATTTGGATTGTTTCTACCTTTTGGCTATTGTGAATACTGCTAATTTCAGGGAACATTTTCTTTTATTGCATTCTATGACCTATGCTAGAACCTAGAGAGGTCATAATGAAGGTATGTCTTTGAAAGATCCAGACTTCAGTGCTTTGATTTCCAAACTCTGCTACTTGGAACCCAGAGTGCCTCCCCCAAAATCTATATCCACCCAGAACCTCAAAATGTGATGTGTTGCTTTTGTTTTGTTTTTTTTTTTT
>NW_011888911.1:2758442-2781770 GCF_000151845.1 Pteropus vampyrus | reverse complement strand
GGCTATTATCTTCCCTAGGGGAAGCTTGGGGACACTGTACTAGAGGCTGCCTCCTGTCCCTATCTTCAAAGTATAGGACTCACAGGTTTGAGAAAGCTTTTAGGAAGTATAGGAAAGTGATAAAGAGCTTGGGCTCTTCAGAAAACTTGGGTTCAAACCCCAGAGTTCTATTTATTAGCTGGTGACTTTGTGTACGTTACATACCCTCGATGAGCTTCAGTTTCCTCATCTATAGAATAGGGATTCCAATATCTACTACAAGGTTGTTGTTGTGCACATTAAATAATATAATACCTGAAAAATACTTAGCATGGTGCCAGGTATATAATAAGTATTCAATAAATGAATTCTGTTGTTCTTTTTTGGTATGTGTGTGTGAGAATTTGAAGGAATTGGAAGCTGAGGACTGATATTCTAGGTATCTGGGATGAAAATGTCCTGAACATGAGCAAAGTTATTCTTCCAGCAAATATTTCTTTCATTTCACTGTGGTAAAAACTACATAACAACATTTACCATGTTAATGTATATAATCTAGTGTCATTAAGTGCTTTCAAGGTTCATCCATGTGTGTCAGAATTTCATTCCTTTTTTAAAGCTGAGTGATATTCCATTGTATGGATATACCACAATCTGTTTATCCGTTCATTCATCTATAGACATTTGGATTGTTTCTACCTTTTGGCTATTGTGAATACTGCTAATTTCAGGGAACATTTTCTTTTATTGCATTCTATGACCTATGCTAGAACCTAGAGAGGTCATAATGAAGGTATGTCTTTGAAAGATCCAGACTTCAGTGCTTTGATTTCCAAACTCTGCTACTTGGAACCCAGAGTGCCTCCCCCAAAATCTATATCCACCCAGAACCTCAAAATGTGATGTGTTGCTTTTGTTTTGTTTTTTTTTTTTGTAAACAGGGTCTTTACAGATATAATTAGTAAAGATGAGGTCATACTGGATTAAAGTGGCCCTAAATCCAATGACTGGTGTCCTCATAAGAAGAGAGGACATATGGAGACACAAGAAAGAAAGCTGTGTGATGATGGAGGCAGAGATTTGAGAGATACGACTACGAGGTAAGGGACACCAAAGAAAGCCGGACACCACCCAAATGTGGAAGAGCCAAGGAAGGACTCTTCCCTGGAGCCTTGAGAGGGAACATGGACCTGCTGACCCCCTGATTTTGGACTTCTCCAGAACAGGGGGACTATAAATTGCTCTTGTTTTAAGCTATGCAGTTTGCAGTGATTTTTTCTGGTAATTCTAGGAAATTAATGCAGATTTTGGTACTGGGAAGAGGGGTGCTACTGTAACAAGTACTTAAAAACGTGGAAGTAGCTTTGGGATTGTGTAATGTCTAGAGGCTGGAAGAATTTTGAGACACATGACAAAAAAAAACCTAGATTGTCCTGAAGAGACCGTTGGTCTTTTCTGGGGAAGGCTCAGGAAAAAATGAGAAGCGTTGTAGAGAAAGCTTCTATCACCATAGAGAATCCATATGGTATGCACATGTCATGAACAGAGTGTTGCTAGAAATATGAATAAAGGTGCTCCTGGTTAAGATTCAGACGGAAATGAGAAACATGGATGAAAGGCAATCTGGTTATCAAGTGGCAGAGAACTGAGAACTTGGCTGAACTGTATTCTGTTGTTGAAGAGCAAGTGGCCCTTGAGGCAATGAATTCAGATATCTTGCTAAGGAGATTTTTAAAGTGTGGAAGATGTGACCTGGTATTTCTGCGCTGCTTTAGGTAAAATGTAATGACTAATGATAACCTGGACCTCCTTCACTCCTAAGCATCGAGTTGCATATAAGGTTTCTGAGCATTTTATACCAACAGAGACACTGCCAGCCTGGACTAAAAGGGACAGAGATGGGATGAAATAAAGGAAAACTGTTAGGTTTCTAAAATTTCAGTCAAGAAACGGACTGACAGAGTTACAGGTATCCTCAGTTTTTTGGACATTCACTTTATAACGCTTCATTTTTACAGAAGACCTGCATTCGTACCTATTTTCTCTAAGCAAAAGAAATTTGAAGAGGGGTTTGGCTTTTAAAAAAAAAAAAAAAAGGTTTAAAGTGAAAATAGTATTCAGCACAAGGGGTGGACATGAATTTTGGGAGTCTGGAGGGCAGACTGTGGTGAGTTGGAGAGAGTCCCTGTCAAATTCATGTCTTAGTCTGATCAGGCTTCTCTAACAAAGTACCACAGACTGGGTGGCTTAAAAACAACAGAAATGCATTTCTCATGGTTCTGGAGGCTGGAAGATCATGGTGCCAGCATGGTAGGGCTCTGGTGAAGGCCCTCTTCCAGGGAGCAGACTGGCCTTTTCTCACTGTGTCCTCACATAGTGGAAGGGGCGAGGAATCTCCCTCGGGCCACTTTTATAAAGGCACTAATCTGATTCTCGAAGGCTCCAACTCATTCATGAGGCCCTCCAAAGACTCCGCCTCCTGATACCATCACACTGGGCATTAAGTTTTCAACCTATGAATTTTGGGAGGACACAAACATTCAATCCATAGCAACCCCAAACTTCAGAATGTAACCTTATTTGGAAATAGGGTCTTTGCAGATGTAATTAGTTAAGATGAGATCATACTGGATTAGGGTGGACCTAAAATCCAACGACTTGATGTTTTGTTAAGGCAGTCTTAAAAAACCAATACAGAACCTAGAAGAGTTAACCAAGATGAATCAATATATATTAATACCTGTTTTGTGCAATCCATGTAAAGCTTTGGCACGGGACCTAGCGTAGAGTAAGTGCTCAATAAATGCTCCTGTGTGCTGTTGTTAGGAGGTTCGAGAATCCCCCTTAGGGTTGACAGGGAGAGCTATTCCCACCTCTTCACCTCTCCAATCAGAGTAAGTTCAACTTTATTTCTTTTATACTAAGAGTTTCTAGAGCTTAAAAAGCTTCCAAACCACATTCCCAATGGACAAAGTGACAAGTGCTTTAAAGAAGATACAAAGCATTTTAAACAAAGCTCTATGTGATGGTGGGGAAGAGAGCAGAGGTTTTGCCCAAAAGTCACCTAACTTAGAGCAGGGTTTCTCAAGCTTGGCACTATTGATATTTTTGGTTGGGTGAGTCTTTGTTTTGGGGAGCTGTCCTGTGTGTTGTAGGATGTTTAGCAGAATCCCTGGACACTAGATGCCAGTAACACCTCCCCACCGCACCCTCCCTCCCACCCCGCCCAAGCGCTGTAACAACCAAAAATGTCTCCAGACTTTATCAAGTGACATTTTGGGGAAGTGGAAACATCACAAAAGCACCCCAGTTGAGAATCAATCACTCCCTTCGACATAGGTCTTTAAGTGGTGAGTGAACATTCTGCTAAGATGGGGCTGCATTTCATACAGAAGGAACTGGCAGAGCAGAGCTTGGGTATGTGCAAAGGCACACGCGTGCCTTTTAAGCAAACAAAAACAAAAACAAAAAAACTAAGGCTGTGTCATAGGTACAAACTGGTGGTTGTTGGAGATACAGGGCAAATATTCTCTTTTGGAATCACAGCAATCCATTCTAAGGGCTTATTTTAGTTCCCAAACTGAATTTATTTTAGTCCCAAATTTACTTGATATAATCAAAGATTCTTGGAGTATATAGAGCATTTAATGGTCATCTAGGCAAACCACCCACCTGATTCAGAAACCAACATGATGATACACACAATTTCTACTTCAACACCACTAGTGATGAGAAACTTGACCTCACAGGGCTGACCATTCTTTGTTTTGTTTTGTTTTGTTTTTATTGGTTTTTAAACTAGAAATGACTCGCTAAGGTTAGAAATTCTGTGACAGCGTGGTAGGGGTTGTGCTCATCCTATTTGATCTTCCTTAGAAGGATCTTTCTTGAAGAAGCCAGTTTTCCATAACATTCTGGAAATGAGCTGCTGAATCTTTATTGAAAATTTAAGCTCATCACAGCCCAGTAAATAAAAATGAGATCACACCTGCTAACATGTTAAGACTCCTTGTTTTTTTCAACAAGGAGTTGGTGGTTCTCGAATACCAACATTCAATTCAAGCCTACGTGCAACTCCATTCTCAGCCTCCAGGGCTGCTTAAACTCCCTGATTCGATTATACAAGGGAATGGAATATTTTCCAAGACTCAAAATCTATTCACAGCCATCTCGTGAGCAGGTAGTTACTACCTACCACAAAGTACATGCTCCAAGAACAAGACCACATTGCGTTCAAAAAGAATAAGCAGTGTTATAAAAACTGACAATAAAACAACTCCTAGAATAATTATAAATTCCAGAGGTACTGTGATAAAAAATTTCAAAATACATGACCTAGTTGGCAAATAAAGAATTAGATCCCTCAAGATATTGGAACTCCCCATAAGTGTAAATGCAATGACAATTTTTTTTTTCTATAAAGAAGAGAAATTGAATATTTTAAGAAAGAAGAACCACGAAATTTAATAGGAAAAGGCGAATGAGGTCCCCAGGATAGGGGAAGCTTTGATATCTACCGCAGTCAAAAAAGAAAAGTCATTAATCGTCCCTTCTGTGTAGCTTCCAAGTGATTTATCAGGGCAGATCAGCATGTGCTCTGGGTGAATGGGGATGAGATAGGTCTATTGTTGTCTTCTAGTCTCAATAGAAAATAGATCCAGACAGCAATGTCATGAGGGGAAGCTATCCATGACATGGTTCAGCTCCACCGGCTCACTTTTAGTTAATTTTTGGTCCTCATGAGACCTCTAGAGAAACTTGTAGGAACATCATTTGTATGAATCCCTGAGGACTGACTTTCACTCCCTTCAGTGTTGGGGAACCGTCTCTGTTTTCTGCTACTCCCACATGCCCTGGTATTCCGAGATGTGATGATTCAGAAATGAACTTGAGGAAATGAAAATGCCAAAGAACATTGCCATTTTACTATACCAGTCTAGCCATGTAAAAATCACTTCACCAGCACACCCTCAGATTCCAGCATGCCCTGCTGATGCTGCCCTAAGCCACAGCCATCCTCTTCGAGGCCTCAACTCTGAGTCACTGCAGCATTTTCAACCTTGTGAAAATGACAAGCAAGGACGTGGTTCCATAGTGTAGCAGTTAGCACATCTGTTTTACATGTAGAAGGTCCTGGGTTCATGCCCCAGTGGAGCCACGGTCCACGGTCTACGGTCATGCCACCCTGAACAAGCCTGACGTCTGATTTCGGAAGCTAAGCAGGGTCAGACCTGGTTAGTATTTGGAAGGGAGACCACCTAGGAAGACCAGGTGCTGAGGGCATAAATAATAATATTTAATTTAAAAAAATAAGCGAAAAGCCCACATTTCCCTCTAAGTCTCATTCTCAGCAGTTGGTGCTTTTCATAAAGTTGTTATAGCCCATCTCTTCTTGTTGTGAGAGCTTAACAACACAGAACACCAATCCCTGGGGTATGCTGGGTCAGTAATAAGCATGATTTTTTCCCTTTGAAATATACAGATCAAATGCTATCCTGCAAAATTCTTGGCATGGCCCGGCATTGTGACTGGGTTTTGGAGAGCTTTGAAAGAAAAAACTCATTGTTGGATAGTGAGCAGATCCTTGGAACATGTGAGAAGTTGATGAAGCAAAGCAGTCACTGCTGTCTTAGAAACACACAAAGCAGTTAGACATAGAACAAGTATAAACCAGAGGCTTTGACAGGCTTGGCATTTAAGATCATTCCAAATGTGCTGATTTTATAATTTGCATATTTGAATAAATCCAAATGATTTCCAGGTTAAGAATTTGTTCATTGGATGTAATGGATGAAATGCCAAACATATAAATCAAAGGAACTTCACTTGTTACCTATTAGAAAAGAAAAGATTATGCCAAAATCTGATAATGGCAACTCTTCACAGATTAAAAAAAAAAAAAAAAATGAATAGAAAGTATTCTTAAATCCTTTTGTAAACTTGTTTAGAACAGAAAAATATTTGATCCATATTAAGTAATCTAATTCCCTACTACTTGCAAGGTCTAAGAAGAATCCCCAGTTAATGTTTTATGTAATAGTATAACTATGACTGGTCTGATTATCTAGACTACATTAGAAGAGAAGAAACTAAAGGGAAAGGAGAGGAGGAAGGGCATGGAATGTTGGTAAATTCGGAAAAACTCCATAGGCTGGGAGTCAGAAGTTTGGAATTTCAGAATCAACTTCACCATTAGTCAGCTTGATGACTTAGGGAAAATTCCTTAAGTTTTCTGAACCTCGATTTCCTCTTCTAAACTATAAAGAGCTCCAAATAAGAGCCTTTCCTGTTCTTAAATCCAATAAATCTAAACTCTACATTTTCTTTCAAAAACCAATCAACATTTTGGTTAAATTGACCCCAAACTGATTGAGAGATCTTAGAGTTTTTTTAACATCTTTGCCTTTGCTTCTCCATTTGTAGACTCCTATGTATTTCTTAGAGATATTGTGAGAAAGCAAGAGGATACACACTAAGTTATTTAAAGCCCTCAGGAGAAAGCAAAGTAAATTAAATCTACGAATTAACTCCAAATTCTATTTTATTCTAGTATTTTCTATAACCAAACCTCGGTTGCTACCTTGTCATAAAAACAATTTATATCCACTGGATGTTCTTTAATTTCCCCTTCTAGTGTTAGCAAATTTACCAAATAAAAATATTTGAAATTTGAATTTCGAATAAAGAATGAATTTTTTTTTCCATGGACATGGGCTGTATTTGAGGACTGTTGGAGGAAGGGAGGGAGGGAGCCTAGGACCAGTGGGCAGGTGGGGGCAGGGGCTTCTCAACTTGCTTTTTAATTTGAAATAAAGAATGAAAAATTTTTAAAAAAGACAACTATGTCACAAGTATTGCATAAAATAGACTTATACTAAAAAATTATTAATTGTTTATATGAAATTCATATGAAATTTATATGAAATTTAACTGGGTACTCTGTATCTCTATTTTATCTGGCAACTCTATATCTATCCTTACCTTGGTAAAGACAGGCAATTTCTAAAGGTGTGTGTGATAATTAATTGAGTTGTACACCTTTTAGAATGTAGAGCCTATCTCAATGAAAAAGTTTAAAACAATGTTTCTAAGTGATATTTTAATCATCCTTGAATAATAAGTCTGGCCTAGGTATCATTGTCTCTCTCTTCCTCTCTCTCTTCCATACTTCAAGAATATCTTTTGTGGGGAAAAAATAATATCTCTTGTGAGCATCTAAAAATGCCATATCTAGAAATTTGCATGAGACTGACTAGACTGCTCTATAGGGAGAGGTGAGAGTAAGTATAAGGAGAAAATAGTAGTAAAGGAAGGTGTAGTCAGGAGGAAATTTAAAAAGAAGTAATGACATCAGCCTCTGTTTGTCTGATCATGGGGCCGGATAAACCATAAACTAAAACTTGATCAGTACATGCACACAAAAACTTGTACCTGAATGTCCATAGCAGCTTTATTCACAATAGCTAAAAGAGTGGAAACAACCCAAATGTTCACTGACAGATTAATGGATAAACAAATGTGGTATATATATGCAATAAAATATTATTCATCCACAAAAAGAAACAGTACATGGATGAACCTTTAAGACCTTATGCTACAGTGAAAGAAGTCAAACACAGAAAGCCACAAATTGTATGATCTCATTTACATAAAATGTCCAGAATAGATAAATCTATAAAGAAAGAATGTAGATGAGTCAGGGGTTGTGTGGAGAAGGGAATAGAGAGTGGCTGCTAATGGGTGTGTAGTTTCTTTAGTTCCTTTCGGGGTGATGAAAAAGTACTAAAATTAGATGATGGTGATGGTTGCACAATTCGGTGACTATATAAAATCCACTGAGTTGTGTGCTTTCAAAGAGTGACTTTTATGGCACGCGATTATATCTCAATAAAGCTGTTATTTTTTAAAAGTCGATGCATTAAAAATTAAGAAGAAACTTGATCAGCTCTCAGGTGATGCCACAGAACCACCCAGAGCCACTTCTAAAGAGTCAACGGTGTAACAGGGTAGCTATTGTTTGTGTGCCCGTCATTGTAAGGAGCTTTAACTAATGTTACTGCTAAGTTTCACAATGACCCTATAAAGTAGGCATTATTATGCTGTGTCTTGAGAGAAGAGGAAACTGACTCAGAGTAATTTGTTCACAACTCGCACAGGTAATTAAGGTGCAGGGCAGGGTTCTAATCCAGAGCCATCTGATTCCAAAGCCCAGGGTAGAGGGTAGCCCTGGCTCACATGATGTCCATCAGAGAAACCAAGGATGACAAGGATTCTGGCTAAGCCTAGGAAAAGGACTGGAAGGGCACTGCCAATTGCCCTGCTGCCCAACTCCTTTCTCTTCAGTAGAAGTTCTTTCTCCCTAGCGAATCTCGTTTTTGTTTTCGCTACATTCTCAGCCTTCCTTATCCATATTGAATAGACTTATTTCTCACTTTAGATGCTGCTTGGAAATGACCTCATCCCTAGACCTCTTTAACAAAAGCTTCTTGGACTCTCAGAGCCCAACAATAGCTCTGCATGGCATTTTGCCGGCAATCAAAACTTCACGTCAGAATTTGCTCACGTGTTGTGAGATGTTTTGCTCTGTGTCTCCCAGTCCCTTTTCTTCTGGTGCTGCTGAGCTACACTACGGAATAGAAAAGCATCAATAGGTTTAGGTCTTGGTGCCTGGTGAGATCGGAACTCATCAGGGGCTTCTCCTTGGGACCACCAAAGAGCAGGACATCTTTCTTCCTCATTTTCTCTTCTCCGGAGGAAGGAAGGCGCTCCTCCCTCCCTTCTTCCACAGAACTGCCTCCCTCCACTTCTATCCCTCCCGTCCTTGCTGCCTTTCACTGTGGCTGCCAGGTTGCCATGCCAATAAGGTTCCCATGGTTACTAAGAAGAGCTGCTGCATTCCCACAGGCAAGGCCTGTTAACCAAAAGAGAAAGGGACACCATTATTGTCCCCAGGGCAAAAAAAAAAAAAAAAAAAAAAAGGCAGGTCTCAGTCCAGGGGATGTGGAAGGGCAGATCTTGTTTATCCTGATGTCTCCATGCTGGACCGTAGACCAAATCTTGCTGCCTCCCCTCAAGTTCTCTCTTCCCTAAGCTGGGAGAGAGGCGCCTGGCACTAGTTCAAGTCCATTGTTTTGCCTAGTGTGGGTCCAATAGGCACCACATTGTGAAAATCGTGTTAATATGTAAATACACTAATACATCTGGACTCTTTGTCTAGCTAGGAAAATTGTAAAATACAAAACATGTTCTACTGTCTCCTCAGCTGGATATCTTGTCTGAGAATCTGCTTTTCTCCTTATGGTGTTTCTCTCTGGATCGACTAGCTTAAGCTATAACACTTATTTAAAAAACAAAATTTGTTTTCTCCTAAATATAAAGAAATGTATTTTAATGTAAAAATTCAAAAATAAAGAAAAATTTTTAAAATTATTTACAGTTCAATCATCAAAATATTTATTTTTTCTTCTTAAAATACACAATTTTTGTTATTGGTTTGTCTTACGTAGTTGTAGCACATTATTTTTGAAACATGATTTACTTTATTCAAATTTTCCTGTGAATTTTTTCTCTGCTTTTATCAAAAATAAAAAATGATAATTCAAAAAAACATAATTGCCTTCTGTGCCTGAAAGCAGGGCATAAATTTCTCTTTGAGGAAGTGCTCCTTCTTTGATACCTGGGTGAGAAAAGTGATTCTTGTCTTCAAATATGGGGAATCGATGCCAAGAGGAGTTTGCCTAAATGGACCTTACCAAAATAGTCCTTATAGTCCATTAGTTCCCCCATAAATTTCCTAGTCAATTCTCCACAATTTATTGTCCACTGATGCTCGAACTATCTCCCCTTTGATAAAAGGTTATATAAGCCCCCAAGAACAAATGCTTCTTTGAGTTTTATTTCTTTTCTGTGAATTCCTGAGCACATAAACATTAGTAAAAATTATGTGCTTTTAACCTTGTTAATCTTCCTCTGTCAGTTTAATTTACAGGCCCCCAGGTACTAAATTTAAGAGAGTAGAGGAAAAGTCATCCCTGACACATCCATATTCATAGCAGCATTATTCACAATAAACGAGAGGTGGAAACAACCCAAGTGTTCATCAATGGATCAATGGATAAACGATATGTAATATAACCATAAAAAGGAATACTACTGAGCCTTAAAAAGGACGGGAACATTGAAAACATTATGCTAAGTGAAATAAACGAGATCTAGGGCCTCAAAAGGAAGGCAATTCACAGGAAGATGGGAATAACAAATGTTTGGTGAGCAAATGTTTGCCATGCCATGCAAAGACATAAGGACTTTGAACAAACAGGTTCTGCTGGGGTGTCCCCAGCCCAGCACACTTCACCCATACTCTTTGTAGTTGTCTCTGGTGATAATTCTCTTTCTACACCAGGCCCTTTATCTAAATTCTTTTAGGCAGTTAAAAAGAGGTAAAAGCTCTTCTTGAGTTTTTTTGTGTGTGCTTCAATTTTCTTCAGCTCAAAATAATCTACATGCCAAAGTAGCACATTCTGGGGAGATTTGTTCTGAACCCCTTCGCTTGCATAAGAAAAAGAGATTTACTGGTTGTCTCCAGTGGAAAACCAGCTATTGTTTTGAGCACATCCCTATACGTAATGTCCTTCTAGACTTTCACTCTTTGAGGGAGGAAGAATTTCTTTCTACTCTATTAGGTTCCGTGTCTGGACCTCAGAATTAAACTGACACAAGACAAATTAAAGAGAAGAAAAGTATACAAAATTTTAGTATATATCTACATGTCCACAGGAGTCTTCATAAGGAAAATGAAGACCTGAAGAAGCAGTCTAGACCAAGAGCTTTTTTACTTTTTAAACAAAGAAATGATAAACTTGTAGAGATAAGACAAGACAATGGGGTTGGAGGTAGGGGCAGTAAATTGTGGGAAAGTGACTAGGAAACATATGGGGGAAACCAGTGGAAGATCAGGGTTATTTTAGCAGATCTGGTTGTACAGATCCATCTCAGCCTCAACTCCCAGTCTCCAGTGATGAGAATGTTCTTCTCTTCCTGGTCCAGAGAGGGCACCCTTCTCAGAGGAAGTGTCATGACCTGCTTTTAGGGAGAAAGACGGAGGGCTGAGAGCCCTTCCTTCATGCACCTGCTTTTTCTCAAGTGCCTTCAGTTCAAAATAGTCAATATACCAAAGCAATGTGTTTGGGATGGTTTTTTTAGAACCCCTTCATTGCCCTTGAGCTACTTATAAATTGTAAATAATGTATAGAAATGCAAAACGATTCTTGCCTAAAGGCATGCAAATTAACTGTGTCACTGGAGGTTCAGCTGGCATCCCTCTCCCCTGAACCTTGGGAAAAGTCAGATTACCATTTATTTGTAAATTCATTTGACATTTCTTTAATCCATATAAATTTGTTTCTTTGACTTCTTTGAACTGGTTATAACATCTTATGAGCTCCTTCATTAATAATTAATTAAAATGTTAACATCGTTCTTTTTAAAAGTCTGTATGAGAGTCCTGTTTGACCATTGTTGAAAATTATCCTTTTCAACACTTTTTTACTTTTATGTTTGTTGAAAAACAAGGAGGAGTGTTTCTAGTTGTGGGCTTTTCCAGTGCAACATGAAAGTTAGTTCAATGAAGAGAGTAAATAAATATTTACTTTACTAAAGATTTTATCATATACACATGAAAAGTAATTCGGCTTTCAAATGTTAGATAGGGATAGTAATAAGAGCTTATATTTACCAAGTACTTAATAGGTTCCAGTCACCATTTTAAGCACTTTATTTGCATCCCTATGAGGTAAGTACTGAGAACCAAAACCCTCTACTCACACTCAGCCCAAGCACTGAGAAACAAAACCTTTCCTTACTGTCTGTAATCACAAGACTGCTATTTTACTGTCTTCATTAACGTTACTTTACTTTGCCTTGACTTTCCTGCCCAAGCAAATGATTTGATTGTACATTACAGGAATTTCCCATCAACTTATCAGTGAAAAGCATTAATAGTTTGTATACTACGATTCTTTGAATCATATTATTCGGTAATAAAAAGAAATGAAATATTTTCATTTTTTGCTACCACATGGATCCATGTTACAACATGGATGGACCTTGAGAACATCATGCCAAGTGAAAAAGCCAGTCACAAAGGATCACATATTGCATGACTCTATTTATATAATACATAATAGGCGTGGAGACCCATTCGGGCCTCCGGAGTTCACATAAAGATTATTTAAACTGAAGACTGAGATACAGCAGATGCCTTTTCCAGAGCTTCCTTATCTGACTAAAAGACAAAGCCTTCCAAGTGTGAAACTGCCATAAATCTCTTCAGGGAGCTTCACACCCAGGAAGACAGAGCACTCACATCAGGAAAGGAAAATTGCATAAATGAACTATCACAAACTGTTATGCTTTTCATTTGTTTCCCTAAAAGTTTGTTTTCTTTCCTAAAAAAATAACACCACCAAACTATTTGTTCTTCCCACAGAAGCCCTTTCTTTCCCCATCCTCTCCCCTATTGTACTGGTATAGAAAGTTCAGAGGGTTCTGCATGCATATAAATAAAACTTGTTTTCTTTTCTCCTGTTAATCTATTGTTAATTCGAAGGCCCCATTGTTGAACCTAAGTTGGTAGAGGGAAAGTTTTTCCTTCCGACGTAGGCAAATACAATAGGTAAATCTACAGAGACAGAAAGTAGATTGGTGGTTGCCTTGTGATGGTGGTTGGGTGGGAGGATATTGGGGACAATTAGAAATAACTGCTAATGAATAGGGAGGGGGTTTATTCTGGGGGGTAGTGAGAATGTTCTAAAATTGTTTGTGACGATGGTTGCACAACTCTGTGAAATTACTAAAAACCATTTTTTGGTATGGGAATTATATCTCGAAGTTGGTATTTTTAAGAATCTTTAAATCCCTCCTCTCGAATCCTCGCCTGGCTTTTTCCACCAATTCTAAACTGTGATATTTTGATTCTTGCTCCATCTTGTCTCCAATCAAGTCCCCAGTATTGAAAGGATTGTCTTAAACCAAGCTTAAAATTCTCAATAAATTTTGACTTTCCTTCTGTTACCTAACGGAAAAGGGTCTGACCACTCAACGCACCACAGAGCCAAACATTGAGCACCCAGTTCTGTAGTGGAGAAATCAAAACAATTTATTGGTGGGGTGCCAAGCCAGGAGACCGTTAAGCTAGTGCTCAAAATCCGAACTCCTCATGGATTTTGATCAAGAGTTTTTAAAGGCAAAGATTGATGGATGGGGGTCGGGGTCACAACTGAAGCTGATTGGTTAGTTCTTTTGCAAGCTTCTATGTCTTTCCTTAGTCTGAGTAATTAAATTCCTGACGTCATCTTGTCTGATGCCTTCATCACTGTGCTTGGGTGGTCTAACTGGGTAGGAGGACCAAGATTCTGCAAAATAGCTCATAATTGTATATCAGTGACATTATCTTTAAAGCATAAAGCAAAAATATAATAAATAAATAAATAAATAAATAAATAAATAAATAAATAAATAATAAAGCAAAAAGCAGAAATGAAACATCTCATGACCTTTGTTATTGTTTAGGCTATCATTGTTTTGTGCTTAACTGGCTACATTTTTCTATTATCTCAAGCAAAGAAAGTGTTACCTTTTATAATCAAGCTGGCTAAAATTGAATCGTTATATAAGAGTTTTAAAAATTAAATTTTAATATCAATGGTGTACTTTTGTAAAATCAAAACTTAATTTTCTTTCTTCTGCTGAAAGGACAAAGTTTTCTTGAACTGTCAGATTGTTTTTGATAAGTAATCTGCTGAAGGGAACCCAAATTTTGCCACCCTGAAGCTGCCTTTTGGAATATTAACTTTAAGTTGTTTATTAAGAAACGAGCCTCAGAAAGAACCTTTGAGCCTCCCCACCTTTACTGCCCAAGAGATTCAGACAGAGAAACCTGCTTCGAGAAGGAAATCTTAGAAAAGTATGGTAAGTAAGGACATCAGGCAGGTGTCTATTAGCTGGATACCTGCAGTGTCCTGTTGTTTCTGAGCTGCCCTGAAAGAATTTGCCTGCCCCGTACTTTCCACTCTTTCTCAAGTACTTGTAAATCACCCATTCTCGCTTCTGAAATCTAATACCGCTTCCTCTCCTTTCTCCTTTGTCCAAAAATGTTTTATTTACCCAATGTTTTGGGAATTTATTTTAATATATACCCATGTGAATTCCCCATGTGCATGTATTAAGATTTTGATTTCCTCCTGTTAACCTGTCTTGGTTAATTTGACTATTAGCCCAGCTCAAAGAACTTAGAATATGGAAGAAAAGTATTAATTTTTGTTATCCCGCACACTGCCCCCAAAAGCAGATTCTGTGTTTTATCGAAATAATTTTCTGGGCTTTCTGTTTTTTAATCATATTGAGACAGGATATCACTTGTAAAATTCTTAATCTTTTAGCAGGAAATAAAAGGGGACATCTCTTGCAGAGTTAATCTTTTTAGTAAACCTAGTTAAGTTTTCTTCTCTCCTTTCTTTGGAAAAAAGGCCCTCTCCCTCAAATCCTGATAATTGCCCTGGTGACTCAGATCCTCTGGCTATTGAAAAGAGTCATTAGCCCATTGGTAGCAGAAATGGTGTTAAGTTAGACAGGGCCCTTAGAGTCGGAGGGGGAAGGGGACTTTAGGCCAAAGATCTTTTTCACTCTTTAAGAAATATATCAACCAAGCCTGTTTCCCTTTACTCACTTAATAGGCAAATCAATAATAGAAATTAATAGATATATGATTTAAATACTAAGTTTGTTTCTTCTTTTCCTTGTCTAGGGACTGAGGTGGCACTTTAGCAGGAAATCCAAGACCCCACCCTGACTGAGGCAGAAAGGGAAAGAGCTCCATGAAACCCCTGTAGGCGGGGACTATGCCATTCTCAGCAGGAAGCAGATAGGGAAGAAGAGACCTCCCGTCCCTCAACATCCACACTAATAATAAGGGGGTTCATGGTTCTTAGAAAAGAGTTAAGCAAGAAAGTTAGTTAAGGGATTTCTGGTCTGCCCACAAAGACTCTGAGATCATCCTATACCAGAAGTGGTCCACCCCAATCTTGCCCACAATTAAGCAAACCCAAAGGCATTTTTTTTTAACTCACACAAAGAAACCAGTAGGCAGAGAATTAGGTACCAGTTTAAGCCAGTCACTTGCACCTTCGCAGTGAAGACCCCAATGACCTTCAACTCACCTGACCTTCATCATACCATCATTATAATATGATGCATATGCTCAGAAGTTCATTAATATCATTGTAACAGACTGAATTCTAGGAACAAACATGCACAGAACAAAAAATGATGAATCACTGAGTCCTGTCAATCTTAGTTGTCAATCAAGGAAGCCCACTTTTCTAAGAAAAGTAACCACTCACAGCAAAAAGGGATAAAAACACCGATGGCTTTGTTACCAGACCTTTTGAGCCACACTTGTCTTCCTCAAGCCCACTTCCACTTCTGGAAGTGTACTTTCCTTTCTAATAAAACTTTTCTTTTGTATTTCGGTGTCTTGCTCAATTCTTTGTTCGAGACATCAAGAACCTGGACAATGCGCCAGGAGAGGACCCCACTCTCCGGTAACAGTATCTCTTAAGAAAACTGAATCTTCTCAATAGTGAGAATTCATCTTCTGTATCTGTCTTTGAAAGTGTTTATTGTTACTTTGGTTAAGTAGATAATTAAGTATCATTTCATTAAAAAAAAAAAAACCCCTGTAATCCTTATTTAATCAAGTATTCAAACCTTTTGATAAATTTCCCCCAAATCAAATTCTAATAGAAGTCTTTTTGACTCCAAAGTAACTTTGAGAATTCCCAGTGGGCCCTGGAAAAATCTCAAAAAATTTGTCTCTCTCCTTATAAACAGGGAGATGTTGAAGTAATTAGGCTTATTTTATACGATAAATTACATGGGAAGCATTGTCAAGTATATGTTATAAGTGTTCCAGAAATTAGGTGAAGTTCCTGGAAGTCTGCTATATCCTGGCATAAGTTATTTGTCATTAAAATTGAAGCACACACTAAAAGGACCGTGTGAAGGGTGGGAAATTTTCAAGTGAGCCAACTAGCTAAGTCAGCTACAGGGAAGAAATATCTTTAGATACCAGAAGTTGTCCTACTTGCTTGTGTGTGGTTTAGGAAGTGTATTGTGTAAGATATGAAGATGGCCAATGTCTGCTTCTGTAATCCATTTACTTGTTAATTAAGGGTGTTGTTCCAGGCAAAGATATGCTAACAGCCAACTTCCACTTCTGTAATCTGCTTGCTTGTTCAGGAGACCACCAGGATATGGTCCTAAGCTTTATCAGCTGCCTCCTCTGAAAGCTCGGGGCTGCTCTCCTCTAGCCCTGCGTGGTAGAGAGTCAGTCGCCGGCCTAATAAAGGCTCATAATTAATCTCAATTGGCTCCATGGGTCTCAGAATCGTTCGCGCCATAACAACCAAACCTGAGTACCAAGGAAATGCCCTAGCTGTCTTTTCATGAAAAGGCAGCAATAACAAAATATATAAAGATTATGGTACATGTGGATGAAGTCCATCCTGATTTTGCAAAAATTACCCCTCATTGCCAGACTTTAGCTATCCTGATGTCCTTGTAACATGGCAACAGTCTGCTCCTGAATCAGAGAAGTTAAAATGAGTAAACAATGGCTATAAATTAAATAAATAGGACCATAGGAAACTGAAGACAGCTGCTTGGTTCTTTCCCACTCCCTGGCAAACATCCCACCCTTTTGGGTTTGTTTTGTTTTTTATTTTTTGTTTTTATATTCTTTCATTCATCATAGTGCATTTAAGCTGGACTATATTCAACTGCCACTTAGTAAGAGTTATCAATATGTTCTTGTTGCAGTCTGTATGTTTTCCTGATAGGCTGAAGCCTTCCCCAGTCATAAGGCTGATACCTCACACTGGCAAAGAAACTTAGAAAATATGTTTCCATTCTACACAAGAAAGTCACCATTAGAACAATGTCTATTGATATATAACCTTTTGTTGATCCCTTGTTGCTTCGTGTTAGTATGACCAGCTACTACTGTAAGACTTTAATGTCTTATTCTCAAGCCAAATAATTCAAGGGATCCTGTTGGTTATAGTCTAGAGTCTGGTGACTGGGAATTCTGGAAGCTTCATCAGAGAAACATAGCTCTCAAGCCCCATTAAAAGGAACCTTATCAAGTACTCCTGACCACTGATACTGTTGCAAAACTAGAAGGCATTGAACGTTGGGTACACATCCCACAGTTGAAGAAGGCTCCATCTTCTGATTCTTCATACCAACTGGGGACCTCCAAATCAAATTGACTGGGAAAAGAAGTAGCTGACATCGATGTAGACTGATTCTGACTAAGATACTGGATCAAGACTTTCTACTTTAGCTAAACATAAAACTCTTTCTTCCCTTTCTTTCCTTTATTCTGACATTGGCCTGGAAAGATAACACCATCATCTGTATCTCCCAAGCCATTGCTAAGTGGGGTGACCTCTGGAATTTGTAATAATTTTTTATTTCTGGCTAGGAAAAAATCCAACTAACCCCTGCTTTGAATGAGCAATTGTACCCTGATAGGATTTATCCTTGTCTGTAGTGGTTATCATTATTCTCCTTGGGCCTATAAACTCCTAGATGGCTGGCACACAGCTGGGCAGTGACTCTCAGATTATCTGACTATGCCCCTAACTGTTTTAGCAAGGCTTACTAGGAGGCATTCATGATTCAGGAATCGCTTCCTTTGGCAGGGCCATATTTTTCTGGTTAGCAATAGATACAAATGTGAATATGATCAGAACTCCTCCTTAACTCTTAAAGACATTGCAGATTTCATTGCTAAGATATTAGCTGTCCAACAAAGATCCTTAGACTCTCTGACCAAAGCTGTTCTTGATTATAGAATAGCCTTGGTTATCTTTAGCTGAGCAAGGAGGTATCTGTGCTGTGGTCAACACCACCTGCTAAGCCTAGAACAATAATTCTGGGGAAGTTGAAATTCAGTTACATGAGATCATTAAGCATGCCATTTGGCTTAAAAGGATGACTCCTTCGGTGGAGTCTTTCTTTGACTGCTTTGAGTCTTGGGGACTCTGGAGGCTGTTACTTAGCTCCAGATAGTTTCTTCCATCTGACAACGCAGGAAATGCTGCCATATGATCAAATTGTTTGAGAGGCTGAAAATCAGGATTTTCATGTGAATTCTCCTGATTTCTTAAATGTTAGAAAAACTGAAGTCCAAACAAAACATTTCTGCAGGGTAGATTCAGCCATGGATTATTATTTCCTGATTTTTGTATTAAAACATTTGAATAAGGGAAGAAATGAGATCAGATTTGTGTTTTAGAAATTTAGAGGAGGTTAAAACAGAGGAGAGGGTAGGAGACTGAAAATTATAAATTGAGGTTCAAATGTGGATTAATCGAGGGTCTTATTGAATTTGTGTTCCTGAGTTATAGTCCTTAGTAAGGCCCAAATAAAACTTTCTTAAATTTACAGGGATTTAGTTTTCTTTTTGTCAACAGTTCTCATCACAAGGAAAAAAAATTATAACTATGTATGGTGACGAATGTTAACTAGACTTATTGTATAGTTATACAAATATTGAATCGTTATGTTATACACTTATAACATAACGTTATAATGTAATAATATATGTCAATTATATCTCAATTTAAAAAGTCACAAAATTATGTACACATTATAAAACAAATCACATTTTATATGAATACATTCAAACAAAATGATACATATCTAACATATTGGAATATTTACATGAGAAAGGATGAAGAAAAGAGATAATGTATAAGTGAAAACAAACAAACAAGTAGGACCTTGTCTAGACCAATGATTATAGTGAATTATGAACTGAGCCCAATAAACTTAATCAGATGTAACTTAATCAGATATCCTAAAAAAAAATTTTTTAGGAAAAAAAAAAGGAAGTTACAACTCCTTACCATGTCATATACCAACCTCCATGATGGTCTTTATTTACCTTACCAACCTCTATTTCCTATTCCCCTTCTGCAGAATGGATTCTGTGCCTGCAGTTTCCTGGATAACAATGTCACTTCCTTTACAAAGACTTCTCCAGACTAGCTGTAGAGCTTTGTTTTGAGTTGTCCCTTATTGAACCTCAAATTAAAGTTTCACATTGTCGTAATTATTTACATGCAAATGTGTCCTGCAATACTGTATGAATCCCTTGAAAGTATGGATCAGCGTATCCTTAGCACTTGTATCAGGACTGGGTTCAAGGCAGAAACCTGATAAATTATTTGGGATCAGTGACCATCTTGAACCAGAAGTCTCTCTCTTAAATTTTAGGAGACAGTATAGAATAATGGTTAAATGTATAAACTTTGGAATAACATAGATCTGTGTTTGGATTGGTTCTGTCACTTATTATCTCTCTGTCCTTGGGCAATTACTTAACCTCTCTAAATTTCAGTTTCTTACCTGTTAATTGAGAGAGGAATGACTGATAACATAACATTTCTATAGAGTTGCCTTGAGGTTTAAATTATATGATAAAAGTAAAGTGCGAGTCCAGTTTCTGTCACATAGGAAGCCCTCGATTAATAGTATTTATGATGATAAATAATTTATTTGAATATTTTATTTCACGTGAGTAAAGTAAAGCTTCTACTGTTTCATTTGCAAACCACTGTTTGATAGGACAGTATAATCTATTATTCGTAACGCCTTTCAATGGCTTAAATATGTTTTCCCTGGTTTATTTGTGTAGGAGATCTTTGCCTACTAAATTTGGGCTCCTTCTATCTACCTATGGGCCGTATGACCAAGACTCCTAGAATACCTGATCCCAAAGACAGACAAAGAGGTAGCTAGCAAAATCTTACTGATGCACAGTTTACATGCATTTTTCTCATTACTCATTCTCGTTTCTCATTAAATGTATACATTTAATTGGGATGTTTAGACCATTTACATTTAATGTGATTATTGACATAACTAAATTTAAATCTATTATCTTATTGTTTCCTACTTGTCCCATCTGTCTTTTCCCCCCTTTTTTCTCTTTTTCTGCCTTCTTTTGGATCGACTGAGTATCTTTTATGATTCCATCTTATTTTTCTTGTTGGCTTATTAACTATAACACTTTGAATTGTTATTTTATTGGTTGTTTTGGGTTTTATAGTCTAAATCTTTAACTTATCACAGTCAACCTTCAAGCAATATTATATTTGTGTACATTATGAAAACCTTAATACAGTATACTTTCATTTCTAATTTCCTTGCCTTTTTACTATAGTTGTCATACGTTTTACTTCTACATATGTTATAAACCTCCAATATATATATATTTTTGCTATAAACAGCTCATTATCTTTGAAAGAGATCTTAAAAATAAGAAAAAATTTTTTTTATACTTACATATTTTCCATTCTTAGAGCTCTTCATTCCTTTACGTAAATATGGGTTTCCATTGGTATGATTTTCCTTCTTCCTGAAAAATTTCCATAACATTTCTTATGGTTCATGTCTGCTGGTGATGAATTCTTTTACTTTTTCTATTCTCTGGAAAAGTCTTTATTTTACCTTATTTTAATTTATTAAGGCAAAATTCACGTAACATAAAATTAACCATTTTAAAGTGAACAATTAAGTATCATTTAGCACATTCACAATGTTGTACAACTAACACCTCTATATAGTTCCAAACATTTTCATCACTCCAAAATAAAACCCTGTACGCAGTAGGCACTTTTTTCCCATTCCCCACTGGCTGGACCAATCTGCATTCTGTCTCTAAGTATATTTTATATAAAGGGGATTATTATAATATGTTGCCTTTTGAAACTGGCTTTTTCCTCTTAGCGTAATGCTTGTGAAGTTCATCAAGTCATAGCATGATGTACTCATATTTCATTTCTTTGTCTATTGTATGTATACGCCACAATTTGTTTATACATTAATCCATTGATGGACATTTGGGCAGTTTCCACCTTTTGACTATTGTGAATAGTGCTGTTATGAACATTTGTGTACATGTATTTATTTGTGTCTCTGTTTCAGTTATTTCATGTAACTTTTATTTTGAAAAGTATTTTGCTGGACATAGAATTCTAGATTGACAATCATTTGCTTTCAGTACTTTAAAAATGTTGCTACATTCTTTTATGGCTTGCATTGTTTCTGGTGAGAAGTTTGCTATCATTTTTATCTTTGTTCCTCTAAGCATAATGTTTCTTTTTTTCCTACTGGCTTTTAAGATTTTCTCTTTATTTCTTGTTTTAAGCAATTTGGTTAAGATGTACCTTGCTGTAGGTTTCTTCATGTTTCTTGTGGTTGAGGTCTTAGATCTGTGAGCTTATAGTTTTTATCAAAATTGGATATTTTTTATTCATTATTTCTTCAAAAATTTTATATTTCCCTTCCCCACCTCACCCTCCTTTAGGCTCCAAATGGATATATATTAGGTCTTATGAACATGTCCCACAGCCCACTGATTCTTTTTATAATTCTTTTTATAACTCTTTTAATGTTTTATTTACTTATTCTATCATTTGTATCATTCATGGATCTGTTTCTATTGTTAGGTTATACTCCTCATTATGCACCATATTTTCCTGCATCTTTGCATGCCGGGTCATTTTTAATTTGAATTTCAGACCTTATGCATGTTTCCTTGCTGGATATTTTCGCATTCATATACATATTCCGGAGCCTTTCTTCTGGGATACAGTTAACTTACCTGGAACATTTTGATATTTTTAAGGATGAGGATGCCATTTAAACTTTGTTCAGTAGGACCCCAACAGCCTTTAGTAAGGGCTAGTTTTCCCCACTATTGAGGCAATATCTTTCCAGGCATTATTCTATCCTACATCCTTTATTTAAAAAAAATTTTTTTTACGTTAATTTAAAAAAAAATTTTCTCATCTACTACCCTCCTTCCACCTCCCTCCTACCATCTGATAACCACTAGTCTATTGTCCATGTTCATGAGTCTCTGTTTGGTTGTCTTGTTTATTTGTTGCTTTTAGGTTTATATCCCACATGTAAGTGATATCATGTAATTTTCAACTTTTTCTGTCTGGCTTATTTCGCTTAGCATGATTATATCAAGGTCCACTCATGTTGTCACAAACGGTAATATTTCATTTCTTCTTATGGCTGAGTAATATTCCATTGGATATATGTACCACAGCTTCTTTAGCCAATCTTCTATTGTAGAGCACTTAGGTTGCTTCCACGTCCTGCCCACTGTGAATAATGCTGCTATGAACAACGGTGTGCAAATATCTTTTTGGATATGAGTTTTCAAGTCTTTGGGGTAAATACTCAGTAGAGGGATTGCTGGATCATATGGTAGATTAATTCTTAGTATTTTGAGGAACCTCCATAGTGGCTGTACCAATTTGCAGTCCCACCAGCAGTGTATGAGGGTTCCTTTTTCTCCAAATCCTCTCCAACATTTGTTATTACCTGTCCAGTTGATTATAGCCATTCCAACAGGTGTGAGATGGTATCTCATTGTGGTTTTGATTTGCACTTCCCTAAAAGCTAGTGATGTCAAGCATCTTTTCATATATTTGTTGGCCATTTGTATGTCCTCTATGGAGAAGTGTCTGTTCAGGTCCTCTGCCCATTTTCTGATTGGATCGTTTATTTTTTTTGTTGTTATTGAGTTGTGTGAGTTCTTCATATATTTTGGATATAAGGCCCTTATTGCAGGTATTGTTTGCAAATATATTTTCCCATTAGGATGGTTGCCTCTTTACCTTGTCAACAGTTTCTTTTGCTGAGCAGAAGCTTTTGGTTTGATGTAGTCCCATTCATTTATTTTAGCTTTTACTTTCCTTGCCTTTGAGGTCAAATTCATAAAATCCTCTTTAAGTCCAAGGTCCTTGAGTTTAGTTCCTATGTTTTCTTCTATGCATTTTATTGTTCCAGGTCTTATATTCAGGTCCTTAATCCATTTTGAGTTAATTTGGTGTTCGGTGCTAGACAACAGTTTCATTCTTTTGCAGGTGGCTTTCCAGTTTTCCCAGCATCGTTTATTGAAGAGGCTTTCCTTGCTCCTTTGTATGTTTTTGGCTTTTTTGTCGAAAATTATTTGCCCATATGAATATGGGTTTACTTCTTGACTCTCATTTCTGTTCCACTAGTCCATGTGTCTGTTTTTCTGCCAAACCATGCCATTTTGATTACTGTCACTTTGTAGTATAATTTGAAGTTGGGCAGAGTGATGCCTCCAGCCTCATTTTGTCAAGATGGCTTTGGCAATTTGGGATCTTTTGTGCTTCCATACAAATTTTTTTGTTCCATTTCTTTAAACAATGCTGATGGGATTTTGATGGGGATTGC
>NW_011888911.1:2755673-2758392 GCF_000151845.1 Pteropus vampyrus | reverse complement strand
GATGGCTTTGGCAATTTGGGATCTTTTGTGCTTCCATACAAATTTTTTTGTTCCATTTCTTTAAACAATGCTGATGGGATTTTGATGGGGATTGCTTCTCGATCTCTCTTTTTATTTCTTCTTCTTCAGTAGTATGTTGTTTAATCTCCATGTATTTGTGATTCTTCCCACTTTCTTTTTACAGTTGATCTCTAGTTTCAAAGCATTATGATCAGAGAATATGGTTGGTATGATTTCAATCCTCTTATCTTTGTTGATGCTATCTCTGTGTCTCAGTATGTGGTCAATCCTTGAGATTGTTCCATGTGTACTAGAGAAGAATGTGTAAGCAGCTGTTTTAGGATGAAAGGCTCTGTAAATGTCCATTTCGTCCAGTTGGTCTAATGTGTCATTTAAGGATATTATTTCCTTATTGATTTTCTGTTTGAATGATCTGTCCATATCTGACAGTGGGTATTTAGGTCCCCTACTATGATAGTGTTTTGGTTTGTTTCTCCCTTTACTTCTGTTAGTAATTGCTTTATATACTTTGGGGCTCCCTGATTGGGAGCATAGATATTAATAAGTATAAGTTATGTCTTCTTGGTGCATGATTCCCTTTATCATTATGACGTGTCCCTCAGTATCTTTCTTTATCTTTTTTATTTTGAAGTCTATATCATTTGATATTAGTACTGCTACTCCTGCTTTTCTCTGAATGCCATTTTCTTGAAATATCATTTTCCACCCTTTCATTTTGAGTCTATATTTCTCTTTGGAGCTGAGATGTGTCTCCTGGAGGTAGCGTATGGTTGGATTTTGTTTTTTGATCCAATCTGCAACTCTGTGCCTTTTTATTGGTGAGTTCAGTCCACGTACATTTAGGGCAATTACTAAAATATGAGGTCTTCTTATAGCCATTTAATCTTTTGCTTTCTGGTAACTCAGTGTTTCCATTGCTTCCTTGTCCTTGTGTTTATATTTTCTTTATTTTGGTTGGCTTTTGTGGGTTTCTCTCTGGTCTTTCTTGTTTTATGTTATATACTTCAGTTATGAATCTTTGGCGTGCGGTTGCCATTATAAATATGTAAAGGATAGTTTTATATATATATATATAATATATATATATATATATATATATAATATATATATATATATATACACACACAGTCATCCATTTTCTTCTGTGCGTGGCTTATTTCCATTCCCTTTGCAAATTTGGATCTTTGAATCCTCCCCTTTTCAGTCATTGTTGTCTTAATTTGTCCCTATGTATGCTGAACATTCATTACTATCTTGCTATAGCAAATTTCTTCTTATTTTCTAAGCTTATATTGCCCTGTTCTTAGTATGGGTTGCACTCCTCTGCTTCTATCAGCCCGCTAGTCACCTTACTTCTAATTATGGTTTTTTGTTTTTTTTTTTGTCATTTTGTTTTAGGTGAGCTACCCCTTTCAATACTTCCTGTAATGCAGGCCTCCGTAGTGGAAAATCCCCTTAATTTTTGTATGTCTGGAAGGGCCTTTATTTCTCTTTCATATCTAAAGGAGAGCTTAGCTGGATACATTATTCTAGGCTGGTAGTTCATTTCACTTAATAGTTTGAATATTCGATTCCACTCCTTTCTGGCTAGTAAGGTTTATGCTGAGAAGTTCCATAATAATCTAATGAGTTTTCCTTTATAGGATACCGTCTTCTTTTCCCTGGCTGCCCTGAGAATTCTGTCTTTGTCGTTGATTTTTGATAATTTTAATACAATGTGTCTTGGAGAAGCCCTTTTTGGGTTGAGATCATTGGGTGTCCTGTTGACTTCTTGAATTCCATGCTTCTGTTCATTCCTTAAATTTAGGTAATTCTCATCAACTATTTGTCTGAAAATGCTTTCTAATCTCTGCTCCTTTTCCTCCCCTTCAGGAATGCTCATTATTTTAATGTTTCCTTTCCTGATGGTATCGGCTAGTTCTTGTATTTCTCTTTCATTATTTTTCATTCTTCAGTTTCTCTCTTCTTCCTTCTGATTTATTTTTAGATTTCCATCTTTGATATCACTAATCCTTTCCTCCATTTAGTCGACTCTATTTCCCAAGCTTGCTATTTCATTTTTCAACTCTTGCAGTGTGTTATCTCCAGCAGGTCTATTCAGTTCTTTTTAAGGGTTTCATTCTCCTTGCTAAAGAACTCATTCTGCTCATCTAGTTGTTTTTTCAATTCATGAAATTGTTGATATGATTCATTTCAGATCTCACTGAGTTTTTTCAGAAGTACTATTCTGAATTCTCTGTCATTTAAGTCACATATTTCTATGTCTGTAAACTTATTTTCTGGAGATTTTTCTCTTTCTTCCTGCGATGCCTTGTCATCTTGGTTGTTCATGATGTTTAATGGACTATTTCTCCATCTGGGCATTAATGGAAGTGTATTCTGCTTTTTTTTTGCCAGAAAGATTTATTATATAATGGTCTTTCTAGCCTGTTGCAAAGAAGATGTTTTTCTTTTGGTTTCCAGTAGGTGGCATCTAAGCCTCTTGGATCCTGCTTTATATAAAGTCTTAATAATGCCTTTTTTTCCCTTATAGATGTTTAATCACGCTTGCTACCCTCAGTCTCAGTTCCTGTCAGTATTAGTAACTGTTTAGGTAGTGTTTGCTCAGATTCCCCTAGGGCTCCAGAGGGTTCCGTCTCAGAGGGTATGGGGGAAGGGGCCCTCTGGGTTGGGAAATGGGGACTGCGGTTCAGCCTTG